>NW_026865278.1:0-512269 GCF_026571515.1 Ruditapes philippinarum
GATTCATTCACATTCCATACTAGTAAATAATCCGGCAGCTCTTAATTCCGAAAAAAATAAAAAAATAACATAATAATAACATTTAATGTAGATTGATATTGCCTGGAATGGAACGGCATTACGTTAGAAACATGTATCCATAAACATTAGAAATTCAAGTCTGAGAAGTAAACGGATATTGGTTTACGTCAGCTGATTTTTAGTTTGAGGGAATGATTTGATATTTGTATTGCCAAATGATTAAACACCATAATGCACCTTTCTAATAATTTTCAGCTGTAATGTGACATGCATTCATTTAAGTCCAACTTAAAACAATTTAAGAATTGGCTTATATTGCAGTAAAGCGAATTTAAAATTCTTCCAAAATAGATTAGTTATTAAGATTTTTGCAATAATTCATAAGATTTTTATATTATGATTTTAACTAGGTAGAAGCACAAACAATTTCTAATAAGCCGTAACGTAAACTAGAATCGTTCAGTCTGGACAATTAATCATTTGATATTTTTATAGAAAGTTTAAAAATATGTAGTAGTATGTTGTAGTGCAAACCATGGTCAGACAGCATTGTACTGGTCGCATGGTTAGAATCAGTTGCCGCTATCAGACTTACAGTTGTACTTGCTAAATGAAAGTTAATAGTATACGACACTTTGTTATTTGAAACATTAATTTGAACCAGATCCACTTGCCCAAACCGTCCTGAAAACTCACCACAAAAGGCATGTGAATTGTCGCAAAATTGAATATGTTGGAGTGTTTCCTATCATTCTTGAATATTGTTGATCAAATGAATTAGGGTTTTTTTGCCTATTGTTGATTATTGTTGCTTATTGTCGTTATCTTCTTTCAGCGAATGTTCCCTTTTAAAATTACAGTGCTCGGCGAAGACCATAAATTTCAATTTCGGCAAAATAAGCTGGTCAATATACTATTAAAATGTAATATTAACACGTTTGAAAAAAAACTATCTATCAGTCAATGTTAAAATCACTCAGGCTCGGAATTTGTTTGCATATTTTATGACGTTCTCAAATTGTGGCTAACATACGTAGATAATTATCTTTTATCTGAAACCGCACAGTTTGCTTTCATAGGTTTAGAATAGGGAAAAAATCAATAAAAATGGCATTGAATAATTTTCTAGTTTTAACTAAACTATTTGGTATTCCAAATGTAAATAATTGCTTATACATAAACTCTCCTTAAATGAAAACATTAAAAAGAAATAAAACGAAATATGAAAAGAAGTTTAAATATTTGTTTTTTTAGTTATAAATGAAATATTGAGAAATGTCAATGTAATAAAATAATAATCTGTAAAAATATTTTTTCAATGCTGTGAAACATACTTTCCTTACTTTCACTGCTGTCTTGCCAGATTTCTTTCTTCTTATTTCAGCCAATATGTAGCATTAAAATGGAATTCTTTTAAATAAGAAGGTTAAAAAAGAGAAAAAGTGCATGTATACAAAACAGAAAATTAAAATAAAACTCGATATATTTTAAAAAGGGGAAATACACTCGTTCCCCTTTTTAAGGCACTATTTTTACATTATTTTCAGCTAAAGTAATGGTATTGTTTTGTGAAAAGTAAATGACAAACAGCTAAAGTAAAAATTCAAATTTTATTTTTTGTTTCTTTTGCAAATGTTTTCGGGGGAACCGTTCCCCCGAAGAACAAAAGCCATGTACAGAATACAACATGTTTCGATAAATAAAAAGCAATTTTTTAGTAATAAGAGATGCATTATGCTTACATGGGAACCATTTCCACATCAAAATAAAAAGTAAATTTCAAAACTTATCTTTAACACATATTCTAAAGTGGAACCATTCCCCCTTTAAAAAACAGATATAACAATTTGATCAAATAAAATGCAATAATTAAGATATAATAGTCATGTTACCAGTACGAGGGAACCATTCCTCCATCAAAATATAAAATAAACTTCAAAATTAATTAAACATCAAAACACATTTCTAAAGTGGAATCATTTCCACTTAAAAAAAAACGATATAACAATTTCATCAAATAAAATGCAATAATTAAGAAATAAGAGCCATGTTACAAGTAGGAGGGAACCATTCCCCCATCAAAATAAAAAAAATAAACTTCAAAACTAATTAAACTTTAAATCACATTTTCTAATGTGGAACCGTTCCCCCTTAACAAAACAGTAAATATAACAATTTGATAGTATAATGCAATAATTAAGAAATTTAAAGCCATTTTACTGGTAAGAGGGAACCGTTCCCTCAATAAAATAAAAATAAATTTCAAAACTTATCTCTTACCCATTTTCTAAAGTGAAACCGTTCCCCCTTAACAAAATAGACATAACAATTTGATAGTATAAAATGCAATAATTTAGAAATTTAGAGCAAGGTTACCCGTAAGAGGGAACCGTTCCCTCATCGAAATAAAAAACAAATTTCAAAACTTATATATAACACATTTTCTAGAGTGGAACCGTTCCCCTTTAACAAAACAGTAAATATAACAATTTGATAGTATAATGCAATAATTAAGAAATTTAAAGCCATTTTACTGGTAAGAGGGAACCGTTCCCTCAATAAAATAAAAATAAATTTCAAAACTTATCTCTTACCCATTTTCTAAAGTGAAACCGTTCCCCCTTAACAAAATAGACATAACAATTTGATAGTATAAAATGCAATAATTTAGAAATTTAGAGCAAGGTTACCCGTAAGAGGGAACCGTTCCCTCATCGAAATAAAAAACAAATTTCAAAACTTATATATAACACATTTTCTAGAGTGGAACCGTTCCCCTTTAACAAAACAGTAAATATAACAATTTGATAGTATAATGCAATAATTTAGAAATTTAAAGCCATTTTACTGGTAAGAGGGAACCGTTCCCTCATCAAAAAAAAAGATAAATTTCAAAACTTATCTCTTGCCCATTTTCTAAAGTGGAACCGTTCTCCCTTAACAAAACAGGTATAACAATTTGATAGAATAAAATGTCATAATTTAGGAATAAGAACCATATTACTGGTAAGAGGGAACTGTTCCCTCATCAAAATAAAAGCAAATTTCAAACCTTATCTATAACACCTTTTCTAGAGTGGAACCGTTCCTCTTTATAATAAGAGCACCGATAGGCGGAGCATTATATGCCCGAAAAGTGTTGTTGTTGTTGTTTTTTTTTTTTTTTTTTGGGGGGGGGGGGGTATAGTAAGGATGAAGCATTTGTAAGACATGGGAATATTTCACATGAATTTGACAGTTGTAAAACTGTTAACAATATTAAGGTCATTTGATATTGACCTTTGACCTTGTCACCCTAATATATACGAGGGCTGTCCGGAAAGTTCGTAGACAAGTGTATAATTTAATAACAATTGGTCGTATCAATGTAATATATTTATATTTTGCTAAAATATGCATTTGCTTAAATATCTTTATTAATAAAGATGAAAACACTGATATTTGCAACATACCCATCACCATGGTAACATGAGTGACGGTTTACAGAGCACTTTGATACTATTTTAATAGCCATTCCAACAAAACGTTTATAAAATGTGTAGCTATAACGCAAACGCATAATGATTAACGTGACGTCATAAGACACCAATGCATGACATTTGGTGAAAATTTTGACATCATCAGATAATAAACAACTTGTTTATTACGGTTAGACGCGGTTAGCTGCGTAATATTTTTGTAGAAAAAAATGACGTCAATTTCACGTACGGAGCAACGGAGTGTAATCAAATTTTGTGTCAACGCTAAAATGACACCGACTGAGACATGGAAGTTTATTTCCAAAGCTGATTCGGCCGCAAATTGTTCGAGACAACTTGCATTTAAATGGCACAGTAGATTTAGAAGCGGGGACGATAGTGTGTTAGACAAAAACCGCACCGGACGACCGAAAGTTGCACAGTCGAATCACGTTGAACGTGTAACAGCGTGTCTTCAAGAAGACAGACGTCGCACTGTAAGGAAAATAAGTGATATTTTAGGTTTAAAACGGACTATGGTACATGAAATAATGACAAATGAACTAAACATGTCCAAAGTGTGCGCAAGGTGGGTACCACGATTGTTGAAAACAGAGGAAATGGCAGAGCGGGTGGATGCGTCATCGGAGTTTTTAAGATTTAACGGTACCGAGGGCATTTCGTTTCTACCGAATATTATTACCACGGATGAAACTTGGCTGCATCTATATGAGCCAGAATCAAAGAGGGATTCAATGATATGGAAAACACCAAAATCCCCAGCACCAGTGAAAGCTAAACAAAATAAATCTGCAAAGAAGTTTATGTTCATCTTCTTTATGGACTCCGAAGGGATGTTGCTCCAGCACGCCGTACCAAGCAATCAAACAGTCAACGCATTATATTACCAGAAGGTAAATATTAAGCATGAAATAATAATATCAGGCATTAAAGTAAATTAATTCATATTTTAAACATATTAAAATTTAAGACAATATATATAGCATGTGTGCTTTATTTAGATGGCTTATAAACGAATACAGAGGCAATGATCAACTTTAACGGACTTTCTTTTTATTCCAGGTTATCCGCCGTGATCTTATTCACGCCATTAGAAAAAAGCGGCCTGATATGGACATAGAGAAAATGTATTTTCACCAAGACAACGCACCTGCACATTGTTGTGAGGAGACGCTGCTCACCATTGACTTCCTTGGCTTCCGAAGACTACGACATGCACCTTACTCTCCCGATTTAGCACCAATGGAATTTTCCGTTTTTCCGAGATTGAAGTCTGAATTACGCGGGAAAAAATTTTCTGACCTGGCGGAACTACGCATGGGTGTCCGATCTGTGGTATCTGGTTTCGATCGAAATTGGTACAGAAACGTTTAAATGCAATGGGTCAGCAGACATCGGAAATGCGTGGCATCACATGGACGTTGTTCTGAGAAAGAGTGAGAACAGACGTTCATTTGACGTTTATGACGTCAAAGTGATCCGTGATTGTTTGTTTATGTTATATGTCAAGACTGTTTTAATGTTAATATTCATCACAGTTAAATGGTTTTTTTCAAATTTGTTTATGAGATATGTATATTTTTGCTGGCAAAAATTCTTATATGTATGTATTGTTTAAGAGTGAAAAATGAAATAGTATATGAACTTTCCGGACAGCCCTGGTATATGGATCTTTTATTCAATGTAGACAATCATCCTTTGAAGTTTGAACACTGTAAGCCAAATGGAACTTGTGTTATCTCCAGAAACCACATGGCTGTTCATCCTATAAATTGTACAGCTGTAGGTTGATTAATACTTTAGTTATTGAGCGAAAAACCGTTTTTAGTTTTAAGGTAATACTAATAGTGACATTGACCTTTGATCTAAATATCAATAGGGGTCTTCTAATCAATATGGACAATCATCCGATTAAGTTTGAATATTGTGGGCCAGATGGAACTTAAGTTATGCTACGGAAACCAAATGGCTAATGGACAGATGGACGGACACCAGGGGGTATAACATAATATGTCTGACATTCTTTCGGGCATAAAAAGCGTAAATTTAGAAATTAGAGTCATGTTACTGGTATGAGGGAATAAGTACCTCTTTAAAATAAAAAATAAATTTCAAAACTTATCTATAAGACATTTTCTAAAGTGGAAACGTTCTCTCGTCAAAATTAAAAAAATAAGTTAAGTTTTTTTTTTAAACTGAACCAAACATGTAACAAACATCTTGTTCAAGACATCGAAAAACGCAAAATCATAATTCAATACACTACTTAAAATGTTTTTTAGATGGTTATATTTACCAATCATACAAATATGCTTTTATAGTATACAAACACACCTTTGATTAGAAAGATCTTGTTACATCTACAAAAAAGAGCCACCAAAAGGTGGGGGCAACAATTTACTCTTTTTTAAAACTTTTTCTAAAAGCAAACAAATAAACAGCTTTTTAAGGAGAAAATTTAACGTACCAATTAAACTTGTTTCTTTTATTTTAATAGGTTTGTTTAGTCACACTTGTTGTTTAGTCCATGTATGAATAATTTTCATTAATAAATGACAAAGTAAAGAAAATAAATTCAATCATCTGACCTTGACAGTCAAGGAAATTTAAAGGTCAGGATCATATCTAAATCATTCAACATGTCTGTTTGGTCGCAAGTGTTGTTTTTTCCATGTATGAATCAAATCCTACATAAAACACAAAGTTATGACAACTTAACCAAAATGCAATAATTTGAACTTGACAGTCAATGTCCTTTAAAGGTCAAGGTCAGTTCAACCTTTCAGCATGTCTTGTCCAAATGGTTGTTTTGTCCAAGTTTGAAATACTTCATCCGACACATGTTCGAACACATCTGAGCAATTACCTAGACAAGCATCCTGACCGAGTTTCATGACAGGTGAGTCAAAAATGTGACCACTAGAGAGTTAACAAGGATTTTCCATATTTGAGCAGTGTGACCTAGTTTTTGACCCCAGGTGACCCATATTCAAACTTGACATAGAAATCATCAAAACAAACTTTCAGACCATTTTCCAGGATATTTGGATGAAAACAGTAGCCACTATTTTTAGCTCCTTGGACCTAGTTTTTCATCTGAGATAACCCATGTCCAAACTTATCTAAGCAATTACATAGACAAGCATCCTGACAAAGTTTGATAATGATTGAGGTAAAAATTTGACTGCTAGAGTATTAACGAAACAAGAGCTGTCGGTAGGACAGCAACGCTCGACTATTCTTAGTGCTTTATAGTAAAAAAAGCCTTGATTAAAAGGTAAAATTTTCTCAGTAAAGAAAAAGGTAAAAGTTTTCTTTAAATCCATATTGCAGTTATAGGCCTTGGAGAGAGGCCTATTATGCTCTCAAAGAAGAGCATAAAATTTCAGCATGTTTCAAAGCCTTATGTCAATGAACTTTGAAAATATTTGAGGTATTACTAACGTAAATTCTAAGTCGTAAAAGGGGCATAATTCTGTCAAACTGCTTGATAGAGTTACCTCCTCCTGTCTACAGTTTGGGGTCATGATGGACTTTGAAAATATTTGAGGTATTACAAAAACTTTAAAGTAAATTCTAAGTCGAAAAAGGAGCATAATTTTGTCAAAATGATTGATAGAGTTACCTCCTCAGGTGAGCTAAAAGGAATAACAATGTTACAGTCAAATAAATCAAATATGGAGCAAAATTTAAAGTCTAATCATTTGACACTGTGACTTTGAAGGTCAAGATATTTTAAGTCATGGTCAAGTTCAGTCTGGTCTACTTGAAGGTCTTTTCCAAAGGGTTGTTGTGAAGACACTCTACTTTGTAATGAAACAAAAGCCAATGTTAAAGTTTTAGGATGGCAACAAGAAAGTAAGGCATGAGTGTACATGGCAATAGCTCGCACTTTTTTATTCTTAAAAAAATCCAGCTAAAAACTAACAAGAAATGTCGAACGAAATATATGCCCCCTTTCTAGCCCTTGACTCACATTATTTATAATTTAGTTATAGAAATTTGCCATCCATAAAGGGTTACATGGAAGTGTTCAATAATGGCAGAAAAGAATGAAGACTTTGTGATAAATAGTTATCGAAATAATGAGACATTTAAGGCCCCTGTGACCTAGACCTTTGACCTAGTGACCCAAAATCAAAAGGTGTCATCTGATAGTTATTCCTTGTATTATGCAGCTACCTCACATCATTTTATTTATTATGTTCTAAATATTCAATGATAAGGTGTAATCCTATCATAATTGATTGAAAAGTTCTCTGGCGCTTTACAAAACACAGTAACACACTACTATAGATTTAACAATTTGCATTTCCTGTCTCATAACATAAATAATTGTATTCAGAGAAAAGATACAATCAGCTTATATAGTAAAAAATGAAAAATTTTGTTTAAAAAGTTTCGATAAATATCTAAATTTTCACATTTCAAAATTATAACATTATTATTCGTTGATACCAATTTATTTCACTGCTTACAGGTCAAAATTATTCGACGTATGTAGTTGTTTTGCCGGGGCAAGACATACTGAATGGAACAGAAAACCCACAAATCAAGTATGAACTAGTTATGACCACAACTTCCCCTAACCCAGTGGATGTGATTATAACTGGTAGGATATTTTCCATTTTATCATCAACATTGCATGTATAAATATATTAGTTGGCAATATGACTGAAGTTATCTACTTATGTCATTTCTTGCATGTAATGCAGCGTAAATTAGGAGCTAATTTCAATCGAAATGGAGCAGTTGAAGAGACAAAGAAAAGAACATATTGGAAGAAATAGTTCATGATCACAGTAGAATACACCTGTTGTTAATAGAAGTTTATTGATTATTTCATTTTGAAATATTGTCAAATCTTTAACAAAACAACAATAATAATGACCAAAGTTTGTCATTCTGAACGTTGTATTCTGCGATTCGAGTTTGTCGGTATATATTACATGAAAACACTGCTTAATTAGCATATATTTTATACTTAAATCGATCGCAAATTATTCAACCTGGCACCTGAAGATTGATTCCAATATTTAGAAGTGAGTAGTAAGAATACCGCTTAAGTTGGTGATTTATAATAACGCTTAAGTTTCAGCCGTTGACCGGTATGAGGAAATTAAAATATTTACACACTTTAGACTTTAACTGCCAGAATTGAAAGCGATCAGCCTCTTGTCACCAGTATATACCCTGGCCATTTTGTATTATATCTGCGGGTTTTATATTTTGTTTTACGTTTATTTACAGTAATTTTCAAGATCTGATATGTTTTATTATGAAATAAAATAATAATTGAATAGGTGTTGGTGGTCAGATCGGATCGACAATGTCTGTCGCAGATAAAGAGGTATACATTTTCTACCACACACATGGTATGAACGGATCACAGTATGCGAACAAGTCAATTATAGTTAGTTCGTCCAACGGTCTATTTAATCTACAAGTTTTTGTAATAAGAGAAGACTTCAACCATATTGAAGGGTACCTTGGAATTCCAATCGAGTCTTTGACAGGCCCGCATCAACCGCCAGGTCAGACTGTGTACAGTTATGTTGTAGCGACGTTCTGTGACGTTGGAGGCTATTGTCAACTCTCGGTCGCTGCTTTGAACGACAAAACACCAATCTCGATAGTGTTGCCTAGCAACGTTGAAGAAATAGTTTTGTGCAGGTCAAAAAGCTACATTCGCACCAAGAGAGATACGACACTTACTTTAAATAGATTTGACGCTCTCCAGCTTGAGAGTACTAATGACTTAACCGGCACTGTTATTTACAGTTTCATGCCGATTGTTGTATTTGCTGGCTCCCGGAATGTTACTAATGGAGGCATCGTTGCCCATACAGTGGAGCAACTGGTCCCTACTTCGCATTGGGGATCTGAATATATTGTTACAAATTTAGGCACGAACGGTTATGGTGACATTCTGAAAATAGTAAGCAACTGGAATGATACTAAAGTGAAAATGACGGGTTACCCATCGTTTGTTATGAAAGACAAATTTCATACCACTGTGAGACGCCTTGATAAAGGACTTAACAGTCATATTATTGCTTCCCATCCAATCCAAGTAGGTATTGCAAAGTTACAATAAGATGTAATGTCATAATTCACAAATATTCATTTAAATGTTCTAAATATTCCAAGTTATTTAATTTGTTACAGCATCTGTGTAGAGCTCTTACAAATTGGTGATAGTTAAACTTTCTTCAAATTTTTACACAGGATGTTATTTTATATATGTTTGAAATTTCTAATTGTTGTTTTATGGTAAATCTTATAGTATTATAAATACCTTTCAGCAACTTGAACACGTATTACTTTCCATTACTATAAAGCAGCTGTTTTATGTGATTTCTCGTAAAGTCTTCAGTCACACTTTCAATGGCAGTGTAGAAAATGTTTCGTCTCCGCTTTGTAAGGACCATTGGTTTGTAATGGTATTATTGAATATTCTTCAATAGCATGTAGCACAATGTCTTTCACTTTCATAGGTAGTACAGTTCACTGGCTTGACATATGCTATTTTAAATGAAACATCAGCCCTCAGCATGACAGTTGTTCCCTCAGTACGTAACGCTTTTACAGGACAGATCAAGGTCGCATGCCAAAGTGATAAACCTGTCAAAGGAGCATTCTTCATCACATCAGGTATAAAAAATTTAATGCCAAATTATGCTCGTTATCACTTGGGCATTCTTCATTTACTACAGGCGGCAGTATTGCAACGGTAAACAACTCGGAATATCATATATCATCAGATATATTATGACAGCTAATGACTATCTATAAACCTAAATAAAAAATATTTTGCATACCCGCTGAACTTTGAAGTATCTTTAACGCTCTATGTGTTATTTCTTCCACATCCACTAATCTTGAAGACCCCCTTTAAGTTTTCGTGTTGTTTTCGACATACTCTGCTCTTTGAAATCCCTTTTAAGTTCTATGAATCATTTTTCATTTCAGGGAAGCTTTCAAATGAGACAATAATCAATAAGCAGAATAAAGTAGATAAAACCAGAATCAAATACAGTGACTACTTGATAAGTACTAACGAAGCTAATAGTCTATCATTTACAATAGAGAATACAGACGGTGCCAGTGGCATAATGAAATGTGACGATCAAGCAACCATGCCAACCTCTGTTATCTTCAACGAGGTAAGATAAGCTAATGTACACCAGATGTCAACATTGTAGCTGTGTGCCTTTCTACATATATCACTGACAGAAAAATTAATTTTATGACCATTTGGCCTCTGATGAATCAAGTCACGGTGTTTCATTC
This sequence comes from Ruditapes philippinarum, assembly GCF_026571515.1. NCBI lineage: Eukaryota > Metazoa > Mollusca > Bivalvia > Venerida > Veneridae > Ruditapes > Ruditapes philippinarum. Next base: position 10,794 of record NW_026865278.1, read on the forward strand.
CGTTTCACTCATAGCTTTAATATAACTTTAATATAATTAGGTTTTATTTTTACATTTATACTAATACTTTGACGTATATGTTTTATGCTTTCTTTTTTCAGAATGTCGACAATACTCAAGTATTTTCTCCAAATTATAATGGAGGCACTTGTTATGGTGAGAACACGTTATACTAGTAGAATAAGCACATGTTTCATATTTATCTCTAAAAATATATGTCTGAATTAAGTACTTACTAGTGCATAGAAAAACCCAACACTTTACGAGGGTAATTTATTTTTTTCCCAAGTAATGTCAAATATCCTTAATAAAATGAAAGGCAAGCATTCATCAGAAACCATTTAACATTACCTATGATTTGTCTTTTTTACATTATGCCTCAGAAATGAAAACATTTTTCCATCATTATAAAGCCAATAGGGCAAACATGAGTTTTAATATGTTAAAATAATGGTTTTAGAGTATGTTAGATACTTCGATGTTAGATCACTAAACGAACTAAGCTTGGCCAATGAGTATAACATTTTGGAAACTATAACTGGACACCAAAAATAAAAAAAGTTTTTAGGAAATAAAATTAAAAAGCATTCCTAGGATATAATGCATAGATTCCTGACCTGTCTATTTCGTATTATCATAAGATTAGTAGATACAATACGAATTTCACCTCAACATATTTATTAACGAAAGAGCACATGTTGATGTTTGTGGTAAAAACTATTGTTATTCAAATGAAAAGGCAGAGTAGGGATCTATCAATGGGCCTTTAACTTGACTATATTGTTTAAAAAATGGTGAAACTATTTTTCATGTACATGTCATCAAAAAGCTCATGGACAAAGGATATTTTAAAACCAGCAAGGCAAGACAATTAAGTTGCCTCCTTCACATCAATCTAATCTAGCACGATTCAATAACTCACCGTTTCTAATTACTAACCAAAGAAACCCTGTTTCTTGCAAAACTTGGAGTAAAGGCAGAATTCAGTGTTGTATTTATCGCAGAAATTTTGTTAAATATGGTCTACTTTTATAAAGACAGTTCCCGTTGTCGTTGTCTATGTCCAGCTGAAAGTTATAAAATGCACATACATGTAGTTGTTTTGATTAAATTCTCTTATAATTATAAATTATAAAACAAAATATGCTGCGACGGAATAAAAAGATTTTTCTCTTAATTGCATTGATGCTTTCCCAGTTAGAGCCTATTTGTTTATAAAAATATGAAAAAAAAATGCTTAAAGTGATGAAAAGGTGAATCTGATTCCATAATCTAGGCCACCTTACATGACAAATTTCATCATTTCGTGCGACCATATGTCACCTTTTTGTCAATACAATCAATGTTAACATCCAACTTATTGAATTTTGACGCATTGAGGCCAGTGTGATTATATTCTTTATCATGCAGAGGGTGGGAAAGCGAGTACAGTATTCGACTCCTCAATGAGCAGCTCAGCACCCTACACGCTTAGTCTTCTAGATCATCCAGAACATGTTTTACAGATGAGAGTTAAAGTATGTGGCGAAGCTGCATTACAATTCTTCATGAATGACGGTGACCTCACGAATTCTGTGTTCCTTACAGTAACACATACTCAGGTGACAATCACCAAATGTTTAGTGGATTGTGGAACGGGTCAGGCGGCAGTTATAAGCGATACTAAACGGTAAGTGTTATTACAAAAAATAGTGACCATTATCTATATATAAACAGTAGTAGGAGTCAGACAAAGCTACATTTCTATAAAATCAGGTTAGACTGATACAATTTAAAAAAATTATTCTTAGCATAATAACTCGTAAGGAAGTCCAAATTCAAAGTAAAATATCCGTTATGTTCATTATGCAAATGATGAATGTAAGTATACATGTTTATAATCAGTTCAATTAAAACAAGCGCTTTTCTTTAGCTTTCGAGATTTGATCTTCTTCAGAAAAATGACTGTTATAAAAAAATGGCAAATGACAAATAACACATACTCAGGTGACAATCATCAAATGTTTAACGGATTATTTTTTTGTTCGTACAGGCATAGATAAACATATGGTCCCTGATATGCTATATATGTTTAAACACGGTATCTAACACCTCAAAAAATTAAATATACTGTAGCCTATATACGATCGTTGTACATATGCAAAAAATCTAAATTTAGTGGAACATGTAGACGTCACTGATATGTGCCATTCGTGTTTTCGCCCAGCGACCCATTCAAGCGAAAGGTCGAGAATTAACAAGTTTAAATGGCGGGGACGCGGGGCGAAAACGTGCTAATTACAAAGGACACGGGGCGAAAGGTAATAAAAAATATTAAAAAAAACTTCGTCACGCGGGGGCTCGGAGTGAGATTTAAGAAATAAAACGGTGAGGGGCGAAGCCAAAACAAGCTTACTAGCGCCCCCGCTAATAAGCGTGTTTTCGCTCCGCGCCTCCTCCATTTTAACTTGTTAATTCACGACTTCATGCTTGGCGTTGTCGCTGGCAAAATAGCTAATTAGAGGGGGTATGGGGCGAAGTATATTTATCAAACCTCGAACCGCACCCCCGTGTTTTCGCTCCGGTCCCCGCCGTTTTATTTCTTTCATCTCGTTTTGCGCCAGCGCGGGCGACGTTTTATTTATTGCACTTATGAACAAAATATGCGTGTTTTCGCTCCGCAATCAATCCCGCCATTTGAAATTGTTAATTCTCAATTTTTCTCTTGGGGCTGGCGGGGCGGAAACACGCTAATTAGAGGAGGCGCGGGGCGTTGTTTTATCATTATGAACGTCGCCCTGCGCCCCCTTATTAACGTGTTTTCGCTCCGCGCTCCGCAATTTTATTTCTTAAATCTTGGTCTGCGCCCCCGCGTGGCGAAATTTTACTTATTAAACTTCACACTGCGCCCTTGCTAATTAGCGTGTTTTCGCTACGAAAACGAAACGAAAACACGAATGACACAAATCAGCCACCATAAGACTCCTAGTTTTATTACTTTTTGAACAATCCTCGTATATGTACTATATAGTTTCAAAAATAGGTCAAACTTTGTTTAAAGGAAAATTATAAGTTGAACTTATTTAGAACAAATGACCATTTTTATAATGTAAGAGTTCAATACAGTATGAGACATAGCCTTTAATTTAAATGCCTACTTTGGCACTACTTAGTTCTTTTACTGAAAACAAAATACATCAGTGGAAGTAACTAGAATTACAATAAATCTATATGTCCGTGTGTTATTATTACATACATTATACAATGTTAAATAAATTGTCCTGTTGTATTTTGCTATTGATGACCTCTCAAACATTGTTCGATTTCATATTCTCCTCGTTTGAGTGTTGCCTTTTGTTTTGACTTTTTCTTTAAACTGCACACATATGTGTGTGGATATTTATTCGTTCTTAGGGAGATGTTAATATATTTAACATATATTTTTTTCGTATGGTGAATTCTACGGATGTTGGCCGCTTTTAGCGTTTTAATTATTTCATGTTTTTTTTCCGTGTTGCATACATACAAATAATGAGTCCAGTTGACATGTTTATTTTAAGATCTGTATTTCTACAAGCGTACTTATGTTGTTTTTTTACAAACAGATTTAATTCTGAAGACAGTGCAAAGTGGAATTGTAAAACGGACATGGCTTTTTTCTGGTTTACTCAAAAGACTGAGGCTTCAAAAAACTATTTTTGCTTCGGGATTGGCAAATACGACGACACCAAATGCACGGGAAATGAAACAGAAAGCTTCTTCGAAGTATCTAGTCCGTTTAAAATGATTAAATTGATGGGTGTAGCATCCGACGCAGCCTTTAATTGGGGTATGTGGTTTAATCTTTTTTTCTTTTTCATATTACAAAAAAAATCGATATAACAATCTTTAAAATCGTCTAATACGAGGGACGATCAGAAAATATCCGGCATTTTCATGCTTTTCTCTTCCCACGTGCAGCTATATACACACATTATATATTGGTGAAAACTACATTCATTCCCTAATAACGTGGTCAGTTTATTTTCAATGATAGTTGTGTATACACAGTATTTTGCCCTCTGATATATGATATGTGTTTCGTCTTTCATGGACTCTTTGTTAGAGAAATAAAGTTTCTGGTTGCAGAAGGTGAAAAGCCCTGCCACATCTTTTAGAGGCTTCAAAAAGATTTTCTGATAAATGTGTATCACGTTCAACCTTCTACAACTGGGTTTCTCAGTTTCGTGAAGGCAGAACAAGTGTTTGTGACAGGCCTAGGACTGGGCGGCCAGCTGAGGCGGTGACCCCAACAATGGTAGTAAATGTTAAAAGCTTTTGTCAACAAAAATCGTCGAGTAACTTTGGAGGAGGTAGCCAACAAGTTAAGCATCGGTAAGGCATCGGCACACACGATTTTACACCTAAGCATGAGCAAGGTAAGTGCCAGGTGGTGCCTAGACAGCTGTCCGCAGATCAAAAGGCAAACAGAGTAACCAATGCAAAAGAACATTTAAGCCGTTTCAATCGTGAAGGAGATAAGTTTTTGAACCGCATTATCACTGGAGATGAGATGTGGGTTCATTATTCCGAACCTGAGACAAAAGCTCAGTCAAAGCAGTGAAAACGAGCTGGTTCCCCACCTCCTACACAGCTTAAGCTGTCTCCTTCGGGTGGTAAAGTCATGCTTGTTGCCTCTTGGAATTCACGAGGAATGATACTTACTCATTTCATGCAAAAAGGTCAAACTGTCACCGCCAAGTTCTATTCTGAAGTAATTCTGAAAAATCTCAGAGAAAAGCTGAAACAAATGCGTCCCAGGTTAGGACAGAAAAATGTCCTCCTTCTTCACGATAACGCCCCCTCCCATACCGCCGCAGCTACAGTGGAGGTTATCAACTCTTACAAATGGCAATTGTTGTCTCACCCTCCTTATAGCCCAGACTTCGCCCCTTGTAACTTTTATTTGTTTCCAGAACTGAAAAAAATGCTTGCTGGAAAGAAATGTAAGACAATGGGCGGCTTTGATATCTGCTGTTACACAGTACCTGAAACATAGGTCTACGTCATGGTTCACGGCGGGAATACAAAAGCCTCCACGAAGATGGCAAAAGTTCGTAGACGTAGGTGGTGAATATTTTGAAAAAGAGTAGAAAGGTTTTTTTTAAAAATGTTGAATGGTTTTTGAGAACGAGTCAAAAGTCCGGATATTTTATGACTTCCCCTCGTATAAGACTATTAATATTGATTTCTGCTAATTTTAAATAAATGTGTAATAGAAAGAGCATCGAAACACGAGGCTATGTGATTTGTACGAAGGGGCGTAGCCCCCGAGTATTAATCAGATTGCCGAGTGTAGTTATTCTATTAAAATATGTGAAGTTCCTGAAACAGTTTTAGAGAATTATAAACCTACATGCAACTTATTTGATACAATTATTTTCAAATTATACTATCAAATTCAATTTAATTAACTTATTTTGCGTGTATGATTACATGCTATATATAAACTTGCCTTTTTTCATTTAAAATTACAGATTTTATTGATAAAGCAGGATGTGATGTTTACGAATCAGGTAAGTGTATTGTCAATGTCAATAAAATGATATTAAAAAAGAACATATCCTCCATATTAGGTGCAAAAATGACTGGAAATCCTCTGTCAGAAATGCGGGTTTTTTTGTTATCTGACTATATTTTTTCTTATCAACAGAATACTGTTAGAATTTGTCGTATTTAGATTGTCAGAATACTAGTCCTCTTACATTGATGTTGCAGTGTGGAGGGCGTTCGTTGCCAAAATTCCAGACATGTAAAGTGTTCCTTTTCAAATGACTTTTGAAAATGCGAACTTGTATGCCTACCATTTTTTATTGTACCCGTGCATAGCACATAATATGCCTCTTAATTCAATCTTTTAATTGAAGGTTCCCACCTTTATATAACAAGTTTACATATATATCGTAACAACTGACCTAACATCTAAAACGACAACAAATGTACAAGTTCGTACTTTCCATTGCATGCAATACATATGCATGTTTGCACACTTATAGATCTGAAATATACAAATGAAATGTAAATCCTCAATACAGAAAATAGAGTTTAAGAAAACGTATTACCAGTTGTAGAACTACAAGAGTACGTTAACACAGTAACATGTTTAAAATTACAAAAGTAGATTCACAAAGTTAAACGATTTTAAGTCAAGCATAACGCCCCGCCCCTCTCGGAGTATTTACGAACTTCTATTGCGGACAAGTATAAAACGGCGCCTCTCCCATATTTCTAAATAAAACTGAAGGACAACATACGGCATTTTTCATAACATATATTTGTTACATTTGTTACAAAATTTTTGTCACTAGCAACATCACTTGAAAATTGCTGATTTTACCATTTATGATGAAGATAACTTAGGCATTAACTTATTATTTAACATCGTGTTCTTATCAGTTACAAGTTATTTATCATTTTAGTGATTATAGCCTGTCCGTGCTCTGCCTAGTGCCCTGTCCTGTGTTTTGTTTGGGGTCCGCCTGGGCTCCTTGCCACTTGTTCTTGTTGCTGGGTCATGTGGGGTTGCTTTCATTGAGCGCCACCTTTCCTTGTTGATCTTGTTTATCATATATTCCTGAGAAACATCGGCGATTTGGAAATCTTTTAGGGGAACAATGACCAACTTCAATCAACTTCATCACTTTGTTTCCAGATTGTTATACTTCACAACAGCAGGTGTCAAGTGCCGTGTGGCAGCTGTAAAAAGATGCCCCGCACTTCACTTCAGTGTTGTTATATTTTTCTGGTCCTTCGGGATCATTGATGCCAACGCTATTAAGTGTCGAGAATTGAGTACCGTTCAAGCCGGTGCTAGGGGGCGTGAGGGATGTTGCACTTGTTCATTATCCATCATGTACAGACTCAATCAAACCGAGTCTTTAATTTTTATGTAATTTTGTTGTGATTAATGCTTTCGAGGGATCACTTTGTTTCCAGATTTGTAATTTACTTGTTCAAAGCTTATGGTCTTAACTTTCATTCAATATTCTTTTTCTTTTTTAAATAAAGTATCTAAAGGAAGCAGCGTGATTTTTTAACTTAATATATGAGTGTGGTTTTAAGAAAGGAAAAATAATCAACGATAAGTTTGAAACAAAATTTTTAATACTTCTACGTAATTAACTTTCATTTTTAAGGCATCACTAGAAAGTTCATGAAGGATTCTTTTACTTGAGTCTAAAATTATCAAAATTGACCAAGAAATAAAAAAAGTAAGTAGGGGGCGCCACGCCATGTTTCTCTTACTGAATTTCAGAGTGTGTTTTGTTTTTTTACTTAGGGACCAAATGCGGTTTTTCATGGTATGGTACTTACGTGTCACATTGAAGGTCTCATGATAATCGCCATAATAACACATCTGCGGATGTTTCAAAATTCAAAATTGTACCAGTTCATGTTGAATTTTGCTTAAGCCGGTGCTAGGGGGCGTGGACGGTAACTTGCTCTTTCTATTACCGTGAACAGGCTCAATCAAACCGAGCCTGCAACATTCTCAATTTTGTCGTTTTGAGCGTTCTTTAGGGATTCTTATTTTCTCTATTTTACAGAAAGTAACATGATAAACTTTTAAACAAAAAGTTAATTCATTTTGATTTAATTCATTTTTATTTTAGGCATATAATTATATATCATAAATCGTATGAAGCACAATTTTATTTCAATCCAAAATTTAGAGGGAACGCCGTGTTTTTCTTACCAATTCTCAGAGGAAAAAATGATACATTTTGAAACAAAAATTTCAATACATCTATGAATTCATTTTTATTTCCGAGGCACTCATGGAAAGCTTATGGAGTAATCTTTCATTTGATACCAAAAATATTTGACTTTTTATAGAAATAAAAAAAAAAGTTAGAATGGACGCCGTGTCTTCCTTCACTTTATTGAGAAATAGGAGAGAGACGACGGGTATTATACCTGTCCGTACATTTCCGTAATGGAAGATCGTAAATACCCAGAGAGGGGCGGGGCGTCATGCATGACTTAAAATCGTTTAACTTTGTGAATCTACTTTTGTCATTTTAAACATGTTACTGTGTAAACGTACTGTTGTAGTTCTACGACTGGAAACACGTTTTATTAAAATATGTTTTCTGTATTCGAGTTTTACATTTCATTTATATTTTTCAGGTACAGATAGATATCTACAAGTGTGTAAACATGCTTATGTATTATATGCAATGGAAGATACGAACTTGTAAATTTGTTGTTGTTCTCCATGTTAGGTCAATTGTTAAGATTTGCATGTAAACTTGTTATTTAAAAGCGGGTACCTTTAATTAAAAGATTGGATTAAGAGGCATATCATTTGCTATGCACGAATACAATCAAAAAAGCTAGACATACATGTTCGCATTTTCAAAAGTAGTTTTCAAAAGGAACACATTACATATCTGGAATTTTGGCAACGATCGCCCTCCATATTGCAGAAGTACAATTTGACAACAAGTTCGTTTGATTGTGGATATAAAAAGCACCTGCTTAATTGAATCTGAAATCTCTAGGTCATTTCTATAAAAATTGGCTCCCACATGTTTACGTTAAGGGCAAATTTTAACTTACTGTTGTTGCTTTTTTATTTTCAACATATTTGTCTTGGATTGCCGGATAATGTATCTGCATTTATGAAGAATCAATTTAATATTTATACACATAAAGAGTAGGCGACAATATTAAAAGGGTATTAACGTTGTTCACGATGTATCAAAGCTTCATATACTATATATCAACCAACGTAAAAAGGGATAGAACAACCAAATTTAAGAGGATAATTTCAATTCTAACATGCCAAGATAAAGCTAGATTGAGCAAGAAGTCTTTTTTATGACGGACAGTGGTCATATGGTGTGTAAGCATCTTTTTTTCTAATCATTTCATATCGTGCAATATTAAACCTTAGATAAATGTGTTCCTTCTTAATTTATATAAGTGTCAGCGCGCCTTTAAAAAATATAATATTAACAATGAAGTCAGAGGTCCGACAAAAAATATAAGGACTGCTTGAACAGGCATTATGACGATTTTACGGACTGCTATTTAGCAGCGTGCAACCGCGAGACGCAAAATATTAAAGTTTACTGCCAACAACAGTTACCAAATTTTATTAGAAATTTTGTTATTTAAACAATATGATTTCCATGTTCGTTGAGCGTTTACAATTCTGTTTGTAGTAGAGTGCAGTATGATATGAGAATTAGCGCACAGAACTTTATAAGTGCATTGTAGTGACTTCCTAGTCAGCCCAAAACATTAAACGGACGCAAGCCGAACGTTGATTCTAAAGATAATTGCTTTCATTGCCTGTTGAATAATTTACAAAAAGCTTGTATATAGAATATGTAAACGAAGCTTAATCCATAATGACAAGCAAGCCGACGATACAAAAATAAAGTGATGCAATTTGATCAGAATTCAAACTTTGATATTTCCAAGGACTCTACAAATGTTTAAAATGTAATTCAATCCGGATGTATTTTTGCCATCAGACTGGCGGTGTATGGATAGATGGACAAACTGTTCTGCATATGGTTCTAGCATGTGCTCCGATAGTACACTCACAGATTTCGTTATGTACAATTGTGCAAAGTTTTGTGGAAAATGTAAGTAAAATACCTAAAAATGTTTACTTAAATTCATTCATTTTTAGTATTGTATTTAACTTGTATTCTTATCAGTATTGTCATGTAACTCTTTTATCATTATTAGTATTGACTGATCACATAATCCACGGCACTGGAATATAAAAAAGCCATGCAATGAAAACGATATTACACTAATGTTCTAACTATTAGATTTGCCAAAGAGTAGGCTTATAATTATATTTACTGATTCATATGCACTGACAACATAATAAACAAACATGATCGGCCGTCGGCGATAGTACTGATACTTTCATACAATGATGACCATTTTATCTCATACCCAATATCTGCAGAGATTTTTTTTTATAAAAAAGGTGAACTTAACAAAACACACACGCACACACACGCACATGTACGCAAACTTAGTGTCACTTACGTTACAATAGTAGTTGAGTTTAAAGGATTGCAGCTCAAATATTAATCTAATTGGTGGAATTCTAACTAAAGCATTTTATAGTCTCAAAATCAGGGATATGATATTATCTTGATTCATTTATCCCAGGCTAAGTAGGATCCACAGTGGTTGTTGTAGATCAAATTAAATATACAATTCTGTTTAACTAAGAAAAGGTAAAATGATTGAAACACGGTAAGCTGACATACATTACATTATATGTATTGGTCCGTGTAAATCATCAATGACATAAATCACTTCGTAAATGTGTAATGTCATAGTTTGCGTTCCTTATACATGGGGGGAGAATCACGCCGTTCGTTACCCAAACAAACAAGATGACGGATGCAGCCAAAAGTAGGTTTTCCCTTTTTTTCACTGAAATTCGTGATGTTCTTGTGTAAAGGTACATAAAATAACCTTCTCCACAAGTTTCCTGGCACACATGATTTTATTTTCGTGATGTTCCGTACTTCATCTCCAGATTCGAAGCGAGAGAACTTTCAACCGGTTTTATCGTGGTAACGTACGGCTTTTTCTCTCAAATTCACTGTTTCTTTCACATATATGCGTATTAACTGAAACCACTGGCTTTAAAAGTTGTAATATGTTGTCAAGTAAGCATCCCTGCCCATTCTATCTAGAATAACTGTTCAAAATATTAATATCGGGGCATTTTCCGGTAATGATAACGTATGGCGCACAAAATATCAATGGTATTTAAAGTCAGTGGTTTCAGTTAATATACATATATGTAAACGAAGCAGTGAATTTTAAAGAAGAAGCCGCACGTTACCACGATCAAACCTGTGGAAAATTCTCTCCCTACGCGCAAGTCAGATAAGGTACGAGACGAATCATGAAACAAAATCCTGTGTGCTAGGAAACGTGTGAAGAAGGTTTTTATATGTACATTTACATTAGAACATCACGAATTTAAGAGAAAAAATGGAAAACCCTACTTTTTGCTGCATCCGCCATCTTGTTTGTTTGGGCAAGCAACGGCGTGATTCTCCCCCGTTTATAAGAAACACAAACTATGACATTACAAATTTACAAAGTGATTTATGTCATTGATGATTTACACGGACCAATACATAGATATGGACGTTTCAATATATCAATTCAATAAAAAGGTAATGAAATAAATAAATTGAAACACAACTTTTTTATTTGCTTATTTATATTTAAATACAAGGGCCAAGTACGACTTCTAAATATGAATTAATATGGAAATGTTTCAAAACGAGTTCTTTGACAGAATAAATATCATATTATACGATATATAATATTGAAAAAACCTCCAGGTGACTGCACAATAATTTTTCTAGAGCCAAACACTAAGTCACACTTTCCGCAATTCGCTGACACTATTTTTTATTTTTTAAATACGGACGTGACATTCTTATTTGATATCTAAATTGAATGTCATCATTCATAGGCAAACATGAATTCACTTAGAATTAAATTTGGGTAATAGATCCTACTTATCAAGAATTCCAAGTCGTAAAATGGGACACCTACCGGAAGTTGATATTGACTCGACGGCTGTTTCTGCTTATTTTATCAATTTGAGTTATGTAAAATAGTATTTCTTTGAATATATTTTATCAAATGTTATCAAATGAATTTGAAACAGTTAATTGTTCATAAATAGGATCGTATTTGTCCAACGATTGTGTATCTGCTAAGAGTCCTAAGATTCACTATTCGGCACAAAACTTTGTATGAGAATTGATAAGCAGTTTGTCCCGAATGTCCATTTATAATGGAAACTGTAGTATGACAGAAAACCAGAATGTACTGATTCCTGACGTACTTCTTAAATAATTGGATTGGTAACCGATTTACCTGCAAATTGAAGAACAGACATTCCAATTACCCTTTCTTCAGTTCTTTCTGTCAAAGTTTTCAAATTAAGCCATCACATTTGAAGATAAAAGTTACCGTATCGCTCGCTGTGCGGGCTGTGCTGTCCTGCTCTCCGAATTTCCCACTAATATTGCGTTTTAAAAGGCTTAGTTGGTTACTGTGATATAAAAATGTTAACTTATTATTTAATTATTATCGTTATCATTATTAGCAGTAGACGTTGAAGAATGTCAAGTAACAGTGGCATTTGTAGTAGCAGAAATAGCAGAAGTAGCATCAGCAGTTGTAATACCAGTAGCGGTAGTAATGGTAGAATAAGTTTTATGTTACCACGATTAATGACGGAAACAGTTGCTAATCGCACATTTACACATGGCTTGATACTATCCGACAATAATAATGTCTTAACAACTTTGTAATACATGTAATAGTAGCACCGACATGAAAAACGTAACATACTTAACTAAAGCCGCATGCCTTCTGATCCATGCTTCTTTTAATGAAAATTTTGAAAGTGTTTTAAAAACCAAAATATTGTTATAGTTACCAAAAGCAGGTCAAAATATGCAAAAAAATGTCCTTACTGCGTTTTGTCACGCAGTAAAAATTTGGTGATAAATAATGCAAAATCTGACATTAGCCGCACATAACATGCAAATTATAACTTAAATCTTTTTTACTTTCAATAAAATCATTTTTATATTTTCTTTAATATTTCTCAAGCTTGACTTTCCTTGTAAAATAATTTGTGTCATCGCAGCAGGAAAGAAGGAGAGGATATTATACAAATATGGACCTCTAATCTATTCTAAAATCTATTTTTAGAAGAAAAAACAGTGAATGTACTCTGATATTGACTAGTTTTTTTTTTACGAAAAATTACATCTAAACAAATCGGAGAAAGTAATTTTAAGACTATTTATAGATCATATAATAATAAGCTTTATTGAATATTTTCGTATCTCACATCTTATTCTTAAGATGTTTTCTATGTTTTATTTTTATTTCTTTTATTCAAAAGGTTTCGCCGATAGCTATGGACGTAAATTTCTATTCAGAATTCCTATATCTAGTTCGGACGTTACAGCTTGTTCAATAGTTGTATCCCCTCTTAATCAACAAACAAACGTCGCTTTCACTGAACTTAACACATATGATCAACCGCATCCAGAATATGTTCGTCAAGGGACACGAAATGATAATGGAGAAATATACTATGACTGTACGGTTAGTTATCGATTGAAGTACGTTTATGAAATAACGTCTGATGACGATGTTGCCGTTGTCGTTGCAATAAAAGTTGCCGAAGAAATTGTAAGTGCTCGAATATATCCCGTGGACACGTTTGGCACTCACTTTATGCCAGTTGAAAATGACAATGAAAGTACTAAGAAATGTTATTTTGTGTCCGAACATGACATCGTAAACCTTAAGGTATATTATTCCATCAAATTAGCTTCTTCATCTGATATTTTTGATGCGAAAATTGAGGACAAAGATGCAAAGGTTCTAATTTCGCAAAATGGAAACGACCTTACCGGAACTTCAATTCTTTTTGATAAGCCATCTACTGTATTTTGCGCAGATAAGTTTTCAGATATTACAAAAGGTAACCATTACACTCAGCTAATGCCAACAAACACTTGGTCAACTGAATATACTGTTCCTGCATTTGAGGTCGATGTCATGAACAGACCATTTGACGGAAGGCTTATAATTGTATCTAATGCCGACAACACAATAGTTAATGTATCTGGAGGATTTGATGCTATTCATGCCATATATAGCAGAGGGGATAAGCTTGAGCAAGAAATAGACGTTTCAGTTGCTTATCGAATCAAGGCATCCGAAAATATAGCTGTGGCGTTGTATCTGTACGACCCTACAGACGAGAGTAAATCATCATACACCTTGTTACCTCCAACACAAAATTTTCATGACACGATGATTACGTCAGTTCCAAACAAAATTATGAGCAGCCTTCATAGCTTTGATGTGACAGAGATTAAAACATTTTATATTGACGGAAATCTCAATTCCGCCATAAAACCAAAGTCTGCAGACGACAATGAACCTTTTTATAGGCAACAGATGCTTGGAAGCGATAGATTTGAGATTACAATTGTAAAATCTGGTACAGAAAAGTGGTTTTCGGTTCCAGGCAACAGTAAAGCTGCATTTTTACAAACGGTAAGTGAATAGTAAACAAAAGAAATACATCTTTTTATTGCTTATAATGTATCTGGGATAAATTTGTTTAACGATATATTACAAAACTACCCTGGTTATACCATAAGATGTTAGGCTTTAAATTATGGAGGGGAAATCCGCCAGTTCGTCTTTTATGTTGTAAGAAAAAAATGTGATTCCAATAAAAATTTCATTTTTTATTCTCCATTCTTTTAAGAAAAGTGTAATTATAAGTGGCTAGTGTCTGCCATTTTGATGCTTAGTAAACATGCTACTCCATTTACCTATGCACTGTAAGATATAGATCTTATCCTTTGAATTAGAATAATATGAAGTTGGTATCAACGAATGAAAATTTGCGATTCTTATCTTATGACACATTATAATGCCTTCTTATTTTACAATAGGACGGGTTAAGTATATATATGCACTTACTGGTGGTTTTAGACAATTTCTTGGTTAAGTTTTACTGAAAAGCATACCGAAATAGTTACGATGTTTTGTATTCTAGGATCGAGATGTTTGCAGCATATCAATACAAGAATCTGTTGGTGACGGTATAGACAATGATTGCGATGGACTGAAAGATGAAGATACATGTTTTGGTCCTTATGGCGTATATAGAGAAGGTAAGTTATATGGGTAGGGAAAGCGACATAATAAATCACGACATATGTAGGAAAAAAGAGTTACGTAGCAGTCTTTTATAAAACAAATACTAGTAGTAAATAAATAAATAACGTATGCAGAAAAAGCCCGATAGGTTTGTTGTTACTCAAATGAAATGTTACATACTTACCTACTGGTGTTTCTTGAAAGTTATTTTGTTGTATACCCACCACTTTTTTCGGATTAATATAATACTACTTACATTTGTATGGATTAATCGATGAAATATTTTACTGATTACGACTAAGAGTGAGAATACAAACACAAAAAAGAAATCTCTTATATACTTGTAATTGTTTTATATTTCAACTATTTCTTTTCAAACTCCAACAGACTTTTCATCTGTGAGAAAGATTTGTTAACTTGTTGTTCGCAAAAATATGAACAACTAAAATTATGACCAACCCTTAGAAGAAATACGAAAATAGAAATATCGCTTATTTTAAATGAATTCGACAGGTATGATTCCTTAATAGTCAACAAGACACACTCATTGAGAAGTAAGTATTATAGCAGATACTGTTTGTCTGAGTTTTTGAGAGTGGTTTAAAGTACGTACTCTTTGCAGCTGAAAAAAAATGTCACTCTTATGGCTTACGAAAAAGAGTGATATTTGTGACAAGGAAACGCCTGGAAAAAAGCGCAACACAAAAAACGGCCATTGGACTCTTGCTGTTGTGACACAGAATATTGAAACATGTTAACATAGAGGTTAATACTTGGTTGTTGCTCGACAATCTGCGATAGTGAATCTGTCGTAAAGTCACAAATCTAGCTCCCATGCATGAATCAGATTGTTCCCCTGTCTTGTTGATGGTTCCAGTACTTGCTTTGTTGTACATAATTTGATCGTTTCTATAGATCTATCTGGAGATGTAGCCCTAGATGTTGACAAATTGTGTGGTTTTTATTGTTTTTAAAATGTCTTCATATCGATACTGTAAACCTAAACTTTTATTTGCATGTGACTATAATTTATTCAGGAGTCATCTTGAACGTCACTGGTAGTTGTTTACATCATTTCCATGTACGTTCATTCACTGGTCCATTTAGGAAAAATAATGCCGAGCAGCAAGGCGACAAAAAATTGCATGATTACCTAAATTTTTGCCACAATGGCCTTGAAACACCCTAAATGTTGTTACTTTATATATAAAAACATGGTATGTGGTATATGGTAATAAAGTAATAAAACAGAAAGGATAAAGGATATTTGTGATTGAGTTGTAGACAACAGCTATCATGACTTAAGTATAACAAATATTTTGCTGCTTGTATCGAAAAATTGGTATAATCAAATTTGATAACAGGAGTTAATTTTTTTTATATTTTGCCTATATTTAGCAGAGGTCAATCAAACGCTTAAGCGGTTGCAGATAAAATAATTCATCAACCGACCTTTATCGCCATATTGTTTAATTTTTGAATTACATATAATAATCACATACAAATGTCATTCGTCTTTTATTCTGACATGCAAATTTAAACAAAATTTATTAAGAAAAATCTGAAAAAAGGGAAAGAAATGAAAACAAGTTACAAGGCGAGATGAAGAAAATAAAATGTGCGTATTGGAATTCAAGCAGCACGCCTTCAGATTCATGTTTATTTCATGAAAATTTCGAAAAAGTATTTGAAAGTGTAATATTGTGAAGGATCAAAAGGAAGCAATTTACGCATTAAAGATGGCACTTACAAACCATGTTAATTACCAAAAAAAGTGCTCAAAATATGCATAGATAGCATAGCTTTACTTTGTTAGTAACGCAGTAGAAATATAGCTGTAAATACTGAAAATCAGTCATTAATCGCACATAATATGTAAAATATTACTTGAATCTTGAAACTTACATCTTAGTACATTTTTCGCAAATTTGATTTTATTGAAATAGAATATTAGATAATATGACTCATCTGGAGGCATGTAGCTTAATCCCGAATTATTTAGAGAAGAATTTTTCTAGGACTTTGTCTTCCATACTAGTCTTGTTTTGAAATAGATGTGTTATTAACTGTAACGTGTATATACTTTATAAAATTATTAATTGTAAATAATGTAAACTAATGATTTAAAAAGGCCAGAACAATATATGCTCTTATCTTGAAGTCATGTTATTATAAGTATAACCATTTTATAATTCCTGTGACGACACGTAAGTGTTTCAACTCCTTTTTGTTAAATCTATGAAGTTGATAATGCATGGTAAAATTATGCAATTTGTACATGCCAGATGAAATTATACTTTTTCGTGATTTATGATATATAACAGATGCTTCAATTGGAAAAGAATATTTCTTTCACAGATTACGATCTCGATGGAGGATTTGGCGATGACTGTGTTGAAGAATTAAATGGTAAAGGTTTTTAAACTTACTAACAGTAAACGCTGAGAGAAAGCTATTTGTTTGTGAGAACAATGCTCTTTTGCTCTTTCTGAAACTAACTGCCAATGTAAACTTCAAATTTGAGGTGTAGCGTCTGTATCAATGGAAAATTTACTGCAATTAATAGCGATATATTATATCAAAATGGTCCCTTTCGAGATCACTAGAACTTTGAATAGAAAACAACCTGATTTATAAATGGATGGTGTGTCAATAACTTTGTCTGCTGCATATTCAGATGCACATCTACAAAGTTTGCTGCACTGATGTCCGGGACTTTTATGGAGTCTCACACGAGCTTTGAATAGAAGAATTAAATGTTTCAACATATTTTCCCGTTATCATTCTTGTCCCCCGCCTTTTAGAAGAAAAAAAAAATATAGAAATAGGTTCCGTCCGTCTGTCCGAATGTCTGCATTACCGAATGGGATAGGTGGCCATCTAACTGTAAACAAACCAGAAGAGAACAATAGAGTTCATTCCGTAACAATAGAATAAGGGCCTTTAGCCCTCTATTAAACAATAGAAAATAACAAAAGAAATTGCCCTTTATTCCATTCCGGCCGGCCGGACGTCCGAACGTCCGTCCATCACACTTTCGTGTCCGGTCCATAACTTTGTCAGTTATCAAATGATTTTGAAATAACTTGGCACAAATGTTTGTTATGATAAGGCAATGTGTCATGCGCAACAACAGACCCCTACCTCTATGTTCTAAGGTCGAACTTGCTCATTCAGGGTCAAAATTGCCTATTTGAGGGTATATGTCGTGTCGGTATATAATTTTCTTATCTTTGAAAGGATTTTGTAAATATTTGCCACAATTGTTCACAACGAGACGATGTCATGCGCAACAATCGTCAGTCACCTACCTCCAAGGTCAAGGTCACACTTGGAGGTCAAAGATTAACAAGTCTGTATAGGGTATATTTTGTGTCCGGTTCATAATTTTTTTCATCTATCAATGGATTTTGAAAATACTTGGCACAAATAGTCACTATAGTAAGACAATGTGTCATGAGCAACACCTGCATCCCTACCTCCAAGGTCAAGGTCTCACTTAGAGGTCAAAAATTATCATTGTCTGTTGTAGGGTATATATTGTGTCGATCTACAGCTTCTTCATAGTTTTTCAAGGGATTTTAAAATAATTTGGCACAAATAGTCACAATAATAAGGCAATATGTCAAGTACAACACCTGCATCCCTAACTCCAAGGTCAAGGTCACGCTTAGAGGTCAAAGATTTACATAGTCTGTTATATGGTATATTTTGTGTCCAGTCAATAACTGTTTCATAGATCAAGGGATTTAAAAATACAATGCACAAACATTCACAATAATAAGACGATATTTCAGGCGCGAAACATGGGTCCCTATCTCCAAGGTCACATTCAAAGGTCAAAGATTAACATAGTCGGTTAACGGGTATGTTTTGTGTCCGAACATCATCTATTACTTCTTTATAGTTTAATGGATTTTGAAAATACAAATTGTTACAATTATAAGACAATATGTCATGCACAACACCTGCACCCTTACTTCCATGGTCAAGGTCACACTTAGAGATCAAATGTTAACATTATAGATTTTTAAATTATGTGTTTCATTTTTATTTCTTTAATAGATTTATTGTTGCATTTGCAGATCGAGCATTGATCATATTTTGGACTAAAAGTTCTGAGATCCATACCAAAATCTTTTGAAAATAGCACAATTTTATGCTTCATATAAACTTCCCCGAGGCGGGGACGTTGGTAACTCTGTTACAAATTCTTATCTAATTTTATTATTGTTTAGTTAAGTTGTCAAGACGTTTCGTGTTAGGATTAAGCAATGTTTAAGCTATTTCTTGTGTTCCTTTAAACGCAATGAACATAATTTCATATTCTTTCTTTCCGAATATAAAGTTGAAGAATGTGTCTGTTTGCTGTTGAATGAACAAAAACTGTATTCTAATATTTTGTGAATACTTAAAACAGTTATTTTATTTTGTATTTTATAGCGAGTTGATCAATTGTCTTTTATTTTCATATGTGCTGAAAGAACCTGTAATAGTTACTGCACCAACAGAACCATTGTGTCTGGAAATCAAAAAACCTAAGGATCAGTGCTGGACCGTATGCACTTGCAGCTGTGCCTGGGTAGAGAAATACGAGTCTCAGAAAAACCTGACACACGATGAACTTGTTGAAGCCCAGCAGGAAGATATTCAGCAAATACAAAGTGAACTAAAGGTACGTCCCTGTTTTTGCAATATCCAGAACTGTTCACTATTCATTCATTTTTTCAAGAGTTTATCTTAGTAACCATCTCAGATACAGAGATTGATGTAAAATATAGACGATTTAGCATTTAAGCAAACGTGTGTTGCATTGTTGATTTTGTTGTCATTTCATTTCAATTATTTCTGTTATGAAAATGTCTTGTGAGCAGTGTTGATGAACGATAACAGAGTTAAATATACAACATATTCAAATATATAACCATTTGTCATGTAAAAGACGTGATTAAGATAGAGACTAATGTTTTGAATTATATAAATCATATTTGTTGATTTCATATACAACTTTAAATAAACAGTATTGTTTTTGTAACGATGGTTTCACTCGTTTGGAATAGTCGGACTTTCCATATATTGCTTTATGAAAAGTAAAGTAGGAGTTTGTTATGCCGACCTGTTTGTGTCATTGTACTACATTTTGGTAGTTTGAGAGATCGATATGACGAACAAACATAACATTTTTTGGTGTTTCCAACTTTTAACCTTTGCTTTCTCCTCGCCACTTAAAACATTTTCGTTCGTTTACCAAATAATCTATTCCATAATTTGTATGTAACTGTACAATGATTAACTTGTTGAACGTTTATAGATATCTTGGAAACATTAATAAAGAATATAATTCGCTCAAAGTAGATTTAAGATTAAGGAAGACAATTTCACCACAGTTTTTAAAACTTTAATACTTGATTTCATGTCCTTTGCTTAACTACTGACTTTCAGGTCGACCCAAACGCTTTGCAGACAGCATCGGCGCAGAAAGAGAGCGCTAGCGATGAACGTCAGAGTGCTGCAAACATTGGTTATGTTGGAATTGGTTTGTTTGCTCTAGTCTTTGGTACGATCTTCATCATGGACATATTTACTCTTGTCAGGGACGCATGCATCCTTTTCTCCAACCTGCGTGAAGGATTTCAACGGCTTTCTGATTGCATCAAAGGGAAACTGTGTTAAATTGTCATCCGTTTGGTTTTCACTCTTTTAATTATTTCCTGTTTTCGTATGAATACTCATTCATAAAATAAAAAGGTGAAGCCAAACGAAATAAATTTAAAATGGGCCTTGTCAAACTGCTTGTAAGTAATAAAGTTTACATTCCACGTGTTTATAAGCAAATATGTAGCAAACAATGTTTATCAAATTGTTTACAAAGAGTAAAAATATGAAAGTATGTTGGCTTTAATCCGTCTTTTTATATATTCTTTTAAAAAATTATAGTCTAATCATCAAAAAAGCTATATAATAAATATATATATTTAATGCAGTTTTTGTAGAAATATAGTCTATGACAATATATTTCTACCACTTCAGGTAAAATTTTATAAAAACGTGCCATATTCATCAGAAACATTTATCAATTTCCTAATTGCTTATTTGAAGCAATTTTCATAAAAAAACTACTATTAAATATATTACATTTTTTTCAATTTGGTCATAGCTTTCACAAGTACTACATGGATATGATAAGGTAAATATTCAAGTAATTTTTCATCGAGCAATATTCCGACGACAGTATAAAATCCTTATTGGCATCGCTTTGAAAGCGTTTTTGACCAGGTTTGCCGGTCTATTAGTTGATTTAACACACATATGATGTGATATGTTTTTTTATTGAAATTGGTAGATCCACAAGGAGTTTTGTCCTTGTTTTTGATATTGTTGTTGTTATTGTTTGTGTTTGATGTTTTTTACGGCTATGTATCTGTGATAGTAAATGTTAATTTTGTCACTGTAATTTTAACAAAATAAGCATGTATGAAATCCGTTTTATTTAAAATCATTACTAGATAAACAGGTAAATACAATAAGGACCATGTGTCAAATTTTACATATAAAATCATATCACAGACTTTGCTTTGGTTTTTTAGAATGATGGTATTTTGAATTAGACTAGATCACTCTTTCAAGTTAACTTTTTACTTTTAATGTATAATACACAAAACTAATACGCTAATCTTTTCAAAATGCTTTTACTTTTGGCGTAATTTTCAAAACAGATCTAAAAGCATGTAAATTGGCTTAATATGCTTGTATATTGATCTTATAGTGGTATTAAATATATAGTGACCTAACATAATTGCATGTAACACTAAATACGTGCTACTGCGTTGAATAAAAATGGTCTTATTTTATGAACAAAGTGGCTTTTTGTAGAAGACCAAAGTTTGACAAAAGTGTGTGTTTAAACATTGTTAAAGGCTGAAATATACAATTCATGTAAAATAAAACAAGTAATGAAATTCTGGAGACCTATATTTGCTTGAAGTTTTTTGCAGATTTAAATTAGACACTATTTGTTTAAAAAATATGTTACAAATTTTATTTCAGAGGAAATGCTACAATTCAATAAACATGGAAGAAAATATTAAGTTTATAATTCTTTATGTTTTGACGGTCAATTGTGAAATGTTTAACAGTTTTATACAAGCAAAACTTGAATAAAATTATAAGCTTTTTACGTCAACTTTCATCTTCTTTGCCTTTCTAAAGAAAAATTATAATTGTTCTTATTTTCACTGAATAAATATGTAAAATGACATTACAAATGATCTGATAAATGTATACGTTTGTTTACTTTGTACATATATATGTGACTTTTACACTCGTTTTTGCTTTGAATTTTTATTGCTTTATTATAAACATAACGAACTTTGTTTAGCTTTTTAGTTTGCAACGATTTCATTGAAGATTATTTTGATGTAACTTTCAAGCAAAGTTCATCTGCGGTCTGTACTTATCCCTTCTGTATAATTATTGATAGGTATCATTAAGACAAAACGCCATCGCAGCAAATAAATTTTTACATTGTTAGAATCAATATTCTAGATTATACCTAAAGCAACATTTGAAACAATTAACGTATACATGTAGTAAGTCAAATACCTATACTCCCCCACCCCCTGAATCACTGTGTTACGTCTGTCCGTTACGCATTCCCTCGATTGGTGTCTCCACCATGTCTGCTCTTTAAATCCTATACCCCCTTAAGGATTTTTTTCAAAGATGAATCAGATACTCCACAAAATAAGGAATCATGACAACCATGTGCCGTCTCAAGTGAAGTTGAATCTATTGTCAAAGTTTTACGTTTATGCTCAATTAAACTGAATACACTCATAAGATTTTCTTCAGTGCTTGCGCAAGTATTCACCTATTTACTTTTTGCTTGAGCAAAGTCCATGCTATTTTTGTGGCCAATTCAAAGTCAACTTTTTAATGGTAAAATTTCAGACTATTTTGCGTCCGCTCTAAAACCGCCTTCGTCCATTAAGGGTTTTCTTCAATCATGGTTCTACTGTTCAAATCAGTAAGATGGTATGCAGAACCAACACCGCCTCTGTGCCATTTCAAGGGCAATATCGCACTTGAAGGTTAAATGTTAGACAAATTTCGTCGCAATATATGCCATGCATTTTGAAGGATTTTATTTAAATTACAAACCCTTAAATTAGCCAGGTGATGTCAAGGATCCACGCAGAAGATGTGCAAGGTTAAAGGTCAAAAGTCAGGCCATTCTATGACAGCTCTAAAGATTCTTTATCCATTGATTTTTTTTCAACCTTGACTCAAATTTTCATCAGAACAAGGAGATGTGCAGAACACATGGTGCCTTTTGTGCTACCTCAATATCACTGTCACATTTGAAGTATAAATTTCAGATAATTTCGTGTCCGCATAAGAAACATGTACTACTTAAAAATCTTCTTAAAACTCTGTTTAAATGTTTAACTCTACAAAGTTATGTACGGAATACATGCCCTATTGGGCCATCTTCAGGTCAAAGTAATCTTTGAAGGTCAAATGTCAGACAATTTTGTGTCCGAAGAATCGGTTCAATACTTATTAAGTGATTTCTATTAAACTAATATAAAATGTTTGGATAAATGCACATACATAAAATATGTGATATAATGATTGAGGGAATATTTGTCACTCCTGTGAAGCTCTAGTTTTCTATATTTTTTATATCGAAGCATTAAGACATTTCAAAACGTTTATATGCACAGTAGCATTTTAATAGACACGATTCATTACATATAATTTTTCTTGTGATTATTTCTGATTCATGTGTGTTTTTTTCTGGTTGCACTGTCATTAAATAAAAAATAAAGCATGCTTCTTATTTTTTGTACCCATTCTTGTTGAAAAAAGAAATTTAATAAGGCCATTAATGTCATTGTTCAGGTTGTTAAGATTTTATCCTTAAATCGTTATATACATTAGATCACATAAAGTTAACCAAAATAGACTTTTAAATATGTTTCTTTGTTGTTGGTATAATTTAGGCAAGGAAATCAGTTTTCCATATATAATACATGTAAATAACATATATTTTTTCAGAGACTCATAAAAAGGAAAGATAATATAGAAATAGGAAATTAACATAGAAACAATTAAGGAGATATAGAAATGGCGTTGACCGTCTCACTGATCGTCCATCTGTCAGACCGTCAGTCAAAACCAAATTGATTTTGTTGAGCTGAATCTCTTCTAATATCATAATTTAAAAAATCCGAAAAATATAAGCTCTAATGTCCATCCGTTTTAGCCATATCTTAGAAAAAATTGGTCTAATAATCATAAATATTGAGAATATGGTTAAAGATCCTGTATGTTGTGATCAAAGTGGTTAACCACACTAAATGAAATTATACATATGTAGATAATTATGCAAATAAAACAATTTTCAAACACCGAAGAATATGTAAAATATGTACTGCAAATATTTGTGTATATTATATGTAATCATTCAAATATATGCATACATTTCTTATTGTAAAATTTGAGTTAAACTTTATAGAAAATAAAGTCCTAATTACTCCCTACTTACATGAAATGTTAAATTCGGTAATATCCTTATCAATAATGCTTTTTGGAACCTACAATATTGATAAATCGTAATTTGAGCATCATATTTATGATTTAAAAACATAAAAGATTGTGTTACAGGATCTTTGATATAAATATGGGGATGAGGATCACTAAATGCTATTAAAATCTGTTTAGAGGATTTTGAATTATGGCCCTTCAGTACCTAAAATGAATATTTTAAGGAAAATTGCCATATTGAGTCTTTTTTTACAAATTACTTTGTAATTAATCTCAGAAGGAATGTATTTACATATAAAGAAATCACGTTCCTTAAATATTATCACAACCTTGTCACTCCTTACCTATTGCTATCTTTGTTTTTTTCAACAAAGGCACTTTATTTTATTATAAGAGCTATTTTGATTGAGATCTTTCAATATTTTGTAGTGATAACATTACAAATTCGTTCCTATAATGTGCCTAAGATAACTAAAAACATTTTAGTCAATTGATTTGTTTCTAATAGCAGAACATATTAATCATAACGTTTGATTGTTCAATTAAACACATTTTTTTCTAAAAGGGTGGTTCCAATATTCAGCAATCGAATATTGCTGAATCACCCTTGGACATGTGGCCTGCTTTTTATATTTGTCTGTTGACGTCCTATTTGTGATATGTAGGCTTCATAACTTCTGATCCCCTTTCAAAATTCATTACATTTAGTTCCGTCCATTGTTTTCTTATTTAGGGCACACGCATTCTTTTACTTTGGTACCATAAGACGTTTTTAATGGAATGTCACTGGAATGGAGGTTGGATGTTTTCATGCATATTTCAGTACCGTTCATGAACAGACTCAATCAAACTGAGCCTGCAACAATTTCAATTTTGTTGTTTAGAGGTTCTTTAGGAATTCTGCTGTTCTCTATGTTATTGCCATATCAGTGTTATTTGTGCCGTGCGAAGACCGTAAATGTCGCCCTGTACATTTAAACAAAGATGTTATATTTTCGATCATTGAAGATTGTTCAGCACGACATAATTGTTGTGTGTGTGCGTGCGTGCGTGTGTGTTTGTGCGCGCACTGTGTTTGGTTTATGGTTATTTTAGTTTCTTCTATATTTTATCGTTTAGGGCACATGTATTCTTTTACTTGGGGATCATACACATCTTTTGCACAGTTTCACAAAATTAAAAGAATTTTCATTGAATTTATAACAATGATGATTAAGAGATAAAAGGCTATGTGTTAAATCGTTCTCAATATATTTTGCAGAAGCGGTTACAATATTCAAGGTCACTGTGATATTTACCTTCACGCATGGACACCAAATCAATAGGGTTTTGTTTTACTCATAATGTTTATACTACGGTTTAAAGGCTGTGAGTCATTTGGTTCTCTAGTAATTGACCAGAAAGTTTGTTTTTTAAATTCAAGGTCAATGTGACCTCGGCTTTCAAGCGTGTGTGCACAAAAATAAGTATTTAACTAAATTTGGGTGGTCGTTATGTGAAGTTTGAATCAGACGGTTCTCTAGTTATTAGCAGAAAAAAGAAATAATCTACAGACAGACTGACTGACTGACTGACCAAGATATAAACAGACAAACCGACATTTGCAAAACAAAATACTATATTTTCTTCAAATGAAGAAAAAAATAATGTTTATTCAAATGTAGATTTCGCAAAGTCAACTGCATCATTCAGAAAGTCAAACCACTTCTAAACATTCTAAATATAATACATTTAGAACACATTCCTTTTGTGTAATTCGCCTGTTTTATTATTAAAATGATTTAACAATAATATAATGAATGTTTACTACAATTGACAATAATACGTCTGAGATTTATATACACTTTCCTCATAAGAAACAAACATTTATCCTTAGTTTGATAGAAGCTATGTCTATAAAGGCTAGATACGATAGTGCTTTTTGTAAAATATCAAGGACACGATATAAATAAGCATTATCAATAACAAAGTTCGAAATAGGAGTATAATGCAAATCATAATCAGTATGCGTAATAACTAATCTTAAAACAAAAATATGTACAATACAATGTAACTGTAACACCAACTTTACATTTTCAAAACATGTTTCTTACATAATCAAAAGCTTGTCATTTAACTCAGATTTATAACTTTAAGCAGTATTAACGATACTGTAATAGCATGTTCTCCCTTTAAAATGGTTTTAAGAACATTATTTACATTTGCTTCTCTTTTACTGGCATCTCTCAATTTTAAGATACAGAGTTGGTGAGTTTAAATAAGTTTTCAGCAAGAAGGTGAACGATACCATTGAAAGTAATGTTACTGTTTGACATGAATGCTGGAGGAATTCGATATCCTGTGTAGTGTTGAACGACATTAATGAAAGTCAATGTTGACATTGAATCAAAACCTAAATCAGCCAGTTTAACATCAGTGCTTATTTCGGGATCGACTTCACCTGTTACTTTACTTGCAGTATGCATAACAAAATATGTAAGGGCCGACATCTGCATCTCTTTGTCTACGTTTTGAAGACTTGTAGTGTCAAATTTGTATGATGAACTATCAATATCTGACTTATTGTTAAAAGAAACTACTTCATCAAAAAGCACTGACATGACTCTTCTATTTCTTGCCATAAATGAATTTGAATAACTCCTTGACAGTGTTTCCCAGTTGATATCAGCATAAACAATATTGGTGGAGTTTTGCAATAATGCTGCTTGCATGCAACAACGTATTTCCGCAACAGTCAGGAGGTTAAACCCCAGTTTAGAAAAATTGTCGGTAAATGCAGGCCTTGATGCCATACCAACATTCAAAGGACCCCAACGTATCGATTGTCCAACTAAGCCCCTTTTTCGTCTCCAGTCAATAAAGTCATCTAAAAAACAGTTTGCAGCCCCATAGCTACTTTGACCAGGAATTCCAATTAAACTGTTGATTGAAGATGATACAACGAAATAGTCCATATCCAATCCGTCTGTAACATTATGAAGATTCATCGTCCCGATGACTTTAGGTTGCAGAACAATGTCGATGTCGTTTTCTTCTAGTTTATCTAGAAGTTTTCCGTGCAATACTCCCGCACAATGAAAAATACCACGTATACTAGCAGAATCACACCGCTCATGGATATCATGTATTGCATGTTGCACTGATTTTAAATCTGTAACATCACCTTCTATACATAGAATCTTGCATTTAAACTTCCTTTCGATCCTTGAAATCTCCTTTTCTTTCTCCGAATTTGCCCGGCGTCTCGATATTGTAGCAATAGTACCAGCACCCATTTCAATAAGGAGAACCAATATTTCCCACCCAAGACCAGTGGCTCCTCCAGTGACAATATACACCCCTTGTTTGCTGAAGAGTTTATTTAAAGGGTTTCTGATTGGAAGAGCCAGGTTAAAATTCTTTGTCACCTCAAAAGATGTACAGGCGACACTGTTCACCTGTAATGTTAAATTTTGAATATTGTCGTGTGCATCAAACGGAAAAGTGGCGGATAACAATATCCCTTCTGACGCCTTTGATTTCAGACTAACTTCCTTATAATAGCTTTTCAACCAAGGAACAATGTCTGTGAAAGCAATAGTGATATTATCTTTTGTCAACAGGTCAGCTGGGTACAAACAAACGAACTCCCGTTTATTTGGTATTGTCAAATATTGTCGAACTTGTTCCGAAATACTTCCCTGAAGATACAATATTTTATTACATCTTCTTAAAAAAGAAAAATTTGGATCAATTTTCCCAATAATGATAAGAATATCCATACCATTTTTCGATTCTCCTTTGCTTTCTTTTTGATTTATGTTGACATGTGAACGTCGTTTATCAGACAGTACGCTTTTTAGGATCATAGCAAGCATCCTACATTCTTGTGCACTGTAGATTAAGACATTGGAATGTTTTGGAACATGTTCAGCAAATTTCCAGCTGATGATTGTGTTAAGTAGTACTCCAGGCTGATAATGCGGAAACATTTCTAGCTTTCTGGTGCATCCTTTAGGAACAGACACCTCCGTCATGATTTGTGTCGGATATATGCATACAACTTTGTTCCTATTCAGAAGACAAGTTTCTCTAGAATCGGATGTCTTGTCTATTATGTATCCTGTGTACTCAATGCCACACAGGATATGTGGATTTTCTACGTTCAATACATCCTGATATGGGGCTACACGATTTGTCCTTCCTAGAGATATTATCATGGGGTGTTTATAAACTGACTGTATTCGAATTGCTATGTTTCTTTTCGGCTTTGCAACTTGACTGATCGATTGCTCCGTAAAGAACATATGATCTCCCGTATCTGAATTTAGTGAACATGCTTTGTAAAGAGTATTTACTTTAGCCACAGTGTTGGTATCTGCTCTCAAATTAGGGACGATATCACTTTTCCTCGTCTTTAAATATTGGGCCTCATATATTGTGCCATGTTGAATTACAATTTCAGGTGGCAAAGCTTTCATGTCTTGACATGTATCAAGAATAAGTTGTAGCAATGCTTCTTTTGTTTTTACAAGTGATGGTTGCAGATCTACGAGCGTTACCTCGTTGTAAATGAACTCTACACTTATTGAACGTACAAAGCCCCATATTGCTCCAGAACTAACTGTTTGCTTATCCGAAGCGGAAGTACATATCTGTGAATTTTGAGTGGCAATATATACTGGAACATTAAAATTCCGTTCCATCATATATTTCAAGAGGACACCAATGATAAAACAGTTGTCTCTGACCTGAATATGAATCTTCTTTGAGTCTTTCTCGCTAAGATGCGAGTCTGTGTTTGGTTCATTTACAATAAATAACACAGCGGTTATGTCTTGGATGCTTCGAAATTTTGAACCGATTTCAAATGCGTCTTTTACATATTGTGTTGCCGTCTCGCGTTTTTGTTTTTGGAAAAGAAAAACGTGTTTGCAATCATTAAAAACGCTTTGTGTTGTTTCATCATATAAGTTTGCTAACGCTAGAATGTTTGTACTTCGACTTTCAATTTGCGGAAAACCCCTCAATGGGTGCCATTCTTGGTTATAGCTTAGCTCACATGGTGCTTGACAGCCGTTTCTTCTTCCGTAAGTTGTATAGTTTTTGACCTCTGCTACCAAAAGTCCATCAATTGTCGTCAAAAGAACATTGAAATGGACTTGCAAAACAGTATCTAAAACCGTCGTGTTTATTCGACAAGTATATATGTACATAGTTTTCTCCGGCTTTCTGAAGACTTTAATTTCTCCAATAGCAACTGGGAGACATGTTATACTTTCTGTCTTCATCATTTGAATACTGTCTTCCGTAATTGTATGGAAAGATGACTGTATCATAACATCAAGAATGCAAGGGTGAATAATTGTTGATTCACTTTGTTTTATGACAATATCAGGCACTTCTATTTCCGTGAAACTGCTTTCTCCATTGGTATCACAATGCTTCATCATTTCAAAACACTCTCCGTACTTGAATCCCATTAATTCAAGTGAATCATACATTTCTTTGGATTCTAAATGTGTGTCTAGCGTGTCCGTCATGGCGAGCTTCAAAGTATCAATTTCTATTCTTCTTTCACGCTTTTTCTTACATGGAAGCGCAGGACGAACCCATCCCTTGCAGATGGTATTTTGACGGTTTTTGATGTGGAATAAAATTCCGTCCTCTTCTTTTATTGCATGTACATTAAGTATACATTTTTTTCCCGTTTCTACTTTCATCGGCCTTAGAAACTCAAGAGAAACAACGATGCTATAACAAGGTATACCAAATATATTTCGTCCTATGACAAATCCAATATCTGCATATGTTGCACCGGGAATAATATGCGCTCCTGAAACAATGTGTTCATATATAAAGGCAGTTGTTTCTAGATCAAATATAGCTTGGTATTCAGGCATGGTTGTTTCAAATCCAATTTGCCGTATGTAAAGATGCATTGTATCTGCAGAATATGACGCTTGGATTCTTGCAAGAGAATCCTGACTTTTGTACAGGTTCCTGTGCTTCCTGAGATTATGCGTCGGTATATCTGTTACTTCTTTTTTGCATTGATGTATTTTGGTCCAATTCAAGTTTACATTATTTTCATACAATAAACACAGAGTACTAGCTAACGTAGTAATTTCTTCATTTCTCTTCATTGAAAAAAAACATGAATAAATGTGGTTTTTTGGTCAATATGTTGGCTATGTGTGATCTTAAAACAGGTGATGGTCCGATTTCTACAAATATATTTTGAGGGAACATAGAACCTGCTTTTTTGATGGCTTTTGAAAAAAGCACTGGCTGACTTACATTTTGTTTCCAGTATTCACCTGTCCCAATAACTTCATCACCTACAACATCTCCTGTTACAGTTGAAATAAGTGGTGAATTTCCATTGACAACATCTATATGTAGTTTCTTGGCAAATTTTGAAGCAGCATGGTTCACGTAAGTGCTATGATATGCACACCCTACATTTAAGTCAATTATTTCAGGATTCAAGCTGTCAGTCTTCTTTATTTCTTCTACAAACAATTCGATATCTTCAGCTTTTCCAGATATGGTGCAAGATAATGAACTGTTGTTAACTGCTATTGAGACTCCTTTATGACTTTTGCAAAGCTTTTCGATAATAGCGATATCTACATTACGAACAACAGCCATTGTACCCTCCTTTACTTTCGACAGGTACTTCGATCTGTAATAAATTATGCGTACAGCAGTTTTAAGATCAAAATATCCAGCGACATGCGCTGCTGCTACTTCTCCAACAGACTGACCTAGTACAACATCTGGTTCTAGACCAAAATGTTTCCACATAGCAGCTAATCCAATCTGACAAGCAAATATTGCAATATGGGTAACCATGGCGTCTATGGTAAAATCGCTTGATTCTCTTAGTTTGTCTGATATTGACCAGTTGATCCTTTTATGTAGATATCTATCAACTTCTTTAATAGCTGTCCTAAAGACATCGATTTTCATAAGACTGTTACACATGCCTTTCCATGCAGTCCCCACACCACAGAAAACGAAAACTATTTTCTTTTCACCTATAGGTGAAAAAACATGTGTTGTACTGTTGAGGTATAATTTGCATGCGGATATCAATTCGTCTTGAGATTTACCAAATATAGCTTTGCGTATTGGTCTGTGATCTTGTTTACATGTTGATGTACAAGATACCGCTGAGGTATCGTACTTCTGAACATTTAAATGTTCAAAAACATTTTTTACACTATCTACAAGACTTGTTCTGTCATAAGCAGACATTGTAATAATGTGAGGCAATACTTTGGCATCATCATTCTCTACATCAGTTTCTTCACCAACACAGTATAAGTATTCCTCTATTACGGCATGGGCGTTTGTTCCGCCAAATCCAAAGCTGTTTACACAGGCTGTTAGCTTTCCTGAACCAAATGATTTCCATGTGATACATTCTGTAGGAACTTTAAAACCTTTGTCACTCAGATTAAGTTTTGGATTTTCATCGTTTTGTGTATACCAAAGAGATGGTACAATCAATCTATGTTTCATCATCAGTAGCACTTTAATAATACCTGCCATTGCTGCTGCAGCTTCCAAATGACCAATATTAGTTTTCACAGATCCTATGTATGCTTCTGTTGATGCAGTTTTGCCAAAGTGCCTAGCCAGTGCGTCTACTTCAATTGGATCGCCAACAGAGGTTCCTGTACCTGTAAAGTGTTTGAAAATGTTCGATAAATGGTTAGCATTTTAGATAATGTACAAAATATCCCTTATAACATAGACAAGTAAAATGTAATGAGTGCCAATAGATTATGACTCACTCCAAAAAGGACGGACACGAACCTGACGTTTTTAGTTTCTCGTGTTTGAGAAACTTTATCCGACGATTTATTTTTGTTGTAACGCGAAAAATCTTGGGAATTGCTTTTATAATTTTCACAACCAAGCGTTATGCATTTTTTATCTCAAAACTTAAAACGTATTTACTTCATTAAATCATTAAACAGTCTTCATACATTGTTTAACAAGTTCACGTATTTTAATTTAAAATTTTATCAAACTTTCTATTATTAATCCGGCACTCAAATATTTTTGTTGTGAAAGTTATATTACCATGTGCTTCAATCACTTGTACCCTAGATTTATCCACTTGATATTGCTCATAGAGTTTATCAATCAAAATTGATTGCTGTAAGCCAGATGGTGCTGTTATAGGTACAGTCATGTGACCATCTTGATTCGTACCAGTCTTTATCGTACCCCAAATTCTGTTTCCGTCTTGTATCGCCTATTTTCAAAGAAATATAGTGTCTATGAAATGTTTTAAGTACAATGTTTAACAATAAATAGTATTTAATAACAAATTGTCTTAATTTGTGAAAACTCTAAAACACACGACGTATTTTTTTATTTACACAATATTTAATCTCTAAAAAAATGGGGGAAAAATAAGAACAAAGGTTTTCTTAATCAACTACAGTAACTTATAAACATGCAATATATTTTCCAGATTTAATGATACAATTTTTATTGACGATATTTTAATTTAAATTATTCAATGTCTTTGTGATGACAATTCCACACCCTTCCCCTCTTGCATACCGTCAGCTTCTGCATTAAAAGCTTTACATTGACCACTCGGAGACAGCATTCTAGCTTTGGATAGGATGATGAACATATGAGGATCCAGTAGAACATTGACACCTCCACATATGGCTGCACTGCACTTACCTTAAGTGTTACAAATATTTGTATCAACGTATTAGTATTGCAGACTTATTTCGTATGTATAGCTTACACGAACTAACCATTCTTTACAAAAAAATCATTTACAACAGATAATATCATCATTAAGGTTATTTTGTAATTCTTTTTACTCTAAATGGACAAGAAAAAAGAAAACATTAGTGTATTGATGTTTACGAATTATGACCGAAGCATTTTCGCTGATGGTATATATACCTGTGATTAAGAATATATATAGTACCTGTTTGTAAAGCTTGCGATGCAATGTCTATAGCAACAAGAGAAGACGAGCATGCTGTATCAAGAGTAACGGCAGGACCTGTGAGGTTGTATGCATACGATACTCTAGCACTTATAATGCTGTTGTGTGTACCTGTAACAGTGTAGGTGTTACTAATTGCATTGTCTTCTGCTGCTTGAAATTTATAATCGTCCGTCATGCAGCCTGAAAATATAATGTACTCTTTTGGCACAGACCAAAATGAAGAAACGTTTGTGATAATTCACTGACAATTCTTTACATACATGGATGGACATGTTTTACTGACTTTGTGGTTTTCTTTTAATAATTATGATGATGATAATCTATGGAAATTTGATACATTGATGATTTTCATGATTTGCCGTTGATAAATGTACTTTTGGTTATTGATGTCGTTTTTGTTTTGTAACATGTGTAGGTTCTATACAGCCAATTTAATTTTTATTGATTCCTAAAATCAAACATGGGAATTTCAATGATCTATCGCTGATAAGTGCACATTTGGTTATTTTTGAAAAGTGTTTAGTTATATTACGGTATCTTTAATTTACTTCTTTAAATATCCATCTAATTGTTATTTGGTCTTTCTTATATAGGTATCTGAAAGTCACAATAATTATGATTAAAAGATTAAATTTTTTATAATCAAAAGTACTTTTTACAAACCTATGTAAACTCCAATAGTTTCGCCATCAATGTCCTTTTTTAGGATACCACCATCTTCTAACGCCATATGCACACAGTCTAAAACCAGTCTCTGTTGGGGGTCAACAACTTCTGCCTCTATGTCATTAATTCCATAAAATTTGCTATCCCATTTGTTGATACTGAAAATAAACAAAAGAGCAATGGTTGCTCTTATTAGCTTACCTAAGTCCCATCGCTTAAAACGACCCTATGCACATCTAATTTAGAAAGTGAGTAAACAGGTGACAGTCAAAGTAAGTTTACATTTGGCCAAAATTATTTCAAAATTTTCAAATATCAACTGTTGGTCAGTCACCATTATGACAGTCAATCTTCTGGCATATACATGTATAGTCAATTCAGTTAAACTTGACGGTAAAAATAAGTTTATTAAATCATCAATGCATCCATACAAAAATAGATAAAATTCAAATTCAACAGTGACTTCCAGAATGTTTGAATTGTTTTGACCCAAGTTTCAAAAATATAATCTTGCCATTACTATAAATGAGACAGGAGACAAAAGTTTGATAAACAATAACATAAAATAGGGACATGTATAGATTTTCTTCCACCTGACTTTTATACGAGGGATGATCAAAAATAAACCGGACTGTGACTGTCAATTAAAGAATTATCAACGTATCACTTATTGTTATATATCACACTTAATCGGAAAACAATACCTGTAAACTGATGTTATAGCTAATCTGAATACGCAAATAGCTTGTCCGTAACAGCGAATTCAAAAACCATGGTAACGCACACCCTGCGCAGTGCGTTAATTCGCCTTGACCACAGGCGCTTTATGCTGCGTATATTTTACAATATGGCACATTTAGATTTCAAACTACGCCAAAACGTCATGAACCATATCTTTGACATTGTCAGTAAAAATGACTTCATTTAAAACATATTTATATTTGCAATCACAATTCAAACGTCACTTGTTAAAAAAATATTCGTGTTAAATCTATGTCGTCTGAAAGTCTCGAAAATCGATCAATAAGAAAAAATGGTCAAAATTAAGACGAGAACCTGTTTAAAATGTAGAAAAAGATTATGGATATCAAGGGAAAAGTTCCAGGAAGCCACAGTATATTTTTTATTAGCATGAAGGATTTAGAAAGGGTAATAGAGAAATAGAAAACAAGTAAGGGAGAGACAAAAAAAGAAATTTCAAAGACGTTGATGACGTCAATCGCCAAGACGTTGAAAATGACGGTCGATTGACTGCGGACATTGTCAACGATGTTCGACAGTAGCTACGGGACGGTGCAGTCAACTCTAAGGATTTTAAAAAGATAATAGTTAATGCATTTATTACATATACTGTATTCTTGGTTTACAATTGTACAAATTATTTTCTGATTTTACGCAGTAGTGTTATCATTATGGAGAAATTGTGTCAACAATTTAACAGTCACTGTTCAAAATCGGCTATGCATTTTATTTATTTAAAAAAAAATGACAGTTTTGGTCATAGTTGTATTATTCTTCTTTTATCGTATGTATGATACGTTATCATTCCCCAACATTATTTTACTTTATTTGTAATACATAATATAGTTTATTGCATGTGCGATTTTCCCAACAATCAAGTTACAGAAGGAAAGAACGGAAGTTTGCGTGTTTACAGGAGATCTTTATTATAATCCATTTTATTACAATACAATGATACCCACTTGTACAGAAATATATATAGGCAGTGGATCAGCCGTATCAACAACATGACTGTATCACGTATTGGCCTACTCCGTAATTGAGTGAAAAGCTGCTCCGTTAAGGACAATACGCTTGTGACGTCGTTAACGTCATTTTTAAAGTTATACCGTGCGCCGCATTGCTATACATGTACATGCCAATAACAGCATAACTTTTTTCTTTGTTAATATTTCTTGTTGGTATTTTTGTATCATTCAGGGAATAGATTCCGATTTATTTTCCGTGTATTTTTATGTAAATTCATTTAACAGGTAAAGAACCATTTACAAAGTCCGGTTAATTTTTGATCACCCCTCGTAACTACTTTTTAATCCATATTCTAACGTGAGCAATATATCATGGAGACGAACATTCTGAAAAAATTTTAAGATCAAATAAAATTTTTGAAGTGTCAACAAGATTTTTCGTTGTTGAAAATTAGAAACATAGTTTTTAATTTAAGATGTCAAATATTCAAGCTTAGCCAAAGTAACACTTATAAAAACATTCTGATAAAGTTTGTTGTAAATCAAATCAAAATGTATACCTTTGAAGAGTTAACAAAGTTTTTACTTTATTCCCTGCTGTCTGGAGACCGCAGGGTATTGGTACGCGTTTAACTTTTGAGGCATGGAGGAGCACGTGACCTGTTTTCGGTACATGGAGGAGCATGTGATCTGTAAACCGTACATGATTGGTTAATTGACCTTTTCGAAAACCTAGCTAAATACCGTTTGCCGGTACGTTACGGATTTACCTGTAGGGAATTAGTCCGAATTACAGCTTATCGAGAACAAAAAACTATTACGTGATATTTCTAATTTTCTATAATTATTTTACCGTTTAAGGTGGAAAAAATTGAATGATGTGTTTGAAAATTATCAATATTTCTGTAATATAGATCTATCTTAAATTTTACAAACAATGAATTTTTTATACTGAACATTTACAGAATTAAAATATTCGTAGGGGATTCTGCCATAATAAATAGAGATATTTTCTGCGTAAACTTGTGTGTTTAGTTTATTTATTTTTTGCTCGGAATTATTTTTAAAATGGTAGACCTATTTAATCATTTTCTTAAAAAGAAACAATTGTTTTATGTTCGACCTTCTCCTGTCTTCAACGGTCACCAGTTTCCAAAGAACTTCTTCTATAGTGATCGTTTATTCAATTGTCAACTAACTAAAACGTTCACCGCAGGAAACCATTTTACTTGTTTAATCTGGTGACCTATCTTTCAATGTATGATGGCCCTTCTTTAAACCTATCTGGTATTATCATGATAAACATTCAAACAAACACCAAGACGACCCATCTTAGTTTTCCGTTATATCGATAATGTGGCAATTTGATGAAATAAAAAATGTGTGCTCTGGAGAATATTTTTTTATTAGAATTGATGACACAAGATGGCACATTCAATCTTATTTGTGGTATAATAGGGATTATTCTTCTGAAAGTCAAATAAAAAACGTAAACATAGTTTATCTTTGAATGACCTCTTAACCAAGTTTTAAACGCAAGATGATCAATCTCCAAACTCATCCATGATATTTTTTCCATAAACTTTTCTTACAAAGTTTTGATGAAGATCAAATCGAAAATGTGACCTCTAAGCTGAAACCAATGTTTTTCTTGACATCATTATAATAGTGGTTATAATGTTTTTCTTTGATTTGACGGTGGATGATGGACGACTGTGTCGGATTGACAGACCTACGTTTAAAAGCTAATCATTTGAGCTTAAGCGCAGTATGTTGGCTGATTTCTGTCATTTAGTGTCTCCGGGCTTCAAATGTAGAAGGCGAAGACACGACTTTGGAGAGCGCCGACACGAAGACACAATACATTTTCGGCAAATAAAAACAATATTTAAAAAGGCGACGGCACGAGATCTTCTTCTGCAGAATTATCGTGTCAGCGGGTATCGCAAAGGCGAAAAGCGAAGACAAGATAATTTAACAATTTTTCGTGATATCCATTTTTCGGGGCAAAGGCACGACGACACGAAGGCTCGATGAATTGACACGAAATGGCAGAAAACATCCACCATACATTCTGTACATACGAATAAGAAACGGAATTCATCCTCTATTAAAGCGTATAAATTAATGAAAGCAAAGGGACTTCAGTATGATAAATTCACAGGCAATATTATCTGTTAATTATTAAACTCACAGACTAGGTTGTAATTCAAATCAAATTTTGAATAAAAATGTTGCAGCAATTTTCCGGTGAGAGTGTTATGAGATCAATATAAAATCATTATACAGTTTTGACATACATTTAACAAAATGAACATTTAAATATAGAATTGGAGGTTGTACCAACCTAAAGGTTATATAATTATTTGCTACTGGTTTTGAATGGTTAATTCAATATGTAAAGGAATAACATCTACTAAGTATCCTTTTTCTTGAGGAGTCATCAACTTACAAGTGAAAACAAAATTTGCATTAAGATTATTCATTTGCTGTGTGCACATATGATAATAATAAAACATTATTGTATTAATAAAAGAAAACACGTGATACGTACTCGCTGACAAAACCCGCCTGTCGAACGTAAGTTTTACCGGAGACACTCGGATCTGGATCATAAAACGCATCATTATTCCATCTTTCACGTGGTATCTCCTTTACGTGATTTTCACCCATGTAAAGTACTCTCCAAAACTCTTTAAGATTGTCTGCCCCGGGAAACCGGCATCCGACGCCTATTATGGCAATTTCGTCCATTTCTCAATGCTCTTTTCTTGTCAATAAAAAAGTCATTGTCTATTTATACATCAGTTAAACACTTTTTGATAATAAATTAACATTCTTTGATGAAGCTATTCATTTGCTAAAATCCATCATGTTAAATATAATAATTCATACATGCGTTTCATTTTGAAAATATTGAAAGTCCGCTGTCAGGATTGATGGGCGTCTTATAACTAAAATTATATACAAGTAAACTTATAAAAGTCTAAAAACCAAATTAACCAATGGAACAAGACGTTAATTAAATTTCTAATTATTAACAAATCATACGACTCGTTTTATACACAATTATTTTAAGACCCTATAATGACGCATGACTCAAACCTTTTAAATCAATTTAATTCATTTTAACTTTTTATTGCAAATTTAGTCATGTGTTTTGACGTTCATCAAACAAATATTATAAAGTATAATTTGATAGTAATCTTATAATATAAATTAGTGTCATTCTAACTTAAAAGCGTACTAATGGAGAAATTGTTTCAATATTTCTGTCTCCAATGGAACGCAAATCATAAAGATTGTTTAACCAACTCACTGTAGCGTTTAAATTATGAACAGTTTATAACGTAGACTCAATTTTTATCGTAAATTACTCTTGCTGTCTTTCTCCACCAATAAAACTGAAAGGTTCAGAAACGTTCAAGGAATATGTTTGACTTTAAATTTGATCAAACTAAGATGATTACCCCACGTCCTTTCAATATTTTGTCAATATATTGTTGCTGTTGCTTTTGTTTCGTGTGCGCGCGTGCGCGCGCGTGCGTGCCTGCAAGCGTGTGTGTGTGTGTGTGTGTGTGTGTGTGCTCTAGACGATACTCTCCTACCTGATTATGTCTGCTCTAAATTGCCTTATACATATAACATTTGCAAATTAAACATATACACCACACAGCACATTTTGAAACTTCAAATACATTTCTTAATATATAGCAATGATACTTTTATAAAGGAGATACAAATATAATTTAACTGTTTACAGATCATGAAATGAATAAATAATAATTGAAAACCTGTAGGTGCTAATACTATACGTGTATCAGTTTTTTCAACCTTACGCTTGCGCAAGTGACAGAGGTCAAAGATAGATTTGTTAAATGAATTTAGTTGAGGGCAATGTTTTATAAGTACAATTAGTGTTGTTAGAAGAAATATAATTTTCTGTTAATATGTAGTTAAACTGATAGCATCGTATTTTATTAAATTAATATAACTATGTTTCTTGACTTATTGGTTATTGAACCTGGTCAGTTAAATTTTATTTACCCTTTCAAAGATATTTAGGTTAGATAAGTTAATCATTTATATTAGATATGTCAATCATTTATATTTGATAAAATCTTTGATCGTTTCGACAGCTTGGCGTGAATGGGTTGTTACTCCTTCTTTGTTTAATATGAGTTACAATCCTTTAGCATCAAGCCCTCGATTTAGGGAAGGTTCTCACAGTATGTATCTACTAATTATCGAACGTATAAAATCCCGACTAATCAGTTCAAAAATCTTCAAAAGTCACTCGTGGAGTCGCAATTATGAATATAAGTATGCTTTTAACAAATACACATAAAAATAATTATGTTTTATAAATGAAACAAAAAAGCTTTTATCATAATTTCTCATATCATTTTAAAACTTCAATGATATTTTGTCGTAACGTTTTACTTATTTCTATTAAAGTATAAACTATATGAATACGTGAAACTATCTATATATTTTTAATTAAAGTATGAATTATATAAATACGTGTTACGAAGAAATGACAGCATAACATTGTCTTGCGTCAATGTCTTTCAAAAAGAGAGAAAGAAACTTCTCACTTTGCATGTTATTATTCAAGACATATATCATTATGGAATTCTTGGCTTTTTAGTCCCCTACCAGTTTACCGGAGGGGACTTAAGGTTTACCCTCCGTCCGTCTGTCCGTCCATATGTCAGTCCGTCAGTCCGTCCGTCCACAAAACTGGATCCCGCGATACTTGAAAAGTACTAAAAATATTTTTATGAAACTTGGTATATGGATAGATGGCAGAATGGAGATTATGCACGTCTTTATCTTTTCTTCCTATGTTGAAAATTATGGTTGCTATGGCAACAAATAGGCTGAAAATATGGCAAATTTTACACATAAACTGGATCCAGTGACAACGCAAAAAGTACTGGAAATATTTTTTATGAAATTTGACAAATGGGTAGATGGCAGTCTTGAGATTATGCACGTCTTTTTCTTCTTCATATGTTGAAAATTCTGGTTGCTATGGCAACAAATAGGCTGAAAATATGGCAAATTTTACACATAAACTGGATCCAGTGATAACGCAAAAAGTACTGGAAATATTTTTATGAAACTTGACATATGGGTAGATGGCAGTCTTGAGATTATGCACGTCTTTTTCTTTTCTAACTATGTTGAAAATTCTGGTTGCTATGGCAACACATAGACTGAAAATATGGCAAAATTTACACATGAACTGAATCCAGTGATAACTCAAAAAGTACTGGAAATATTTTTATGAAACTTGACATGTGGGTAGATGGCAGTCTTGAGATTATGCATGTCTTATCTGTTCTTCCTTTTTTGAAAAAATATCTGTTGCCTTGGCAACAAATAGGCTTAAAACATGGCAAATATAACAATATTTGTGATTAGTCAAAAAGAGCTGAAAATTTTTATGTTATCTCCTGTTTAAGAATTTTGCTTTTAAAATGTTATATTTTGGTAACAGGGATGTTTCAAATATTAACTTTAGAGTGTCCTTCAGTCCGTCTGTCTGTTTGTTCATAAAAACTGTTTCCTGTGATCACATTTAAAGAACTTTTCCAACAAATTTTCTTAAAATAGAGAAAAATTGAAACATTAGTGAATGGCCCTTCAGAATTTTGATGTGGTTCTAACCGGTAGGGGACTTATGGATTTTTTGAAATACTATGATAATTGCTTGTTATTAATAGATTGATTTGCGGCTTAAGTGGTAAAAAACGTCATTCTATTTACAGAGTGATCGTTTATAACTTTAAAGAAAGGGATTTTAAGATAATTAGTGCGTATTTTAGTGAACGGCTTAATTCAAAATCAAATGTTGATCTTTGGGTGGCGATAGACGTGAAACACGTTTCATATAAAATGTAATTGTATTACCTAAAACTGACTGAAAACAATATGGTATTATCTTGTGTGTTATTTACGAAAAACAACATCACATATTATGTTTAGATATTTATATCGGAAAAACAACTCACCCTTACTATTGATAGTACTTTTGAATATATTTTTTCATTTCTTTGTAATTTTATTTATTGATAAGTTATAAC
This sequence comes from Ruditapes philippinarum, assembly GCF_026571515.1. Taxonomy (NCBI): domain Eukaryota; kingdom Metazoa; phylum Mollusca; class Bivalvia; order Venerida; family Veneridae; genus Ruditapes; species Ruditapes philippinarum. The sequence goes on from NW_026865278.1 coordinate 52,514, forward strand.
TTAACAGTAATGCCGAGCGGGCAATATTTATAAGGATCCTTTCGACGAGGTGCTCTTTTTGTACTTGTTGTCGTGTAAAACTCGTATATAATGCTAAAATATACTTTTAACTTTTATAATACAAAATAGTTATTTTACATCATAACTTTTCCAGATGTAAAGTCTAGGCTTTATATTATTCAAACATTCTGCGCAATATATCCTATTTTAAAATCAAAGCACTGAAAGTACTGGAGTGTCGATTGTGTTGTGAAATATATAACCTTTCACAGCCTGAGTCTGTTTATTGATTACGCCATTTATTTTCGTTGCAGATAATGTACAGTTTGAAATTTATTCAAATATTTTAGTTCTATTAGACCTATCTCTAAAAAAAAGAAAAACAGATCTAGATGACAAAAATTATAGGTTTTTACAGCAAAAGTGTGCCTTATGAAAGATATATAGGCACACTTATTAAAATATTGGCCCAAAGTTAATGCCGGTTAAGTATACCGGTATTTTCTTAATGAACACTTGCCCTGTATCATAACCTTTTTATTGCATTTGCAGCAATGCTGCCCTGTATTTTAATCTTATCAAAATTTGAGACTTGGGCAGCCCTTATACTCCATATGGAATCACATGGCCCCACCTGGGCGGCCCATGTACTCAATATGGGCCCCATATGGGCAGTCCTTGTACTAAATATGGGTTTCAAATGGGCAGCCCAGATACTTCCATTATGGGTAGATTTTGAATTCCGGGATAGATCTATTTTCAAGTACTTCAATTATAAGTTTGCTGGACGTTAAGTTGCAACTGTCATAATTCTTGTACTTGCATTAAATATTCAAGTGATGTTTTAACTGGAACAGACAGATTATGGCACAAAGCCTTTATTATCCTGCAAGAAAACAACACACAATGTATATGCTTTAACAATGTTAACTTTATTTAGTAATCTCAATTATGGTAAGAGTGTATCATATATATACAGATTCTCAAAGACACAACTGCAAACCTACTCCCATGTCTTTTTAAATTTCTACATAATTCATAGGAAAGTATTATACATTTATTGTAATTCATTACAAATTTCTATCTACCAATTACTTTCATTTTCAAATGAAATAGTATCTATGTTTTATATGATATTTAAATTTTCAGATATCTTTGTATTGGACAAATGAAATAGATCTACATGAATAAATATAAAAAGTTGTTCATTACAACCATATATTACACTTTGGTATGATAGTGCTGAAGAAAAAAATATTATACAGCTTGTGAAATGTAACAAATATAATAATTTAAAAACAAAACCTTGGCACAGTTGTAATACTGTTCATAGATGTGTAAACAAAATATACAGCTGATGAACAAATATAATAACAAAACATTGGCACATAGAAATACTGTTTATAGACGTGTAAAAAAATATGCAGCTGATGAAAAGTAATAAATAGTTTGTACAAGTTTGTAAAAATAACCAGCTTCATTTCTCATATCTTCATCAACAAAATCCACAATAAAGGCAAGAAATAACAAAAGTATTTACATTTTAATGCATTTCAATTGTTAATATCAATAGTTATAGTAACCTTTTGTGAAACGTTACTGTTTGGATCAGTTTTCTATGTGCTTATATCATTCTCAATAAGAATTTCATTAATCTTTTATCAATTTTCAATGGTTTATGGAAGTTAACGTTGAATTATATCCTGACTCACTAGCCACTTTGTGAAAAAAGTTATCGAATTTGATAACTATATAAATATCAAAAAAGTTAACCAAGTATACTGAATTTCGGAAAAAAAATATGACAACAACGACAATAAAATGACTTCACATGCGATGCTTCCTGATAAAAAGTTTTTACGCATATTTCAACCTTTTTTTGAAAGGAACCAAACATTAGTGGAGTTTTAGACATAAAGTAAACACATACATGTATACTGTATCAATGTAAGTATCATGACAAGTTTACTTCTGGATAACAACACTTTAGGTATCCACTCTGTGAAATTAATAATAATTAAAATGTGATATTACACCGAAATTAACAATTATCCTATATATCACAGAACAGTAATTAATTATGGATATATTCCTTTAAAAATGTGAAATAATACTGATTTAACGAGATCAAATTTGTTGTGAAGAAGTTCATTTAAAAAATTGTCAGTAAAAATAGTTGTTTCAGTAATTTATCCGATATTATCAAAGTTTCAACAATAACAAAAATAAAGATTACAAGAAGCATCATTGTACAGTATTTCAACTTGATTTAAAAGGTTAATACCATATCTATATATGTGTTCCCTGTTAGTGTTAAGTTTGGACAAGATGTTATAATTGTATTGATCAGTATCAAAAACATTCCCCAAGCATTTTATGTCTTGATTTAAATAGCAACAATGTTTAATGAAAAAAAATAACAACAGCATATAGACAACAGAAAAACAGCATATAATGTCAACAACAAACATTACATAGCAGCAAAATAAACTGACTAGAAGGCAAAGAATTTTGTATTTACAAGAAAGACATGCTATGCTGATGACCTCAAACATTAAAATTAGCAACAAAAAGTATAACAAGATACACAAATGAGCCACTTACTGTAGTTCTGACCCTTATCACATTTTAAAATACTTTGATATCTATTGACTTTCAATCATTGGAATAACTTATATGCCGATGAAGAAAAGGTTCGAAAATGTAAAATAAAAGTCATTCATTTCAAGCTTTTGTGTGTACTACTGATGTATCCGTGAAAATTATATTTGATAAATTTACAGTGAAAATGATCCAAATTTCAAACTTTTCAATGACAAGACTACTTTTTAAAGATTTTCCCCATGTGGTACCTTAATAATATCATTTTTGCTGACAATTCTGACATTCTCAGGACTGTTTCAAGACTAACCTATCCAAATAATATTCCTCTGAATAAAACAAAATTAATTTTCCTTAAAATACACAACTTTTAAAAATGGCCGCCACTTACATTTCACAAAGCCAGGTCATACATATATTGCCTGAGTAACAGAAATAAGGTGGGATGGTGTGACTTTTTCTTCTAGAATTGGTTGTTTTTATTATTAAAAAAAGCGATTATTCATATTTTTTTAATAAAATAAATAAAATCATTGCCATTCAACGTTGATTGTCAAACTTTTTGTTCAGCCCAAGACTCCTTTATTTATGAATAATTGGACTTAAATTCAACTAAAATTGATGTTAACAGTGGGGAAAACAGATTTAATAATTATTAAAGTTAATATTGAGGAAGTTTCATTAGCATAAAATAAAAAGACACTTTATTATTTGTTGTGTAAGATGTAATTTTATATCATTGAGGGACTTTTAAATAACAGTGTTCTCACTTGTGAGAATAATGTTTTTACAGCTCACTTGATGATATAAAATTTCATCTTACACACTAACAAACAAATACATGTATCCTCTATAGATTTGCATTTTTTAAAAATAAAAACATGTCTAGTCACTTCCTTCATTTGCTTAAGGTAAGGTCTCGGACAATTTGTTTCTTGCTTTCCTTCCCCCATCGCGGTCCCACGCCCCAGCCAGCCACTTTGAAACCTTTATTTCAATATCCTTCCTCGTCGCAGTCTTTGCCGGCAAGTTCCTTTGGACACATTCTATAAAACAAGCATCCTTATCCTTAATGAATGAAATGAAATGCAGTGAAATGTAGGTATTGAAACCATTCAAAGGTCATAAGTCACCTTGTAGCATTTTGAGCATAAAATTGGAATATAAACTAATTCTAGTATGTTTTAACAAATATAGATGTTTGTGTCCCGGTTTTACATAGCTTTTAACAATATTTCTGTGATATCGCTGCAGTCAGTTGTAAGCTGAGATCATCTTATCGGTGTATCAGTAAAGAATGTTAAGGTAAGCAAATAACTTGCTTTACAGGAAGGTGATTTCTGCTTATATTATGCATCACAACACAATGCATGGGATCAAAACCACACAGCATGTAAAATATTCTCTCTTATTAATTTCCATAAAAGCTATTCAAGCATTTTCATTCATTAAAGCGATACCTGAAGACACAATAACAAGATCTTGGATAATATATCTATTTTGAAGCCTACTTAAAGACACCACTTTGCAAATTCGTAATATATCACTTACTATACAATACATTCAGTATCTAGAGGCCCCCAAATGTTTTCTTCCCTTTCAGCCCCTTCATATTGAACATTCTTGCCAGTTCATTTGACATGGTTTCTATCATCTAGCGGTCAACAGTTTCCTGCACAACTGCCCCACCAAACATTGAGAGGAACCGCACCTTAAATAAAGCAGATCATAAACTTTTTTTAATTTTAATTTTAACACTACTAATTTTCAAAATTTGTGATGCGCTGCAAGTCACCAACAAATAACAAATAATTGTCAACTGGACCTCAAATACATGATCTGCCAAGAAAAATGTTTGAATTGACAAATTAAAAGACCTTTCCTGATATATTTACAGCCTAAGTGACTTGTGCCTTTTTGTTTGTCCCCTCCACCGAGTGTAATGGGGCACATTATCATTGTTGTTTTTTTAACACAAGTTTATACAGTATGAACAGAATAATTTTTGATATTATTATAACAGCGCAATTCCTGGATTTTGTGGGTACTAGTCATTTTCCTGGTATTTTAAAAGCTGCCAGCATTTTGATTAATGAATCGACTGTCTTGTCTTAATAATCAATGTTAAAAAAACGAGGCAAACTGCCCATGTCTTGTGCTCATGGCTATTATAGCATATCTAAATAATAAGATAACTGTTTCAATATGAATCAAAAAATTAAAACAAGCCAGTTTTAAATTCCGAAATTAATGCAGTAAAGTGTTTGTCCACTGTGCAATATTTTCCTACATAAGTATAGCAGAATGATAATACATTATCATCAAGTGCTAACCACAGACCATTATGTTATTTCGCATTTAAGCCAGTGGATATGAGGTATACTTTTTTCAGTTACTAATGGTGCAAAAATTACATGACTAACACTATGCTTACCACAGATGACAGCTTTGTCTGATCTCCCAGAAGCTCATCGAATGTTTCCATCTGCTAAGGAGAACGAATAGGGAATGAGATATCTTCAGGAAGCTGCAGCGGTTAGTCATCTGCTGCTGACCTTGACAACAATTGCTACATCATCCTCTTAATGTCACGATTCTCCTCCTGCATTGTCTCCAAGACTCAGAGAATCTGTGTAACAGCAGCTGCAAAAAAGGATTCATAATTCTAGGCTTTATACTTTTAGAGCTATGTGAATTACAAATGAAAAAAATCCAGTATTTTAAATTTTTCCTTGGCTTTAACTTAAAATATTTTTGAGCTAGGCATGTCATGGGGTGAAAATAAACATTTTTGACTATTCCAAGGACCGTAACTTTGGATAACAGTTGTGGGGTCAGACAAGAATAGGCGAACATTAATTCACATCATGATAAAGACTAACACAAGTAATCATCAATTTCTTTTGAATTTTTTTTAACTAGGGGCGTCATAAGGTGAAACTTTCCATTTTAGGCTGTGTCACTCAATCCAGCTTGTTACAACATTTATTGGCTTGTATTGAGTATAGAACATTTAATAAGTATGTACTGTAATGAATATATTTACAGCTCCGAAGTTTATACTTACTGGGCCCAATAATCTGCCCACGGGAGGGCGTATCAGAAGCACCTTGTATTAGAGAAGCACTGCCGGCCTCTCGCAATGCCTGTGCAGATAAGCAAGGCGGAGGTGAAAGTAGGCTTCGTGCCTGTTTGGGCGTTGTTGCTTTGTCAATAAGTTGTGATGGCCTACTCTCGGTGTCTGTCTCATTCTCATCAGTGTCACTATCCGATTCATACAGCCTTTTTGATGGCCTATTGACAATAAAATGAAAATACATTACTAAGTAGTTAAAAAATACATATACATTAAGTGAGTTATTGCACCAAGTAACAATATGATTATGACCTGTACACGGCTGACAAACATGTATTAGTGTATGTTTACGTACCAAATTGTTGTGCCGCAATTTTTTCTACCAAGGATTTTTAGCACGAATGCGCTCGTTTCCTGATAGGATTATTTCATGAACAGGAAGGGCTAGAGACTTGGAGTTGGTCTCATTTGGAAGCTTAATACAAATGTGAAATAATGATAAAAGATTTTTTAATTGTCTGGACAATTGTTTTCACAACGGCCCGGGTAGTGAATCCCTTGCTCGTAGGCTCGAATCTAGAGTTTCCGGCCTTCTCTTAACTTATAGTATGTTTTTAAAGGGGGTCATAATTTACATTTTTTTTGGTTTTCGAATTTTTTAAGATGAACACAGGTTTAATTATCTATCAGGTCATATTTTTTCTTCTCAGGTCCGATACTAATGCCTGTGCAACAGCTAGAGGGCTTGGTTTGTACTTGGAAAAAATACTTGAATTTGTAAAAATAAGTATTTGTATTTAATATTTTAAAATGCTTATGAATGAAATGTTGGTACAAAATGGAAGGGACTTCTAAGGCTAGGGGGGACACTGGATTTCAAATGATGGTGTCCCTTTAAAAAAAGATCTCTTAAAATTTAGTCTAGATAGAAACAATATTTTTTAAATGTTAGTGTCGACTCCGTCACAGTTAAGTAATTCAACAATAACAACTACACACATGCATAGGTCAGCTAAAGTGCCTAAGAGTCAGGGCGTAAATTCTAGAAAATGTCGCAAATTAAACGACTATTGGGAAATTACATGGCAAAGGCAAAACCAAAAACTAAACAGCGTTTACAGCTTACCTACACACACAATAAGCATGTAAGGATATAATATGAAAAGTCGTTATACGAAATCGAAGTCGTTATACGAAATTGTGGTTAAATGCTCGGAATCGAAAAGAAATATTTTTTTCGTGTACAATTTTACAATTTAACATTTCTGATTTCAATACACAATTTGATTTTAAGCGGCAGCAGAAATCACGTTTGCACATGCTCGAAATAAATTTTTTCCATCAAAAACTGATTTTTATAAATTATTTCTGAATTTATAGTCTAAAAACACATTTTTATATTTAAATAATAAAAATTAAAACCAATATAAAAACTTAACAAATTAATTTCTCGCACCTGCTCAGGCATGCTAATATTTATCGGGTTGCCCAAATGAGACCCATATGGGTCCCTCATGGCTTGTATAAATGTTTAAAATTATGCTACGATTTTATATAAGATAATAGCAATTTAATAAATTATGCCAAGGTGGTCACACTATAGCTCAAAGTAAACGAGTTCTAAAGAAATAAATAAAAGAAAAATCGTTTTTCCTTAAAGTGCTGGAATATGGTACCCATATGGGTCTAATATATAGGCGTACCCAAATGTACTTGCCAATATTGGATCCATATAGGTCCAATATGGGCATACCCATTAGCTTGCCTAGATATAGCCCATATGGGTCCCATATATGCATGTTTGCTGGGTATGTATTATTCAGTACAGTACCTCCAAAATCTGCATATTCTGCACATATGTCAATAAGTATACACATTGTGACAATAAGAAATATTTAAGGTTAAATGTGGTAAATACTCTGTGATTACTTCTCACAATTACTTGATATTAATAACCAAGACTCGTTACATTAAAAAGCATACTAGTGACACTGGCGAGCAACTCCAAAGCAATACTCGGTAAACTTACATGTTTATTTATTCTCAAAATGCACTGTCATCTGAAATTTTATTGTTGTGAGATTGAACGTTTACCTTGAATTTACCTTTGTTCATAGTCTTGAAATGGGATGAAAGTCCTCGTAATATCGAGCAATATCCGGCGGTAAAGGCTTCCACGTTTACAATTTTTTGTAAACCTTTACATGATTGCTAAGAACCGAATCGATACCGTTTAAACGGTGGTACTTATATGCACTATACTATACCATGTATTCGAGTCGCCAAATGATGACTTACTTTCTATACAAGTAAATAATGTTCAGTGCTCATCACGATTTAGACGGCACACATTTTCTGCATTGTATCCGCATTTCATTATTTAAAAAATCAAAGAAAAATCAACTTTAACAAAAATGAATTATGTCACAAGCGATTATTGCATGGTGATGGTGTGTGGTCCGGGTTGTAAACACCCATTTTCCATTTTTACTTTAATAAACCAATTAGTATAGATAAAATCCATGATTACAGGAAATTATTAAGATAATTTGTAAGACAATATGGTCATCTCGAATAAACGGTAAAAAATATCATAACCGTTTATGAATGAAAATCGAAACAAATCCGTTTAAAAGTGTAACCGTGGGGGCCTTACCGGCGTACGGTATTCCTCAGGGGAACTAGTTTTATTGCTCTATGTTGAATTATCTTTGTTTCATGTGTTCATACCTTTCATTGTTTTACGTTTACGTTGTCATAATTTATATACCTTTTCTAATTGAAATTGTTATTGATGAAAGTGTGTGAGGGAAGAATTTACAGTTCATAAATGTTTAGGCTACTGGTTGGGGACCACCAAAACCGGACAACCACCAAACCCGGACGGCCCTGAAAATGCTTAATTTAGTATTTTCTTTGTTCAGTGGTTGTCACTTTTTTATCAACAATAAATGCATGTTTCTTCTAAAAATAAATAAATAAATTTATTTCAACCACCGTAAATGGTAATATTTTAATGGCTATTTCAAGAATGTTGACGTTGAAATTTGGGGGGTCAAGAAAACAATGCCTGACCTCATATACCATCTATAATCATTTGCAGAGTAAACAATAGAATTTCCAAAACTTCAGCATTTGTTTCTGAATCATTGTCTATCATGTTAAAAATTAAAACACCCAAGCTGTTATCTGAATTAAATAACGTCATGTACATAAATGTCCGGATACATGGTACTGTAGTGTAGACAATTGAGGTAATTTTGATACCTCCTTGTCGAGCCTCAGATATAAGTGTCAATACAATCAGACAAACAAGTTTGTTAGTTAGGGGAAGAACCTAGCTGAACCTTGTCAATTTTTTTGGTCTCTAGGTTAAAACTTATGAAACCTGTACAGAAAAATGTTCAAAAAGTGTCAGCGGTTGATGGTCCCTGACCCTGTTGTATTAATCACAACATCTCATCTTAACAAAGATAATAAAACATACAGACCTTTTCAATTATTTTTAGTATATGTGATCTACCGCTGGATGTTCATCAACTAAACAATCTAAAGTGATTTCTTTTTTTTTTTGCGGACCGAGTTGGTTTAGGGCCGAGTGGACACTTATCTTATACCTCTTCGTACACATTGATAAGATAAGTTTTATTTCAAATCGGCAAGTTTCAACAGTACAACATAAGCACTAGGAGCTTTTACAACCGACTGTATATAACATAATGTATAAGATCAACAAAGATAAAACAACTACAATAAAAAAATGATTAGACATGATATATATAGATCTACATCACATACATAAATAGACCTTTTTAGATATTTTTATAAAAATGAATCAGATGGTAAAAAAACTAAATGAAAGTTAGTTCTGGCTTCCATAACTTTATATGTCGCTTTTATTTTGACGTTGCGACAGTAAAGAACAGGTCTAGCAATACTATTAAACCTGTTCGCTGAAGTATCTTTAGCTAAATGATAGTCAAACTAATTAGACTTGTCAAAGAGACACCGAGATAATTTTGGACGGGCGCTGTCTTTTTCCAAGTCCATCCACGAACTGCATTTTTATGCACGGACGCTTCCCAATTAGAAGTTGTTGGGAGCGAAAACTAAAAAAGTTTCAAAGAAACGGTCTACATTACCTGAAAGAGAATCGTTTTTATGCAAGGTATCATACTTTAAAGTCGAACACAAGTCTAAATATTCCACTTTAACTTTTTAAATCGTTGAAAATTATTGTAAGCGGCCATATTGGAAAATGACGCAAGCGGTGACAGGGTAAAACAGGGTAAAATTGTAAACTTTCCATGGTGTAACACAGGTATCGGCGGCAATCGATTGTATTTGTCAAGCTTTATAATATAATTTGTTTAAGTTATTTATTATGAATTATGCAGGAATAACTTTTTTTTCACACAAGAATATTTCAGCATTAAAAATAAAATGTGAAAAGGATATTCTGATAACCTTACTTAGATGTCCGACGTCAGATCATACTGCATTTTAAAAGTCCATTTAAATTGTCAAATTAGAAATTGTAATGTCGGATTTTTTAACATCTGTGATCATTAGGTGAAATTTCTGAACTGCCTTTTTATTTTATAACCCTGCCATGATTTCGCACATATGAAAATACAATGTAATTGTAGGTACATCTTAATGAATTATAAGTATACTATACATGATGAAGCAAAGAAGAATTTCAATTTATATTAAACTCCCTATCAATTTCTAGTTTATTATCTTTAAAAAAATTGAGGACAGTTGTGTAGGGGAAGAAGTTCAAAACAACCAAAAATAACTTTAAATTCTGAGAAAAAAATCTTAAAATTTCAAACTATAAAATGGAATTTCAGACAGTCCTCAGTAAAATGCAATTGTCGAACAGATATGACGGGGTTTATGATAAAAACGCAGCAAGCGGAAATTTAGTGACCCTTATTTAAGACGTAGAATAGCATAACAATGTAAGACAGATGGGAGAAATAGTCTGATTAGATTACTGTAGTCGTCTGTTAGAACGACTGTCGCAAAATGACACCAAAACCTATATCCATTTAAAATTCCATATTATCTAGTTCCCGCTTTTCATTGAACGGCACCTCGAATGTGTTGCATTGAAAGTTCCATGATTACCGCCGTATTTTGTACACATCTGTGGGTGTTGATTAAAATGTCTACATTATTATGTTTAAGTGATGAATTCTGTTGAAACCGGCGCAAGGGAGCACATGTACCTACCAGAGCCGTCTTTGGCACCCATGTGTATTTACGTTTCGGTTTTGCAGTTTCAGGTGTTTTTTGGTGTGTTTTTTTTTGGAGGGCGGATATGTGGATACGTTTTTTCTGTTTTCTTTACATTTCTTTGCTTGCTTGTCGAACCTTGTATTGATAATCATTATCTGTTTGTTATGGTTCGGTTCGGTATACAAGTATAAATTATGATAAATAAGATGAACAAGGAAAGGCCTGCGTTCAATGAACGCAACCCCCGCACGACCCAGGAACAAGAACCATTTGCAAGGAACCCAGGAGGATCCTTAACAAAAACAGGACGGCGCAAGAGAGAGCACGGTCTGGCTTATCACTAAAATGATACAAAATGATAAATATAAAGAAATAATGGTAACATACAAGGAAATCAAAATCAAAGAAAATAAATGAATGATTAATAGGACCATTAAGTAAACTGGCACAGTGGTAGGGGATAGGAAATTCGGGGAAGGGGGAGGGGGCGGAATAAAGAAATAAAACTAGGGGCAAAGGGAAGATACTTACCATAGACGAGAAAACAACAAGGGACACAAACAAAAGTGTCACCAAAACAGTATGAAACAACAAGACATACACCTTATACATGTATAAGTCTCTTAATCTGTTCATTTGAAAATTCTTATCTTCTCAATGACTTTTTTTTAATATCCTCTACTTAAAATTTATTTCAATTAAAATATGTGACCCTTCCCTTATAGTTACACAGCATATGGCTGGATCACAATAAAGTTCCTTTTTTAGTAAATTAATAAAGTATGTCAAGAAGACATTTAAATTTATCAGTAGGTTTAATATGGTATTATAATATATATCAGCAATAGGTGAAAAAGAATTCCTTTATTTCTTTTACATTCTTAATTGTCATTTAAATATGCATGTATAAATGAAGTCAGTATTTTATCGGCAGTCATTAGCAGTAAACAAGAAGGCAAACCATCCATTGATAAATGTTGAGTACATGTATTAAAACATTTAAAAAATATTAAACAACAGTACTTGTACGGAGCCTATTTGCTACCATTGTATTTTAGGTTTAACACATTAATACTTTTCAATAGTATTTAATAATGCACAAATTTATTTAAAAATAATGAATATATTTATTTCCCCGATATTTTTTTGAAGTTTTAATCTTCATGCGTAACCCACACTTACCTGCTAGACACACTGGTTGCTACTACGAGCTTTCACGGAATCTATTTTTTACGATGACGTTATAACATATCCGCCGGAGATAGTGTATACAGTACAAATTTGAAATAAATCGCATGTATGCGTTAAGACAGGTACAATCTAATATTTTTTCTAGGAGAAGTTAGTACTAGAATTTATATTCTATTGATTTTTAGAGGACATTGAAGTTACTTTCAGGTTTAAGCAGTAAAAATCAGTCCAAACTATCGATAGTGTTGCCGGTAGATTTTCCGTGCGTAAAAATGACAGTTAAAATTAGGCGTAACGGTTTGACAGTAAGAAAAAAAAATCTGTAAAATGGGTCAAACCGTTCACGCCAAATTAATTAGGCTAGCTAAATGAAAGTCAGCGTTCCCATTCACGCACAAATGTGAATTTCCGTATAATTTACAAAAATCACGCATGAAATTACAACTAGGTGCGTGCATGCACGTATAAAAATTGAAGTAAAACTGTCAAAAAATTATCCGCAAATTCGAATAATCTACTCACAAATCTCTGAAATTGTTTACAAGACCGTAATTTAATCCGAGGTCATAACTTGGGTTTCCCAGCTGTGCTATTTTTAGCTCATGGACTGGTTTATAAAATTTATTAACGACGGCTTCGCACGCTTTGCTCATTCTGGGACAATTTATTTTGTTTATTAGTCAAAATCGCTGTATGAGTATCCGAAACTTACAATTTCTTCAAAATAACCTGATATTTGTGTCAAATAACGAAGTCGAAACTGTATTTCAATCTGCTTGAATTAAAATGGCGTCGTTGAAAAGCCAATCACGTGATTCACTCGCGCATTTATATAATTTCTGCGTACAGTACAAATTTAAACTAAATTGTAATTTTAATTTTCAATACTTTAATACAATTATAAATGTATGACAACCCCTTCTATATTCAATGCATGAATGGATTTTCTAACTTGTAACCGAACATACGGAACTATTTTTTTTGTCAACGAAATTCGGTTGGCAATAAGAAATAGTTCGGTTAGCGCTAGCGCGCGCGGAGCAAAAATACCGTATATCGTGAAATGGAAAGGCAGAGTTGCGATTGTTTGGAATTGCGATTGTTTGCCTGTAGATGGGTGGTTATACCTTTGTGTCGATTGTACATCGACACAAAAAGACAAACTGTGTACACGCAGGTTTACGATATTCATATAGTGATGCAGACCAATAAGGGAAGAACGTTGATATTAGACTAGTTTAAACATATTCTATCCAAGAACATATAGATTCAGCTATATACACTGAGAAAATTGATTAGAACGGACGATGTCAATTCTTATAAAAGTCTTTTTATTTACAACCAAAAGATGGCGTCTATTTAAAACAAAACTGTGTATGGTTAAAGAATTGAGCACGAAAGTGAGTAATCTTAAAGTTAAATTTAAATAACACTGTATTCAAACGGTTCATTGTAATACGTTTATATTTATATAACAAAAAATTGTAAAGAAAAGTATAAAGAATATATTAATGAGATAGGATGGTTTTAGAAGGATTACGAGTTTGCTGAGTAAAAAGACGATGTCAACTTTCCATGAATTATGTTCCAAACCTTTTAATATGTTTGATATATCTATAAACTGCCGAAAAAATGTTTTATTTACTTTATTTAATTTGATTTCTTCTAACGTATGGGATATTATACTTGAAACAGTATTAAACAGGTTATGCCTCAAGTCATGAAATTTTCGACATTCATAGAAAAAGTTTTCCCAATTCCACACAAATGACAAAGGTGCGATGGAACACTATTTTTCAGAAATGGTGATGGTCATGTAATTCAGTGAGCTGTACTTCCGTCAGAATCGCGCGTGAGACTTGAAATTTCTTTCACTGAAGAACGAAGTTATACAAATATTCATTAAACATTCTAAATTCATATCAGCAATACCAATTTTATATGAAAATGCATTAGTATCAGTTCTAAACGTGGAAATATGATACGGCAGTGCACTTAATGTAAAATAGTATATGAATACCTGTATCCTTATTCAAAGACAAATCGATTAGTTTTCACTGTAATAAAATGTTTGAAATTGCAAAAATAAAGAACTCTATTGTTTACACTCTTAAGCAACGTGATAGATGGCTGTTGTCATATATAACGTTGAAAATGATTAAATGAACTGAACTATATTCACAACATAGAAGCAGAAATATTAACAATTACATTTTTTAGATCAAATCAAGTATGAAAAGTATCCTTTTGACATTATAATTTTCAATGTATTTAAAATTAAACCATGATGATAATAATGTATACTGATACAATTGTTTAATAAGGGTATATTTATATACCGGTGTACAAAAACCTAGGATAAAATGTAATTCTCTTAACATACCTATAACACTTAAGTCATTATTCCTTGAATAATACACATCAGAAATAATAATTTTCAATTGCGCAAAACGTCTATGAACTTCACATAACATCTTCTAAGAATTTTTAAATTAGTTCTTTCTTCAATAAACAGGTAATTTAAGGTATCCTTGCAATTACCTTATAACATTGATTTGATAAGTTACCCACTTATCTTTGACCGCATATTTTTTTCTCGATTATTTCCTTGCATAGACTGACTGTATGACGTATATATTCAGATGTTGCTTTTCTAGATTCATTTGGTCGCCAAACTTTCTCCTAATTGTCCATAGACCTAGCTATATTTTTTTAATAAGTTTGTTTTTTTCCATGGTTCAGTAATGTTTATATCACAGTTTAATAGTATTACTGACTCTTTATGTACAACAGAATAGTTATTCCAACCATTTGCTTTTGCTTCATCGCTCATTCGTTCCCCTCGGTACGTGTACGTCGTCGAGAAGACACAGGGCATCGGCAGGTTATTGAAGAACCAATGCTACGTGTAAGACGGCAAGTTCGCATGTTTTCTACAGCCCGGGGTAACGTTTAAGGCGGCACGACTTAGCTTGCATGAAGTTAACTGCCGGTGTCCTGACTAAAGCCGGGGTTAGGGGCCCAAAGTAGTCGACGAGAGTTGTGTGCGTGGTAGGGTGCGTGAGCCCCTAGCACGATTAGACGGCTTGAACGGCAGGCCTTTTGATGGCACCGACAGCTCTTTTCAGGGCTACCCTTTCATACTATCTCAGGTTACTGTACATTTAGGTTCTCTTTAACCGCCAAACACTTTTCAGTGACCTACTTTTGGCTTAAAATTCATATTTTTTGGCTTAAACTTGAAATCACATGGAGGTAAAATTATCACCACTTTGTTCTTCAAAATTAACTCTTTAAGGGCATGACTGGTGACATGTCCGGGGTCCGTACTCGACAGCAAAAGCTGCATTTTGTACCGGAAAGGACGGATGGACCTTCATTAAAGATATACTATATTTTGAAATTTCATATATTTCATATTTGAAAATATTTATAATTGCTACAAACTCTTTTTGTAAATATAAAATAAATATGTTTTTACTTCACACAAAGTAGATATGTTGTATTTAAAATTCTAAACAGTATAGGTGGTTACAATATGAATATATAATGTCATTAAAGAAACTGGCAGTTTTTTAAGAAAAGACCAATTTAACTTGACCTGTAACAAACGAAAATCTTGGTATCCTTAGATACTCGTATGTTTTTTTACATTTACCATCTTTTCAAACCATCATATGATTTTGATAAATACTGAGATTAACTTTCGCCTCAAACATTCAACTCGATATGCCGATATATAATGCCTGGAGAAAATCTTTAGTACAGGTAGGTACTAGTATCTGGTACATAAAATTGATGTGAGATAAATGTGTTATTACTCTCACGATTTGCTAATATTTATTCACTACTTATAAAAGTTCTAACCTTTTTATAAAAATAGCTGTTGATGTAGGGTACAATTTCTAATGAAAGGGATGGTGCTACAAGAAATTGTCTATATTGAATACATACTCAAATACAAGTCACAATACGTTTGCACTGCTTCAATATAATTTTTTTTAAAAACTAATAATCATTCTTCAATTTATTTATTGAACATTGTAAAGTGACACTGTATTAATTATACAAGTTACTGGCGGAGAAAGGAGAGTATGTGATGAATATAAACAGTCGGAGTCAGTCGATGGTCATGTAGATCTCAGCAAACTGTAGACTGTAGAATCTTTTATACCATATTTCCTATAAGAATATTTAAATGTTTTATGACGAATTTGTAATATTGCTTTATTTCATCTTATGTAAGTATCTTCTAAAACAAAACTGAAAAATAAATGGAAATTAATCTATCAGAAGGGTCTGTTTTGCATATTTCAATGAATACAATTTCATAACTTTGGGCTTTCATACTCATTTACAATTATCATTACATGAGCACATCACATTTTGAATATAATATGAAAACCAGGATCTAGCAAAATAATAATACAGTTTGTCTGTAGATATATATTTTTAAAGTAAATACGTCCCCCTACAGTGATACATTGTTTTAGATGAAGTGTAAATATCCTGTTTCAATGAAAAGTTATTTTTAAATCAGTTGCTCTCTTCTGTACCTGTAAATGAGAAATAGCAAATATACGAGTTTTGGGAGAGATTCAGTTTAGGAAAGGCACGCGCTTGAGGTGGGTAGCAAATTTTTTTTTTTTTTTTATGAGAAAAGAATTTGTTGTTTTGAAGGGAGTTTTGTTAATTTGTTGAAATTGGTTGAATTTAATTGTGGTGATCTTTATTGATCAGGGCTCATTGGTTGTAATTAGTTGTTTTCGTTGTTGCATTATATTTGGTTGTTGAGTTATATTTGTTTGGTAAGATACACTTTGTATACTTGATTGATATTGGTTGAGTTGTATGGAGTTTATTTTGTCTGGTCAAGATTATATAAGTTGATGCTTTGTTTTTGAGGATATATGTAAATATTGATTGCTTTAGTTTAATTTGTATCTGATTAGATGTTGTGAAGTTAATATTGTTGGTTGAATATTTGTGGTTTATACTGTATATAAGAGTTGTGAGATAATTTATTTTGTGTTCTTTATTTTGTGGCGATTTTATTGTTTTGTTTGATCATTAGTTTTTTTTAGAGAGTGTCTGGTTTAAAGACGCATACATGAAAAGATATTTTTATAAGTGATTCATAAATGGTGTGTGTATGTTTTGGTTGTAAATAATGATCAGAGTTCTTGAAAATTGGTTCTAGTTGTTAGATTAAATAACATCAAGGCAGTCATTCTCCTGACACTGATTTGAATTTAGATGTCGAGATTGTATCCGCCGTTTTAATTCCCTTATGCATAATGCATACCTAAGTCTCCAAAGTAAGGTACTGACTTTTCGTGAATATAATAGAAAATTAGATAAATAAATTGAATATCTATTGTATAGACCACAATTATAAATGATTGTTCATTTGAATAATATTGAAAAGAGTCTTTTATCAACGACTTCAAATATTGTATAAAATCGTATAATTGATTGAATACCCTTTGCATAAAATACAATTGTAATTGACACTTTAAATAAAAGTTATTGGAAATTGTCCTTATCAACGACTTCAAATATTGTATAAAATCGTATAATTGATTCTCATGGATTGTTTACCTTTTGTCGTCTGTTAAGATTGATGTCTATAATATCAATTATTTTCTTTTCATCTACTTGCTAAGGAGAATTACTTGTCCTCTTACTGATATATGCCGTCTGTTATTGCTTTTCTCCTTTAAACCATGTTGAAATAAAACGTGAACACGAAATCAGGTGCATTTGTTGGTTTTGTTACATCTATTTTAGATGAAACCAGAACATGACCATTGTCGGTATGGTGTTTTGAAATGTGATAAAAATCATATTATTTGACTACTTTATTAAATGTTCTAACTTTAAAAATGTTTAAAATGCAAAAAGAATGAAATGGATTAAAATGCTAAGAATCATAGTGTTTATCCCGAATGCATTATAAACTATTTGTGACATTTAATTTGATTGTTTATGTATTCGAGATATTTATTTGCAAATAAAAGTCACTTATGTGATACTTATGAAGAGGGAAATAAACATGTTACACAAAATTGTGCTGCAATATGCAACACATACTAGATGAATCAAACAACATTAATGTAGGGTCGTTATTTAAATGTGACATAAAAACTGGACAAATGCATACTAACAAGACAACACCTGACGTAATACAATAGAATAGAGAAAAGGGAGTCTTTATAGAACGTCCAAAAACGACAAAAATAGACAATATTTAGGCTGGGCTTGAGTCTGTTCATTGATAGTGCAAGTTACCGTCGACGTCGAAGCAGTCTACAATTATAGATTTATTACATCTTAATTTTAAAGAAAGATGAATGGTGAACGGATTAATGACAAAAGTTCAACAGGAATAAAGTTACCAAAAATTACTATAAATAGTTTCCTAACACAAAACAAAACTACACACTCTTCGTTTATAAACAAACATAAGAGCTACCTAAAAATAAAAGGATATAATTTAGATGACGTTTATTCCTTAAAGCGAAATCGTAAACATAATGAAAATATAGACAGCGGATTGAGCAACACGCATTCTGTATCTATGAGGACAGGTAGAATGCCGAAAAACAAATTTCTTTTACCAACATTAAAAGAGGACAGCGCATCCTTGTTTAGAAATGGAATCTTTCAGAAAGATGTTCATGATGTTTGGAGGCCAAATGACTCAAGACAACATAACTACAACGCTGTCTTATACAGAGACTTTGTTGAATGTGAAAATAAACAGAAACTGCCACATTGTCAACGAAAAGTGGGCTATTTATGTAGTGACCACTTTGATCATGTAATGACTACAACTCGCTTACGATCACTCTTGGCTAGAGAGGAAGCTTTTGTTCCTAAAAATGTCTTTACGTATTTTTCAGCAAGATATTGATTTTGTGATTATTGCACTTTTTGTGCTGTAAGATTTTATCATGTAAAAATAAATTGACTTTTAACATATATGTCAAAGGCAAAAAGTATAAATAGTTATTTTCGTCATGTAAAACTTACAAGCACATATTTAAATGATCAGGAAAAACTACTTTCATTTGTCTTATTAACACAGTTTTAGGTGACGGACTTCAAGCAGATTGAAATACAGAGCTTGTCCAAATTAACTGTAATACTTATTGAGTGGACGATTCGATATATTGATTCATTATAGGGTATTATATAAATGTCAGACAAATATCGTTAGACACTGAATTTCCTCGACATGTTAAAAAAGCTGATTGTAATGCTTCCATATGAGAAATAAATTAAAAGTGATATTGTCCTTTTACCTTTCACGTTTGTAACAAAATAATATTTTTTCATTTAACTTTTACTTATGTGATAAGAACACTTCACTGATCTTGTAACTTTTATGTGTTTAATGTTGTTTAAAAACGTGTTTGATAAAAGTGGGATGAAAATCTGTGAACGTATAGTTTTATAATTTGTTTACAATAAAATTTCCACTGAAATAAATCGACTGTTTTAAATGTAAAATGTAAAAAAAATATAAATTTGTAAGTTATTAACATCTAGTCAGCAGATATATTTAGAAATATATTAAACCAATATAAACACTAACCATTTAAAGAATTATTGAAAACCAGTTTCTTAAACCATTTGTTGTCAGTGTCGTGAATATAAAACGTTTTGATAAAGTAAATTTATTTAAACTGAATAACGCCAAATATGTTTTGTACATTTATCTTATTGATCATTATTGGTTTCACCTTAAATAATAACAAAAACGAACATCATATCTGTGTCACTGTCAGCTGGTATGAATAAAATATCGTATGGTAAAAATAATTATATTAAAAACTCTCATCTCAACAGTTGAACATTTGCTGTGTTGAGCGACATTAAATGACCCCATGTATCGCAAGTTATATAACATATATTTTTAGAAACCTATGGTGGCAACTTTTCGACAATTTATCATTACGTCACTTGCTATGAGCTTTTCAGAATTTTAATAAATCTATCTGATATACAAGTCAAACAAAATTATATCCAAGTTGTTTCATCTTAAGCTCATGTTTCAGGTTTGAACCTTAACACTACATCGTAGATTGAAAATGTACCGGTTTTAGTTGTAGTATATTAGAATTGATCATTATTTCAAACTTCTAAATTGTATAAAACTTTCATCAAATTATACTTTACAAATATATAGACCAGCCTAAGCATTTGACTCTTATCATCAATCTTCTGTATCTATTGCCAGACTAACTGTGTGTGAATTTATGAATCTTAAGCAAAATCACGTATGCTTCATTTATTTGAAAACAAACTGGTTAACATTGTAGGACTTTAAATAAATCTAAATTGTTATGGGATCACAACCATAAAATATTTTTTATGTCGGTCT
Source organism: Ruditapes philippinarum (assembly GCF_026571515.1). Lineage (NCBI taxonomy): Eukaryota > Metazoa > Mollusca > Bivalvia > Venerida > Veneridae > Ruditapes > Ruditapes philippinarum. The sequence goes on from NW_026865278.1 coordinate 73,018, forward strand.
TTGTTGCATATAAAAGTATTCAGTAACGTCGTTTCAAAAAAGATGAAATTTCATTTTCTATAACTGTATATTAAAACCATTATTCCTTTTTTATGTAAAACTTATAAAAGGTCTATAAGAAGGAGAAAGAAAACATTGAAAAGGTTCAAACTGGCAAATTCATCGGTCTATTTGTTAAAAAATCGTTCAATAGTTTAAAAATCATTTAAATTGCTAATACAGGTTAACTTTGAATTAAAATTTATTATATATCTTGAGTTTTCGGTATCGTTGGATGTTGTTTTATACATCGATAAAATGATTATAATACATGAGATAATATAATAATTCAAAGGTATTAATGGTTATCACACGGGACTGCGTTGCATTTTGATATTAATTCTGAAGTGCCTCTGACGAGGATGTCTTTAAAGAAGCGTGATTTGAGTGTAAGAAGTAGAAATGAAAGATCTCTAGAAACGTTGCAGATATTACCAACACAGGAATATAATTTCAGGACTGCACATGTATACAATTATTTTCCAAAACGAAAACAACTCAGACGGTCTCAAAGAAGTAGCAAGAGTGACAGAACGTCAAATGAAAACTTTGAGAACTCGCTTGCCTTGATCAATCAAAAGTTTCCTATGTATACAGAGAGATCGATGCATTTCTACATGCCACGGTTAACATTTAACCACAGTGCAGAAGCCACTCTGAAAAGCAGACACAGTACTCCATGTTTATTTGTAACAAATAACAAGTCGTATCTCCAAAGGAAAGGATTCGACATCAATGCTCTCTATTCTTTCAGACAAAGACACAGCGGAACAAAGGCCGACAAAAGTTTAGACAACAATTATAATTTTCAGATGCCAAAATTAAATTCTGGTGATAAAACAGTCATTTTTAAACGCCGATCGACGATCACAATACATGGTCAAACCTCGGGAAAATCTGAATTTGACAAAAAGAGCGAATTAGTAATTGATAGCCCAACCTTAGTGAAGATTATGAGAGGATTAGAACGTGACACAAAAATACCTGGCTATATTCGAGCAGACGACACAAATAGGAAAATATTGGGCAAGGTTCTTACGAAGGCCCATCGGAATTATCTTTTAAATCAGAAGGAACCAGTTATTCCCGAAGTGTTCTACAATAAATCGTAACGGGTTATGAAAATATTCAGTATATTTAGATATAGTGATAAAATAGATATACATGTATATCTAATTTAAGAAAAATACTAGAAACTAGGATCGTCGTTAGAATAAGTATTAATATATTTTGGATATATCAATTACATAAGTTAGGATTCCGCTAAGAAATATGCACAATTTTATGAGTATTTAAGACTTTTCAAACGTTTGAAATTAATGTAAGGCCTAGGATTGAAGATAAGCTTACATGATATTTCCATTTACATGTGGTTGACTTTCTTCATTGGCTCATTTGAACGGAATTAACTATGAGTTCAAACGATAAAGTGTTTTCGGTCTTCTCAACATGTAATCTGACTGAAGTGATTAAAACGGTAGCTGGGCTGTAGCCTGTTCTATTTCAACGAATAACAGGGAAACAATTTAACGAAACAATGACACAGACATGATAATATTAAATAAAATAGGATAGTATTACAATTGGCCGTGAAAAGTTCTTAGAGTTAATAGTTTATTGTTTGTTTTATTTCTTTGTTCGTTTTTGTTTAAGGCAACCTCAAAATATTATTAAGACAAGTTGAGTATCAGAGCAACACTTTATGATATATGATCACTGTGACTACCTTTTATATAACGTTGAAAAATGTGTACTGAATAATAACAAAAACTTCATTCACATCAATTTTTGAACTATTATCTTTCCATCTCCAATGTCCATGTTTCCCTTATTTTTAGATATCTTCGCAATATATCCTTGTAAAATAAATGCAAGGATGAAATAGTTGAAATATTCTGATAAATGATATGCACATGATTATGCAAGATTTAATGGAAGAAAACTTATTTTTATACCTAAATATGATGTCATAAATGACGTTAAAAACTGAACATTTTGAAGCATTTTCTTCCTTCCCGAAGAAAGAAGTTTAACATTTATCCGTTAAAATAATAATCATCTTGCTAAGGACATACTAAAATGACTTGAATTATTTATAAATAAATGCGCATTCAAATTAATTCCAACACGACAGTGTACTCAAAGTACAAGATCAAACGATCAATATTTTAAATTAGACAGGTGAAATCCTACTATAATGACATGTGCTGTAATGTATCAAGTGGATGATACCAACTTTATACGAACGTGATTGATGATTTCAATTATCTACTGTTGTCACAGATAACGTTGAAACTAAATGACAGGCCAACATAATTGAAGGACATTTATTAAATTCAAAGGCGTATTATGCCCCAGAAAAAGTTTTATTTTTATTTCTTAAAATCTTTTTTAACTTAGGTGTTCTGTTATTGTTTCCAAAACTTTACTTTTTGACTAATTACCTGAACAACCTTCTTCTAATACTTTGTGGCCGCTAGTACTGTTACATGTATATTGCTATACATTTTATGTTTTAAAGCCAGTATACAAATTTGTTTACAAATTGCTACTTTTATTACAAATAATTTCACATTAATTTCTTCTTTCATCATGTGATAAGCACCTAAAATGCTCTTAAAACTTTAATCTAAACGTGTGCATTTTGTAAAGAATAAAACAATTATTTGTTTCTTAATTAAGTATAATGTGCCTTGAACAAAATAGCCAAAATGTCGTCTTTATAATAAAATTGATTCAAACAAATATATCAATATACAAAAGTTGAAAAAAGATCATATAGATATGTTTTATAATAGACGACTACCACAATAATTAACTCAAATTATGAAAACATTATATTGTTTTATTAGGTTATTAAGTTTTACTTTTTCCTCATTAAAACAAGGTATCAACATTCACCTAATTCTTAAACAAACTAGTTTTAAACACACATATAATTCGTTGAAGGAGTCTTACTTTTTGTAAAAACATTATAAAATTGTCATGTCTACTTAAAAGGTACATGCCAAAAGGAGCTTGAATAGGTCGACCCGTGTAATTTCCCATATTCTGATTTTTGAATTTAATTTAACAAACAGAGCAAGAAATATTATCTAAATACACTATGCGAGGACAGCATAAAAGGGATATTAAAATGCCAGCATGATAAGTTATTTTTAAAGCAAACATCAAGTAAGCAATTACTATCATTTTAATATTTAATAAAATTATAAGGTAAAGATTTTTTACTGATATAGTTGTTTACTAGTATATATACATGTAGACTAAGTATATTTATACATAAATAATAACTTAGATTTTAGTAGATTTCTGTCAAATAATTATATCTACAAAAATTACGTCAATTTTGCTTGCATAATACAATACAGAAAAAACGAATTTTTATTTGCGCAAACCGTCTGTGAACTTAATATAATATGTATTTTGAACGTCAGTTTCTTCTTTATCAAGCAGATATCTGAGATTCGTCAATGTCATTACCTTACCCAATCGTTTGTTTGGAAAATAACCCTTATGTCTTTGACAATATATTTTCAAATCTCCATTAGTTTCTTTCACAAACTGACTGTAAGATACGTGTTCACATGTTGCTTTTCTAGATTCATTTGGTCGCCAGACTCTCTCCGATTCTTTTTTAGACCTGACCATTTTCTCTACTGGGTGTTTATTTTTCCATAGTTTAGTCATGGTCATGTCACTATTCAATAGTTTTGCTAGCTCTTTATGTTCAACAGAAAAGTTATTCAAACCATTTGCTTTTGCTTCATCATTCGTTCGTAATTTTTAAAGGATAGACATGATTTTATTCAAATCCTCTTATTTTGATGTATGTCATTTCCTGCGGGCCGGAGCCCGCAGGGTATTGGTACGCGTTTAATTTTTGATGCATGGAGGAGCACGTGACCTGTTTTCGGTACATGGAGGAGCATGTGATCTATTAACCGTACATGATTGGTTAATTGACCTTTTCGAAAACCTAGCTAAATACCGTTAGCCGGTACGTTACGGATTTACCTCGAGTTACATCTGATTAAGAACATAGAACCATTACATGATATTTCCAATTTTCTATAATTATTTTACCGTTTAAGGTGGAAAATCTTGCATGATGTGTTTGAAAAAAAATATTATCAATGATCAATGTTTCTTTAATATCTATCTCAAATTTTACAAACAATAACTTGTTTATAGTGAAAATCTACAAGGCATCTGCCATAATAAATAGAGATATTTTCTGCGTAAATTTTGCACGGAATTATTCATACAATGGTATTTAATCATTTGCTTAAAAAGAAATACCGTAATTGTTTTATGTTCGACATTCTCTCCGGCCTCCGGTCTTCAACGGTCACCAGTCTCCATAGACCTCATTCTATTGATCGATTATTTTCAACTATATTCCTGATACAAACGTTTATTTATTTTTTCCCCAAACAATGTTGAAAATAGTTAAATGAAATATCTTTATATCATTAAAAATGTTTCCCGCAGGAAACCATTTTACTTGTATGATTATGGACAAACGAGCATGTTGACCTTTTCCTTTGTACAGTAGATTTATCGAACGAAAGTGTTGGCAACCTAATGTACTCATGTCTTACATTACTAGCATTTCCAAACATCATGCCACGTTGTACATTAATTCCAATATTTACTGAGATAAATAATTTTCTTAAAACTTGAACTCGATCGTTCGATATTACGTTCTGCAGGAAATCCTTTATGCTGGTAAGTACAAGCAAGCACCCATTCCAGAAGAAAAAGTAACTTAAGATAAAATTGTTGCCTTTGAATTAAGCAATAACGAAATTGCCTTGAAATATTATAAGGTAATGCATAATTTTAGAAAAGTCAAAGAATTTCATAAAAATAATTGTTCCATGATCTCCACAAAAATACAGTAGAATGTTTAGCGACGATCTTATCTAATACACTTAGTATAAATGAAACAATAATCAGATTTATTGGTATTTCAAATACCAAAATGTAAATAAAAATGTCATAAAACACTCCGTTTTGCACTTCACATATATTTATACGTATGTTTAAACTTCTAAAAGTTTTAAGGCGACTAGTTTAAACATTCATCGTAAATTTTGTAATTCATTTTTAGCACTGAAAGACCCTGGTATATTCAACAATAATACTTGCATAGTCCTACATTAACATCAAAATATATTTTCAAGGACTGCTTTAAAATTTTACAAACTTACTTAAAATTGGTTCGATCTAAAGATACTAATTCAAAGCTTATCCGGAGAAAACGTTTATACATAAGTTGTATATAGATGTATTTATCAAAATTTTGTTCAATAGATTAAAACACAATTCTTAATGATTAAATGATTATTCGGAATGCCTCTTTAGTATCATAGAGTAATATGCCATAATTGGTACGTAAACATTGTTTTTCAATCATTTACTCTTATTTTATATAATTAGAACATTCAACGTATGTATTTAATATACGTTTCAATATTATACAAAAGCGATTGTGATCCAAAAAAAGGATTAACATTATACGGAATGCACACTTCAATACATGTCTTTAACGGTTGCAATACTTCGACATTTTTTATGAAATGATCATCATACTTTAGTCTATGTCAAGTGACACTGTAATACCTATTCAAATTACTGGTAGGAAAAGTCCAGAATATGATGAACATCAACAATTGGAGTTAATCGTTGGAGTTACTTGTATAATACAATACAGAAAAAAAAACTTTTATTTGTGCAAACCCTCTGTGAATATATAATGTGTATTTTGAAAGTAGTTTTCGCATTTAGCAAGCAGAGATCTAAGGTTTATTTGATGTAAAATGAATTCTTTGGTCATCGAAATTAAGGTGCTGAATTTACTTAAGCTGCTCGAATACTATAGAAATTTAGAGAAATAAATGGAATACCCTTTGTATAGAATAGAATTGTAAATGACACTTTACATAAAAGTTATTGGAAATTGTCCTTTATCAACGAGTTCAAATAATGTATAAAATCGTATAATTGATTCTTATGGCTAATTTACCATTTGTCGTCTGCTTAGATTGATGTCTATAATATCAATTATTTTCTTTTTATACACTTGCCAAGGAGAGTCACTTGTCCTCTTACTGATATATGCCGTCTGTTTATTGTATTTCTACTTCAGAACAAGATGAAATACAACGTGAAAAGGAACACAAGTGTATTTGTTGGTTTAGTTACATTTCTTTTTACGTTAAAAGCGCAACATGAAACAAATCATATTATTATTTGATCAGATAATATAATGATCTGACCTTTTAAAGGTCAGATAGAATGAAATGGATTAAAATGAATAAGCATCATCGTGCTTGTATCAAATGCATAATAAACATTTTATGACATTTAACTGGTATGTTTTAGTATATATATATGATTTATTTGCCAATAAACGTCGCTTATGCGATACTTACGTGGACGGAAATATACATTTCACAACATAGTATATTGTTACATGCAATAATGTCTAGTGAGTAAAAGATACATGGATGTTGTGTCGGATATTAATAATATACTGATGTTAAATAATGGTATTTAAAAGTACTGAGAAGGCAGAATAAACGTTTTTTCTGAAGAATTCGATCAATCGGACATGTGAACAACAGTTAAATGATACTTAATGTAATCTTTGAATAACAGATTTGCTCAAATTATAAAATAAGTTGAATAATGAACGGATAAATCACAAAATGTCAAGGAAAGTCAAATTACCGAAAATAACTACAGATGATCTTACACAAAGCAAAGGTGCAAACTGTTCGTATATAAACAACCATAAGAGCTACCTTACAATGAAAGGATATAATTTAAATGACATCTATTCCTTGAAGCGAAATCGTAAACATAATGAAAATATGGACAGCGGATTGAGCAACTCGCATGCTGTTACTATGAGGACAATAAGAAAACCTAAAAGAAAATTTCTTCTACCAGCATTAGGAAATGGAATCGTTCAGAAAAATGTTGAGGATGTTTGGAGACCGGATGACTCAAGACAACTATGTGATAAGGATGTGTTATATAGAAATTCAATTGAAGGTATAAGTAAACGGACAATGTCGCATAATCAAAGAAAAGTGGACTATTTATGCGGTGACCAGTTAGATCATGTAATGACTACAACTCGCTTACGATCACTGTTGGCTAGAGAAGAAGCTTTCGTTCCTAAAAACGATTTTACAAATTTTTCAACAAGATATTGATATAAAAAATGTTTCAAATATCTGTGCACTTAGATATAATTATTTATAATTGTGTCTGTTACATCACAACATGTTAAATTTTATCTTTATACAAACAAAGTGTGATAAATATGTCGGGAAAATAGTTATTATTATCATGTATACATGATTTTACACGCATATAGTTTCATTATTTGTGCCAACACAGAAACATTAAGCATATAAAGAAAAAGAGCTCATCTTAATTGACTTGAATGATAATAGTATGGGCGATTCCCTGAATTCAATCATGTTTATAGAATATTACATATATAAGATGTATCATTTTAGACTATGTTTCGTAAAAATGAAACAGTAAAGCAGTCAGCATGTATAACACAATGTATAATGAAATATCTACTAAAATAATTACTTATTTCGTATAAAACTGAGAATATTTAAACAACGTGATATTTTATCTTGTTTCATTAAGATAAGGTGAAAGTGATATCTGTCATTAATTATAAACTGAAAGTCAGCAGATAAATTTAGAAATAGATTAAACCAAAACAAATACCACATGGTAAAAAAAGATTTATTGTTAACAGTTTTTGAGTATTTAAATAGAGGCAATCCCGGAGAGACATATTTATGATGTAGTTTATTCATTGTAATTGATTACAATAAATTATTATACAAGCTGTTCTTCTTATATAGCTTTTCAAAATGATCGTATTTTTCAGTATTTTTGTTTCGCATTTAAGTTAATCTAACGCTCGTGCACAAAACGATCATCGTATCTGTGTTTTATATGTAAAGAATGTGAACCATATTAGTACAGAATATCGCCTGTATGTCATAAGGTCATATATTATTAAACATCTAAATATATGTAGCTTTTTCACGGAATGTTAATATGTTATATTCCTATGATCACCGTCGTGTCAATATGTCCAATGAAGATCTAAATTCTAATTATTTTATTTCAAAATCATAACAGTGTATAAATTAATCGAACCCCGTAAATGAAAATCTGTATAAGTTAACTTTTGATGTATTTGTGTCATAAGTTAGTTTAGGTTAAGTTCAGTTTTTTTTACCATAATCCAGCTCCATTGGTTTAAATGGAATTATAAGATTTTTATAGTTCAATTAAGTCAACTCAAACGTCACTATGACTCCTTTGTGCAAACTATGCTCCAAAAATATGCTCATTTTAGACTCCATCTATATGAACACCCTTCCGAGAATTTAGCCATTATCCTGCCGCTGTCTATATTATCAGCTAGATAAAGACTTGCCTATGTCCAGTCATTACGTCACATGGTTAGCCTATGATGAGGTCTCATGGTTAGCAGTAAAACAAAACTACATATTGACGCTGTTTTATCGGAAGAAAAAAAGTAATAATGAAACAATTTAAATAATTTAAAAAAAAAACATTACTAAACTAGACAAAAGCAGGATAGATCGAATACAAGGTTGTTTTCGGGGTGGAAAAGGTTTATCTGGTTCGCTGCAAAAGTGAACCTTGGCCGACTAAAGCTCGCCAAGAAATAGTACACTTTCTCCATTCCGACATCAAGCATGTAAATGAAACAATTGGAATAATCTTAAAAAAAACATTACTAAATTAGACAAAAGCAGGATAGATCGAATACCGTATATGTACTTATTTCTGCGGGCTTAATATTCTGCGATTTTTTGTTAAAATAAGGGGTTTTAAATTTCTGCGTATCTTATTTCTGCGGTTTTATCATTCTCGCATTGATGTTTGTTATTTCTGCGTTTTCATTTAAATTTTTTTACAAAATTAACCCATACAAACAGACAACATTTCAATATTTGTCGATTTAACATGTACAGTACTTCCGGAAAACATGCAGACGACTTTTAACGTGTTTCATCATAATCATCATGTATTGTTAATAAACAAAAATCAACAACGTGCAATGACAACAATTAATTGTAATACTGCATGTGTATAAATATGTAGAGTGAAAAATAAACAATGGTAAAATTGCAAATAAACACAAGATATTGTACAAATACAAAAGGGTATGTTTATTGCACCTGTCACACTATAATAGTTTTATTTTACAAAAAAAAATCAAGCTTAGGCGGAGCGAAAATCATACAAACATGATATTTATTTAAACAGAAAGAACAAGTAAAGTAACTTTTTTCCTAATATTTTATTCATGACAGATACATAAAGAAACATATCTATAAAAGCCGATAACAGTACAGAGTAATGTAATTATACAGTACCGGTAGTTGACATATTCCGACATAGACATATGGGAAAGCTTAATTTCCTACGGTTTTTATTTGTTTGGGTCGTGAGACCAAACAAATAATGGTAGCGAAATTTCAGAGTCTAATGCTGTTAATTGCAAATGCCGAAAGTAGTCCACTTTTCTGAAGCGGTTACTTCCCTTTATATGTACACTAACGCCGAAAAATTCAGGGGAGATCACTGCGTAAAGATGGACAAAGACAGGCACATAAATTTTTAAGAAAAATAATTCCCGAATGGTCGAAGATTTTTAATATAGTTTTATTGTATTTTCTGATCGAAAATAAGTAAATACAAAGCGGACAGTTGTATTCAATCTCTGACACAGAAGTTTACGACAAACCTAACAACAAGTAGTTCTCAAAACAGCTTAAAACTAGCGATTTAAAAGAAAGAAATATTCTTATTTTGTTACAAGTATCCAAAAAATTACAACGCATTTAAAGTTTAGAAATAGCGTTGGCTTATAGAATTGTCAATAAATGCACAATCACAAATTACGCGGATGAATATGATTTTATCAATGAAAATACTATTTATAGCGATGTCGATTACCGAATACTACACAAACCGAGTAGTGGAATATATAGATTCTACATGTCGGACTGTTTGGGCGAGAAGATTTTCGCTAAATTATTTACTTCAATTTTAAACAACAGGTTTATCCTGAACAAAATACCTCGAAATTAATAAGGATTTCAAACCCGAAATGCAATGGAAGTTCTAAATTTAGAATGACTTGATGCTATTCAGGTACTGTTTGTATAACTCCTCCGTGGTGCAGTGGTAACGCGCTCGCTTAGTGTGTGAGAGGTCTGGAGTTCAAATCCCAGTCGAGGAAACTTTTTTTTTTTTTAATTCTTTTTTAGGTGTCTTTGTTAAGGAAGTAGCCATGATATGCAAGGATAAAGTGTAGCTGTCGTAAAAAGTGAACATAAATGATATTTTGATGCAACTCTAGCTATGCAGAATTCAGTATGTATCAAACTCTGGTGCCTTGCAAAATGAATTATAATACATAAAAATAAACTTATACAGGAAAATACATACAGCAATACAGTACGATTTAGATTGCAAAGATCAGAAAATACCACAGAACTTGCAGCCCTTTGATTCTTTATAAATATACATGCTTATAGTAAGCTCCAGGATTATTTACATCTGTGTTAAACAACAGTTAAAGTCGTTACAAGCCCTAATTTAGAATAATATGGTTTTCTTCAGGCCGTATACATATAGATTCACCGTGGCTGAAGGGTTTTCGCGCTCGCTTAGGAAGCGAGAGGTCTGGAGTTCAAATCCCAGTAAAGGCAACTCATTTTTTTTTTCAAATTGTTTCAGTCAGATAAACATTGGATTGAACATCAGTGTTGCAATTAGTCTTATAGCCAATTTACTACAATTAAAACGCTGGAAAGCATTGGTGGCACTATAGATATAATCTCAAAACCTGTACCTTTCTTATATTCTGAGACCCAAACAAATTCAGCGCCTTCTGTGCTTTGATTAAATCTGCGGTGTGGTTACGAACCGCAGAAATAAAGTTCCCGCAGAAAAAAGTACTTATACGGTACAAGGTTGTTTTCGGGGATGAAAAGGTTTATCCGGTTCGCTGCAAAAGTGAACATTGGCCCACTAAAGCTCGCCAAGATATAGTACACTTTCTCCATTCCGACATCAAGCATGTATTCTCTATCTATCACAAGTCTCCCCATTACCCTTATTATACAAAATAAGATAATTCAATCAATATCTGGTATTCTTCATTTTTTCAATATGAACGGTTAACATTAATATAAATTTTATTCTAAAATGTTTTAGGATCACAAAAGACACTGAATTATTTTATTATACCAGTCTTTGTTGCAAACAAAACGATTCGACAATTTCATTTCTAATAGATGAAATTTCCTTTTCTATAACTTAATATTGAAGCCATTCTTTCTTTGTATAAGGTCGTATAAAAAGAGAGAACAGCGAATAATAGTTTTGAAATCTTCTTTATATTGGTTTATTTACTAAACGTTAACATCGTTCAAGCTGAGTAGTTAAGGATTAGTTAAATCACAAATAAAATATTATTGGTACATATTTTTAACTTTGGATTGTTATTTTAAATACATCTTGTAATTTCGGTTGCATTACAAGAACCAAATATAATATTGCTTACTCTTTTTATTATTTATATAATAATAATGGACTTAGTGAAATGATTCAAGGGCATTAATTATTGGTTATCTTATAATTTTTTATAACTTTTGAGCAAGTAATTGCAATATCTCTTTGGAAAACAGTGTAATAAATTAAAAAAGAGTGATTACCTTACATGAGAGTATATTGAAGTGAAAACGACTAAAATGTCTTCAAAAGCAAAAGAATGTGATTTCAGTGTAAGAAATAAGACTGGTAGATGTATAGAAACGTTGCAGATATTGCCAACATGGGAACATAATTCACCGACTGCACACCGATACAAATATTTTCCAAAAGGACAACAAATCAAACGATCACCGACAAGTAGCAAAAGTGACAGAAGAATATCAAAAGGAATTTCTGACACCTCGCTTGTCTTGATTAAGCAAAGGTTTCCACTGTATGCAGAGAGAACGATGCATTTCTACATGCCTCAATTGACCTTTAACCGTAGTGCAGAAGCAACTCCTGAAGGAAAACGTTGCACATCGTGTCCATTTGTATCAAATAACAAATCTTACCTCAAGAAGAAAGGATTAAACATCAATGACCTTTATTCTTTCCGACATAGACACATCAGAACAAATAACAACAGAACTTTAGATGATAGAAATAATTTCCAGATGCCAAAATTGAATTCTACTGATAAAAAGGTCTTTCTAAAACGACGATCGACGATCACAAAACATGATCAACTATCGGGAAAATCTGAATTTGATGACAGCAGTGAATTAGTTATTGATAGTCCAACCTTAGTAAAACTTATGAGAGGATTAGAACGTGACACTAAAATACCTGGCTATATTCGAGCAGACGACAGCAATAGGAATATATTAGGCAAGGTTATTACGAAGGCACATCAACATAATCTTTTAAATCAGAAGGAACCAGTTATTCCAGAAGTGTTCTACTATAAATCGTAACGGGTAATGAGAAATCAGTGAGTTTTCATGTTGATGAATTGTTATATCTAAAGAAAGAGAATGAAGCTTTAAAACTCGGATGGTCGTAAGAATCAGGAATATCAATACTACATGTTAAGATTATGCTGAGATGCATTGTTAAATGTGTATTAAGATTTCCGAAACATGTGGAGACATTATTTATTACGACTGTGAAATGCTCGAGGGGGATCACCTACTTTTCAGTATTTGGCATTATATAAGTTCCACTAAATCAGGCATGTATGACTCTTAACAATCTGAAATAATATAAAAGAATAATAGTTTTATTCCTAGTGTATGAACTACTGAAATTGTATCTAGATTTGTATTTGTTTGATTGTATATCTGTATATTTCATAGTAAATGGCCAATTATTGCTTTATAACTTCAAACAAGCTACTACGGAAAACATTTATTTTGTACCATCGCGTTTTCACTATCCCACTTTCTTGTTTTCATTTTCGTACCAACATGTTTTCACCATCGTGTCATTCCGTTTTAACCATTGTGCCATTGCATTTTTTCATCGTACCATGCCGTTTTCACAATTGAACCATTAGGTTTTCATCGTCGTGCCATCGCATTTTCACCATTGCACCTTGCGTTTTCACCATAGTATCATCGTTCTTTTGCCTTTTGACCATCGTACCATCGAGTTTACACCATTGCGTTTTCACCATTCTTGCGTTTTCATCATCGTACCATTGCATTTACATCGTTTTATCATCAAGTTTTCAACAACTTACATTCGCATTTTCACCATCATGCAGTTGCAATTTCATCATTGTACGCCATCCTGACATCGCAATTACAGCATTGCCTTCCGGGAACTATACTTCGTACTGAGTTTTCATAATAGTGTAAGTCGGTTTTAGCGAGCACGTCAGAAAAGTAACTTCATGTATACCATACAGGCGACAGGCATTGTGATACAACAAGAGTAAATTCGCATATTGATAACAACTCTTGTTGCTCCAGAAGATTTTTAAAAAATATAAGGAAGAACACTAAAACACAATGCAGACCAAAAGGTCAAGCTTAGGCGTGTGTATGCTAATCAAACGTATACTTGCATTGTAAAATAACTTATCAGTGCGTAGTTAACGCGTTTATGTATCAGAGCGGGCTAGGATAGATATATTCAATCAGATAGTCCGAACGGAAGGGTATTTATAAACCAACCTTACTCCCTTTGACCCTCAGCAATTCTAAGGAAAGACGTACAGGTAATGATTCAGCAACAATTATTTAATTCAGCAACAATTATTTAAGACAAGTAAAGGCAAACAGGGGAGGATAAAAAAGGTTATACATATTTTTCGAGTTTTCCTTGCGGGACAATTTAGTTCTTCTTAAATTATTGACAGGCAAACATTATTTTCGCAACATTTTCCTATATAAACAATAAGCTAAATATTTAAGTATCGTTTTGACTATCAGGAAGTTGCAGGTACAAAAATTTCGCACTTCATATTGTCAACAGATCATACGTATTTGTCACTCATGTATGAAGAATTCATACCCATTTTTACAATTCAACATGCCTTCAATAAATCTGTGTCAAATTTTAATAATAAGATGGAAGAATGGTCCCCTAATATTATCTATATACGGTAGCTTTATAATTCGACTTTTTTTCATTCTATCAAACATCTTTTTTAATATCTTACGTACAAACTTGCATACTTATTTGATTTAAACATAAATATGTGTAAAAGAAAAAATAACTTTGATCAAATATTAACATGTTTTGTTATTATTTTATCCTGGCTTAATAAAATGCAAAATATGAGCATTTTGGCAGACGGCAAATGTCTAAGCGTGCAAACTTTATAATACCCTTTTAAAATGGTGATAAAATCGTTCATATTTGTTATCCCAAAGTATTAAATTTCCCGATCCTAAATCGTTCAAACGTGCTTACCCATTTCATGGGTTATTTTTTCAAAAAGAAAATATTTGTGGTTTGATAAACGTGAATAACTTAAGAGAGAAAATGACCCATTGTACTTTTGAGATCATATTTTATCAGTTTATTTGGTTATCGCCCCGCGTTGAGAGAAGTGTAAATCTATTTTATCATTTAATTGCATGCCAATGGCTCAAGTTCAATTTCATCACGATTAAATATTCTTCTTTTAAGTGAAATTCCGATGCGTATAAACGGAAACATGCAGATAAAGTCTTTACTATTTTCTGCACAATGAAAATGAACCATGGATATCTTTGTGAAATAATTTAATTATTTAATTTGAAAGGAAATAATCTTAACAATGCGAACTTAAACAATGTGTCATTCATCCAGTGATTACTTTATGACAATGGAAAAATATTTCAAAAGTCAGCATGCGCTCGTTGATTCAAAACTAAACAGTTACAAAACCATCCTTCCCGCTGAAACCGAAAACACAGCATCAGCAGTCGATGGAGAACCTACATGGAAACCTCATGCATTCAACAATGTGTTTCCAAGGACACAGCATGTTAGGAGACATCATATAACTAATAGAAGGAGGCAATGTTCACCAGAAAATATTCAAAGTTCTTTTGTACCAGTTAATGGAAAGCGTTTACATGATTCTGGAAATGTGATCAACATGTATGTACCTCGTTTACCTGTAAATAACTGCTATGAAGACAGTAGAAGTGATACTATTAAACGCACATATTGTTCATTCGTAACAAATAATAAGATGTATCTTAAGAAAAGGGGAGTCAACATAAACAATCTATATTCATTTAAGCAGAGCAGAAGGAGACCAAATGACAAAACAACAAAAAATGAATCTGATCTGAGCGTTGGAAAATATGTTTCAACAAATTCTAAAACAGCAAATGCTTCGGATTACTTCAAACATCTAACTAGGGATAGCTCTCAATGTCAATCCAAACCAAGTACGAGCAGTATACCTGCGGCTGATAATAAAAGATATGCTAGACTTATGAAAGGATTAGAACGCGAAGCCATTATACAAGGTCACGTTCGAGCAGAAGAAACTAAAGGAAACCACTTAGGTAAAGTTTTGGCAAAAACTCAGTTAGGACGCTTATTAAGACAAGAACAATCGGCCATTTGGCCAGACTTTTCTGTAAAGTAATACTTTGTAAAAATGTGTTAAAATACGAGCAAACTAAATATTACTTCTGGATATGTTTTCCAAATTTGATGAATTATTAAAAGGGCATGTTGTGCTTCTGTTCACAAGACGCCGGAACTATTTCAACAACTCACAACAAACAGATGGAAACTGTTACAACATCTAGTGATCTACGTACGCTTACCGTATATATTGTTAAAATCATTTAAGATAAGAAAGGATTTGGGAAGTATTCAAAACAATAAAAAATTCAATATACATTCATTTAAATTTTGACTAAAGCCTATCGGAAAAGTTCAAGATCTGGCTTCGGACAGATTTTTGGTCTAAATCAAAGGGGGTCGTCATTCAATAAAAAAGAAAACTAATTTGCGCTTGTAAATGCTTAATATATGATTCAATTCTTGATTGTAATACACATTTATGGAAAGACAGAATAAGTGCTTAATGGTTTGTTTTTCCTTTAAATTTATATCTGTACACTTTGTTGTTGTGAGCTGAAAGTAAACATACATTTCTGTTTACTTTACTTCTGTTGTGCTATGTAATCAATTATTCAGATCTGTTCTTTGTATAGAATCAATAAGACAATACGACTTCGTGAGCACATGCATGTAAACTGTAACTAATTATTTCATTTTATCGACAGTTTAATTAAATATTTCAATTGCAGATTAAATAAGTTCACGCTGCAAAAATCGATATAAATATGAACTTCATCTATATTCAAGCATATGTTTATAGGCTTGTAAAACATTGACGTTTAAAATATGAGATTTATTATGTATTGCATGAATACAAAATGCCAAAATATATCATTACGAGAAGTCACGTATCAAAATAGATACTCTACACACTCAAGATTTGTATTCATTTTTGCATTTATACTCTCGGCCTCAAACTCTCAACCTAGTTATGTAATATTTTGCTTTATGTGGCAAATATTTTTGTCTTAAAAGATCGAAACTAATCAGTGCATGAATAAGTCAAAGCGT
The DNA here is from genome assembly GCF_026571515.1 of Ruditapes philippinarum. NCBI lineage: Eukaryota > Metazoa > Mollusca > Bivalvia > Venerida > Veneridae > Ruditapes > Ruditapes philippinarum. The sequence continues at coordinate 89,773 of NW_026865278.1, forward strand.
GACAAAAAATATTACACTACTACTTTGATATTTTACATCTAATTATGAATATGACATTTTCAGGTGTAGTTCCCCTCCTTTTATGTAAAATAGTTACATTTCGGCTAGCTATTTTAGACCTGAGGGGCATGATCTTCGAGGACCACAAGGGCGTATATTTACCCAAGTTTCAACAATCTATAGATCTAGCGAAGAACAATATATGCGTAATACCTCGGCTCTTTCAAGGCAATGACATTTAAATAAATTTCTTTGTAAATGCATATGCCTATGTAAAAATAAAGCCCCTGGGGATGTCAATTTAGACCACAGGGGCATAAATAAATAAGTTTACACTTTTACACGTTTACAACTTTTCTTAAAACTTAGGTTGAGGGCTTGTAAATTCAGACATGTTTATTTATTTGCCTTTGTAAAATAAATAACTCACAGACAAAATCACATTGGTTTAAATGAATACTACACAGCAATAACTTAAATCAAATATCTAGCGTGCAATAATTTATAAGAAAAATGTAGAGCCGCATGTGTAGGACCAGTAGCGGTAAGGCTTTATTTTTTTATTTATAGGCAGTATTCATTTATTTCATCAAGTATCATATTCTTCCTAAGGTAATAAATAACTTATTAATTTATTTCGACGAACAAAAGACATTTATGATTGTTGTATGTCTATCCTTGAAAAACTGTAACTGTTAATAACATCACAAAACATACTTGGATTGTGAAAAATGCGCAGTTTAATTACCTCTTAAATGAACAATTGATGAACATTCCTGATAAAATAATAATTTAAATCGAGTATATTTGTTATCCCTTTTTATCAATCAACTTTGTATCGCCCCACCGCGTTGACAGATGTGTAAATCTATCTTATCATTTAATTACATGTCGATGACATTAAGTTCAATTTCAACGCGATTAATTATTCTTCTTTAAAAGTGAAATTCCGATGCGTTTAACGGAAACATGCAGTCGGAATATTTACTATTCATTTCAACATACACACCATGCATGGATATCAGTAAATCTATTGCTAAATAATATGAACAATCAAAACTTGTAAAATAGGTGGCTTTCATTCAGTGGCGATTGTTGTTCTGACAATGGAAAAATATTTTAAAAGTCAATATGCTTTAACATATTCAAAATCAAACGATTACAAAATCATTACTTCTACTTGCACTGAAATTGAAAATGCAGGATTAGTAATCGTGGAGCCTGTGTGGAAACCTTGTGTATTCAATAATGAGTTTCCAAGGACACACAGTGTAAAGAGACATCATAACATTGGCAGAAAGAGGCAATGTTCACCTGAAAACTTTCCATTTGAAAATTCTATTGTGACAGATAATAGAAGGTATTTACGTGATTCAGAAAATGTGATAAACATACACATGCCTCGTTTACCTGTTAACAATTTTTCTGAACACTGTAAAAATAAGATTAACAAACGCACGGTCTGTTCTTTCGTAGAAAATAGTAAAATGTACCTAAAGAAAAAGGGAGTTAATATAAATAGTCTGTATTCATTTAGACAAAGCAGAAGAAAACCGAATGACAAAACGCCAAATTATGACTTTCATATGAGCGTTGAGAGATACGTTTCAAAAAATTCCAAAGCATCAAATGTTTCAGATTGCTCTAAACATTTAACAGTGGCACATGTTTCTCGATCCAACAGTACGAGCAGCATATGTACATCGGAGGGTCAAAGGTATGCTAGACTTATGAAAGGATTAGAACGCGACGCCACAGTATCAGGTCGTGTTCGCGTAGACGAAACTAAAGGAAACCATTTAGAAAAAAAAATTGGCAAAACCCAATATAGAAAGCATATTGTGACAAGAATAATCGGGCATTCAGCAAATGTTATTATATGTCCGGGAGTGATCATTTTGACTTAATTTCTACATAAACAGAAGTGGTATTCTTTATGAACTGATTAACTATCATCAAAAATTGTGCTTTCCGAAAAAATATTTGTGAACAATTCAAGAATATAATTATATGGAAACAAGTTGAATATTTCAGATTTAAATATATATTTTCATATATAAAACATTCCATATTCTAAAACAGTAGACATCGATGTCCAAGGATATATAGTTAGTGAACAGGTGAAAGTCAAAATAAGTTTACATTTTGCAATAATTCCTTTTAATTTGTAATTTACAATCGGATTTTACATGTAACGTTCAATTTGTTAAAAGACTGGGCAGTCTTTTTATATTTTAGGCAAAAGATAATTTTTTTATCCTTTACATTTTTAAATATTAGGTCAATCACCACTTTTTAAATATACAGTCAATTCAGCTGAAATTGATAATGGAAAAGAAGAATCATAATGTCACTTTAAAATACAAGCAAACTAAAAACCATATGAACTGGTCTTAATTTTGATTTTTACAAAGAGACCGGAATACTGGAATGTATTAATATTGTATGGTACATCACGATATGTTATTGGGCATGGATGATGTTCATCAAAATGGCATGCAACATTTGCATGAGGTGAGTGATTGTATTGCTGCAATTACATCATTGACCAGACAAGGATATGAAGATTGTAATGTGCGTGGTACACCTTTCAGCAATAAACTGAAATATTCGTAAAAACACTTTGAATATAATGAGAAATATATAAGCAAATATCGTGACAAACGATGGAGATATTGAAAGAACTACGATTAAACAGACTTGAAACTATTTACATCTACATTTGTATGTACAAGATATTGTGAAAATATTTTTAATATAACAAAGACTTGAACTATTTTGAGATATATTTGTTACAGCAACGAAATAAAGAAAATAAACGTAAATATAGTAAGAATAACAGATAAAGTCAATAAATATTATATGGCAAACGCTGGAAATATTGTGAGAACTATTTTTTAGGAAAAGCCTTTTCAATGTTTTATTGTGTTAGATTCGCATACATTTATAATGTAACAAAATGAATTAATATTTCATAAACTATAACTGAACCACTCAAATGTGTAATATAGGCAATCTCATCCGCTCCATCCTTTAAGTTTATCAATCAATTTTGTTGTTTTTGTGAGATTTAAATATGCATGCATGTTTGCTCAATTTCCTTTCAATGTACTTTTTAATCAATTATTCATATCTGTCTTATCAATAAAACGTGCACACATGTAATTGTTTGATTAATTTCTTCATTTAACTTGATAGCTTAATTAAAATTTCAATTACAGATCACATCAGTGCACGCAGCACATCAAATTCTCCATATAATAGAAGCACAATGTTCACGTTAAAACTAAGAGATTCCTGTATTGAATAGACACAATATGTCTTTAGAAATGTAACATGTCGAGAATGTCATTGCAGGAGAAAGTTACACCCGGAAAAAAAAAAATTTGCAACAAATTTCCAATGTTGTATGATGACTAGTATGACGACTACTATGTAAAATAACTTGGTTCGTAAGGTCACATGCTGACAACCATTCTTAGACGACCCCATTGCTCTAGCAGTTATACTCTTGGGGTGACATGTGAAATAGTCTAAAAATGATCTTTCTTTATAAATCAAAGTACATGACTGCCGATATCCAACAAAGTTGCTTCAACATATATTGGTTCATTCAAGTATTTTTAGAATACTTCGTGGTTCTAGCAGTTTTAGAGTTACACGAGTCACAAGTATCAAAATTGCCGGGATCCATTTGTGCCGAGTCATTTAAGAAATCTTAAACCTATCACTCAAACCATTATCAGACTAAGACAGACAGAAATTCTTTTGTATGCTGAGTTTAAATGGTGGTAAAAAGAAGACATTTCATTTTACTGTTGTTTTTATTATTATTATTATTTTCTACTCATTATTTTTCTTTCATGTATTGTTATATGTAAAACCAACACATAAAAGTTAACAAAATATATACTCTATACTTCACAAATGAAATAAGATATTATCATTATAACCATGGCAAACAAGAAAATAACAAGTATATACATTTATATACCAATCAATCAATAAGGTGCAATTAACTAAAGAATGTAATATTGAATCTCGAACAAAGATTTATCTTACATTGATTTAATCAAACATGACAAGTTCAACCAAGCATAATCAAAGATTGATTTTTTTATCAGTAACTTATAAGACAAAATGTGTTATCATAACTCTATCCAGAGCAATTTCAGATTTTTTTTTAGAAAGGCATGTATTGTATATAACTTCTAATTTCATACACCTGCATATTTCCACAAAAATGGACAATTTCAAAAAAAATTCAACCTTAGAAAAAATAATTATGTTTTAAGAATCTGTTTTATATTTGTACAATCTTGCCATCAACCTAATATGTTACAAAACTATAGACCAACACTGGTCTTCCCCATCTGACAGTGCCTTTAAGTTATTTCAGAACTTTTAAGAAGACGAAAAAGCCAAAGTATTTCAATATTTATGATCAACAATAAAAGTACAAGTTTGGACTACCTTTTTACATCACAATAACTCTACCCAATCACACAGTAAGAGCTTATGGGTTTTTTTTTGTTTTGGTTTTTTTTTTATTTTCACGCATTTCAGGTATTTCAGTTGGTAGTCTGTGCTTGATATGTAGGGAAAGAACAGACATAAGTATTGATTTTTCTCAGCTGTGCATAAATTTCAGTTGCCAAATCATTACCATAAACTCCCATATCCCGTTCTTAACTTATTTCATATCTTTACTATTTCAAATGTTCATTACTAAAACAGTTGCACGAATTGGTATGAAGTTTTAAATGTCTTAATGTTGTTAATTTTTAGAGAAATGAAGTCACATTTTCAACAGTTTTAATTTATATTTCAATCAACTTAATATAGGACCAAAGAGCAGGCAACATTGTTTGTTTGCTAGTGTCACTACTATAGCATAAAGCCAGCATTCACTTTTATTCTGACTGTTTTAACTATGCAGGTATCTGCTTAACTTCAGCATTTTAATATTGCAATTGCTTAAATAAGGAATGGACAGTTTATGGCAAGGTCAACATACATTCAGCATATGTTAACTATAAACCAAAATTGATATATACAGTCATGTATGCGTTATAAAAACATTAAGTTTTTTGGATTTTAACAAATTTGTATGTATTTCTTATTCACTGTGCATATACCATAATGCTGTCTGGAAAAATGATCATCATTCAGTTATGTACCTCGTCATAGTACTTTGGGTTTAATATACACATATTAACTGGCCAATCATCTCCTCTTTGATCGCTCTTTAAACAGTGGTCTCTGAGGGAAATCTAAAGGCAGTTTTAATCTTGCAATGTATCTGACTTCCCCATCTGTTTCTTTTTTGTTTATTTTACATCCCAGTGACTTGAGAATCAAAAACATCCTGTAAAAGAAAGAATGACTCAGTCAGTTTTTATGCTTCAAAAACTTCAGATCCAAAACAATTTTGTAAAAAAAAGTCAATGACTTTATGCTTTTTTTATTGACTGATTTCCCTGAATCTGTACAGCTCATATGTATGTAGAAAGATTCCTCACTTAAAACAATTCATTTGAAAAATTAATTAAAACTATCACTTTTGTGGGTGAGTGACAGTATGTGTAGAAAATATCATTTGACTCTAGGAATAGCTTTACACTGCTAATTTACTGTATGTAATGTCTTTATTACTATGAATAGCTTTACATTGCTCATTTAGTATAGGTAGTATCTTTTGACTCTCGGAAAAGCTTTACATTGCTCATTTAGTGTATGTAATATCTTTAACTCTAGGAATAGCTTTGCATTGCTCATTTAGTGTATGTTATATCTTTTACACTAGGAATAGCTTTACATAGCTCATTTAGTATAGTATCTTTTGACTCTCGGCAAAGCTGTACATTGCTCATTTAGTGTAGGTAATACTTTTAACTCTATGAATAGCTTTACACTCTCATTTAATGTAGGAAATATCTTTATCTCTAGGAATAGCTTTACACGCTCATTATGTGTAGGCAATATCTTTATCTCTGTGAATAGCTTTACATGCTCATTATGTGTAGGCAATATCTTTATCTCTAGGAATAGCTTTACATGCGCATTTAGTATAGGAAATATCTTTTGACTCTAGGAATAGCTTTACATTGCTCATTTAGTGTAGGTAATACCTTTTGACTCTCGTGTAGGCAATATCTTTATTTCTAGGAATAGCTTTACATTGCTCATTTAGTGTAGGTAGTATCTTTAACTCTAGGAATAGCTCTTCATTGCTCGTTAAGTGTAGGTAATATCTTTAACTCTAGGAATAGCTTTACATTGTTCATTTAGTGTAGGTTATATCTTTAACTGTAGGAATACCTCTACATTGCTCATTTAGTTTAGGTAGTATCTTTTATTCCAGGCATAGCTTTACAATGCTGTGTGTTAAACATTACAACAAAACATGGTTACTCAAACTTACTTGCTTCTTTCTAGCTGCATATCCTTCATGAGATCAATAAGTTCAACAGAAAATTCATCTATCAGCAAACATAAAGTGAGGATATAAGCTGCTAACCTATCCTTTAAACGACTCGGCATACATCTGAACCAAAGAATAATTTAATATATTATTACCTAAAATAACAGTTATATACTCTCATATTCACTGAAGTCCTTAGGCGTACTCTAAGAGTACAGTACCACTTTAAAACAATTCCTACTTTACTTGACACATTTGCTGCCAGAGCTCTTACTTAATTATGGAGCATTAATTTTGTCATGAACGTTTTAAAGCATTATAGTAATTTACACTAAAAGAAGAAATTTCAATGCTTATTTTCACTTTAAGTATAGAAAAATCTATACATTAATGGGAGAAAATGACTGCAATCAACATATGATGACTTTTTACTAAAATAAGAAACATACAAAGGTTCCTGCACTGTTACATTATACAGTAAAACTTGTGTATAAGACCACATATAATTTTTTTTTTATCATTTTACCTTCCAGTGTACAAAAATTACCTTATTTCAAAGACAAATTGTCAGTAAGATTCACATACATGTATATCCTTTGCCAGTATGTTGTATAAAAGTTTGACTGTAAATCATATTTTTGAACAATGACAGCATCATTTAACATTGCACTACTACACTTTGAAAAATTCGAAAAATCTGGAAAGAAAGTGATCCTCGGACACATTAATCACAACAAAATTACATGAAAATTGTAATCTTGGTTTGATCGTGTCCGTGCATGAGGGATAATGAATCAGTGTAACATCCCTCACGCCCCCAAGCACCGGCTTGAGCTGAGCTAAATTTTCAACACTTAACAGTGCTGAAATCAATGATCCCGAAGGACCTAAAAATATAATAACACTGAAATGAAGTTCGGGGCAACTTTTTACAGCTGCCATACGACACTTGACACCTGCTGTAGTGAAGTATAAAAATCTGGAAATACTAAAAGAAGCAACAAAAATTCAGTAAAAGTTCAAAGTATCACCTTGTCTTGACTGCTTGTTTTGTGAAGTTTTCAGACAGTTTACTCTTCATATTTCCTGGACAATCTTTTGGAAAAGGGTCTGCAAAAAGCAAAAACAAAAATACTTAAAATACATATCACATGGTGACATTATGTTCAATTTTTTGTTACCAAGTTGAGCTAAATTAGTAATAAATTTTAAAAGATTGATTTCTATAATATTCATTGACCAAAAAATTTAATAAAAGAATGGTTTGGATGAAATATTAAAATCGACTTAAGACTAGAGACACTTTCAATTGCAGTATGTTAAGGGTTAAAAGAAAAAATAATTCTTATAAGCTTCTTGCAGCTTTACCTGTCTAATTCTGAAGGCTTTATATATTTGCTATGACAAAAGATCTTATAAAATTTAATTTGTTAGCTTCTTCAAATGACATGTTCTATCCTTTTGACAATTAAATCTTTATTATAAAGTGAGGATGCAAATGATTTCAATTTATTGATCAAAGCATTTATCTTGCAGATTGATATTTCCTGTAGCATAAAATTCATTAATGACATTTACCTATATATTCTAAAAGTAAATTATTATCCTAAAATGAAAATAAATACATGCAGTTGTAAAATTTTGGGTAATTTTTACATGGAATAACAGAATAAGCAGAAAAAAGGTCTGAAAATGCAAATATTTAAGTATGGTATTATTTACCTTCACTTTAAATTCACAAAGTAACAATGTCTAGCCATAGAACATTATCTAAATTATATAAATTCTCTCTCTGAGATAGAGTTTACCTTTTTGTCTCAGTTCTTTCGGTGATAACTTGTACAAATGTATCATATAATACAAATATATAAGACACTTGGACCTCTCCCAGCGAATGAGCGGATCTAATGACATGCTTGATACATGACTTAAAACATATGCTGGATACCTGAAAGTAGTAAAAGTCAAACTATACAGTATGTATGTGAACCCTTTTTTTTAAATAAAACTAAAATCAAAACTTAGTATGGAAAATCTACCTGAAATATCTTACGCATAAACGTAACTTACATGTAAATCAATTCCGTATGTACCTGATGATAGTTATAAACATGAAACTGTCCATTAGTACAATAAAAACGTAAAATGTTTTTCCTTTTTTTGTTTATTTATTTTATATTACCTATTTCTATCCTTATGTTTATGACAGCAGTTTGTAAAGATTTGAGCTTAATTCACATATATCAATTATCTAACACTACTTTTACAATTAGGACTGAAAATCTGAGTGGTATTTAGCACAAAATTGGGAATTCATTTTGTGGGGAGATTGCCTAGACTTGCAGCAGGTATTAAAACATTGTTTTTTTTTCTGCAGATAATGCAAGAGATCAACATAGACTCTTATTATTTTTTTATTTTTTTTTCAATCTAATATTTCGATAAATAAGAAATTTTACATACGTTTTGTTATCTTTCCATTCTTTGATTTGTGCTGGTGTACTGTCAAAGAACACTGCAGCAGGAGATTGTAGGGAATCCATGTCAATTTCTGATAAAACTACAAGAAAACAAAACTCAAATTATTCCTAACAGTGATTGACAATAAAACACTACTCACATTAATCTAACAGAGTGATCAATCTCTAATCAAAGTGTAACTAGAACTTCTACTGTCATGGCGTGAATACCCCTGCATACCACTTTGTCAGAATCAACAGTGGCCATTTAGAGCTCAAGGACAACTTCCCTGCCAAATCTGAGGTTACTAAGCCAGTGCATTGCTTAGTTATGTATTCTACATGATTCAAGTGTGAAAATGTCAAACTCAATACACTGCCGACAGGCATTCTTAAGCATTTTAGCAGACAAGCTAATTGTAGTAAAAGCCCCTGTGATCTTGACCTTTTGTCACAGTCACCTAAAAATCAATAGGGGTAATCTACTAGTCATAAACAACCTCAATACCAAAATATGAAAACTGTTGAGCAAAGCATTCTTAAGCAATTGAGCGGACAAGCTTTTTTTTAGTCAAGGCCCTTGTGACCTTGGCCTTGATCCAGTGACCTCAAAATCAATAACGGTCGCCTAATGGCCATGACCAACCCCCATGCCAAATATGAAGAGTGTGGGTCAAAGGATTCTTAAGTCATCGGGTGAACAAACTTTTTGAAGTCGTCAATAGGGGTCATCTATTAATCATAACAAATCTCAATATCTTAAGTTATTGGGTGGACAAGGAACAAGAACTGTCGGAGGACAGTATTGCTCGACTATTCAAAAATTTGTCACAAGGGTGTTTCATTGAGTATAATAATGCTTACCTATATGAATACATAAAATTGTCCGAAAAGGTACAAACCCTTCAAGTTTCAATACATTCCCTTTAGTAGTTATGGAGATACAAGCTTACACACAAAAACTTAACCAAGAATTTATGAATAAAAAAAGGAGCATAATTATGTGAAAAAGTAAATCAGAGTTATGGGACTTGTGCCAATCATCTTAGATAATCACAGACAACAAGAGTGTGAAGTTTCAATCCATTCCCTTCAGTAGTTATTGAGATACCAGATTACACGCAAAAACTTAAACAAAAATTTCTAAGTCAAAAAAGAGGCATAATTATGTATAAAAGCAAATTAGAGTTATGGGATTTGTGCCAATTATCTTAGATAATCACAGAGAACAGTGTGTGAAGTTTCAATCCATTCCCTTCAGTAGTTATGGAGATACCAGCTTACACACAAAAACTTAACCAAGAATTCATAAGTCAAAAAGGGGCATAATTATGTAAAAAAGCAAATCAGAGTTATGGGACTTGTGCCAATCATCTTAGATAATCACAGAGAAAAAGTGTGTGAAGTTTCAATCCATTCCCATCAGTAGTTATGGAGATACCAGCTTACATACAAAATTAACCAAGAATTTCTTAAGTCGAAAAAGGGGCATAATTATGTAAAAAAGCAAATCAGAGTTATTGGACTTGTGCAAATCATCTGAGATAATCACAGAGAACAAGTGTGTGAAGTTTCAATCCATTCCCTTCAGTAGTTATGGAGATACCAGCTTACATACAAAAACTTAACCAAGAATTTCTAAGTCGAAAAAAGGGGCATAATTATGTAAAAAAGCAAATCAGAGTTATGGGCCTTGTGCCAATCATCTTAGATAATCACAGAGAACAAGTGTGTGAAGTTTCAATCCATTCCCTTCAGTAGTAATGGAGATACCAGCTTACATACAAAAACTTAACCAAGAATTTCTAAGTCAAAAAAGGGGCATAATTTTGTAAAAAAGCAAATCAGAGTTATGGGACTTGTGCCAATCATCTTAGATAATCACAGAGAACAAGTGTGTGAAGTTTCAATCCATTCCCTTCAGTAGTTATTAAGATACCAGCTTACATACAAAAACTTAACCACAGGGACGCCGACGCCAACAAATGGGTGACTGCATTAGCTCGATTATTCTGCGAATAGTCGAGCTAAAAACCAACGGACTGACGGACATTTAGGCAAGGCCCCTGTGACCTTAACCTTTGACCTGGTGACCTCAAAATCAATAGGGGTCATCTAATCATGACCAATCTCAATACAAAATACGAAGACTGTGGGTCAAAGGAATCTTAAGTTATTGGACAGACAAGCTGATTCCAGTATACCCCCTTACAACTTTGTTGTGGGGAGGTAAAATAATAAGAAATAAACTCCAATTAAAAAAGATATCGCTTACAGCCTTATACCCCCTTATAATGAGCTGTTGCTGTGGTCCCAACTCATGTTTTCAAATTGATTGCCTTTCCGGTATATCAATAACCGGATATACCAATATGACTATGGCAGTCACCTAAATATCATTATCAGCAGTCTACTGTGTATTATAAGAATATTTTGCTTGAAAATAAAACCCTTCTTTCAGAAACCTAATCAGGCAAGTAATATTCATAATAATACTAGTCCTACGCTTGCTTTGTATTCTGGGAATGTGGCTTGAAACTGATTGTGACATAGCCTATAGTAAATGTCACAATATTTTACAATGACTGTGACATTACTTTAGTCACATAACTAATCATAAATATGAAATTACTTACAATGATTGTGATTTTATCTATAATGAATTACTTCCCTTAACTGAAACTTGACTATCATGTCATTTGCCATAAAATCATAAATGACTCTTTATACGAATTTTCACTTACTGCAAATGTTACTATTCTTGCACAGAATGTGACATATACTTGGTTCCTATGATATCAAGGGTTCTATGATATCAAGGTATTAAAATTTTCTGTGACTGCAAATAAAAGCAACACGTGATGATGCTAATATTTGTAAAACTTGCACACTATATTCATTTAAATCTGCCAATAAATTTAATTGGGTGAATAATGAATGTATTTGTGGCAAGAAAACTATTTTATAAAACCTTCATATTTGACTACCATTTTCCTTAATGGTTTTTACATGGTCAATTAAAATATGTTATAAAAACATATACTGACATATAGTCTGTTCATATAGTTTTAATTTTATAGCAAGTGAACTGTTGGAAGTTTTTCACAACTTAACTTGAAAGTTTTGACCCATCAATCCTTCTATACTTGCTTTTTTCGGGGATTACCTTGATACCGTAGTAACCTCCTCTGAAATTACCCAAAATGGCAGACATTGAAAATATTCAAAAAAATATCATTTTTATTGGTTCTTTTGAAATAATTTTTTGACAAACTGTTTTGGAAAAGGTTCAGTTATAAGATTGAACAAAAATCTCATTCATTTATGATATTTATATTAAATATTTTCCGATAAACTTTTAAGTACCGTGATATCATAGAACCCCGGGCTATGTATTAAATGTGACATTACTGCAGTTAACTGCAAATGTTAAATTACTTACATGGAATATGACATACATATTTACTGTGACAGTACTGCTGTTACTGTGACATTACTATTGTTACTGTGACATTACTGCTGTTACTGTAACAGTACTGCTGTTACTGTGACATTACTACTGTTACTGTGACATTACTGCTGTTACTGTGACATTACTGCTGTTACTGTAACAGAACTGCTGTTACTGTGACATTACTACTGTTACTGTGACATTACTGCTGTTACTGTGACATTACTGCTGTTACTGTGACATTACTGCTGTTACTGTGACATTACTTACTGCAATTGTTACAATTCTTACACAGAATGTGACATACATATTAAATGTGACATTACTGCTGTTAACTGTAAATGTTAAATTACTTACATGGAATGTGACATACATATTTACTATGACATTACTGCTGTTACTGTGACATTACTACTGTTACTGTGACATTACTGCTGATACTGTAACATTACTGCTGTTACTGTAACATTACTGCTGTTACTGTAACATTACTGCTGTTACTGTAACATTACTGCTGTTACTGTGACATAACTGCTGTTACTGTAACATTACTGCTGTTACTGTGACATCACTACTGTTACTGTAACATTACTGCTGTTACTGTGACATTACTGATGTTACTGTGACATTACTGCTGTTACTGTGACATTACTGCTGTTACTGTGACATTACTGATGTTACTGTAACATTACTGCTGTTACTGTGACATTACTACTGTTACTGTGACATTACTGCTGTTACTGTGACATTACTGTTGTTACTGTAACATTACTGCTGTTACTGTGACATTACTGTTGTTACTGTAACAGTACTGCTGTTACTGTGACATAACTACTGTTACTGTGACATTACTGCTGTTACTGTGACATTACTGTTGTTACTGTAACAGTACTGCTGTTACTGTGACATTACTACTGTTACTGTGACATTACTGTTGTAACTGTGACATTTCTATTGTTACTGTGACATTAATGCTGTTGCTGTGATATTACTGCTGTTACTGTATCATTAATGCTGTTACTGTGACATTAATGCTGTTACTGTGATATTACTTACTGCAAATTTTAGATTACTTACATGGAATGTATATTTATCTACTGTGACATTTATATTGTGACATTGACTTTACATAAAGCAAATTCATTTAATGTGACATTATTACTAAGATATTGCTGCTGTAAGTGTGACATTACTTACTGTCTGAGAGACTATAGACATCTTCAACATTTTCAGCATTTTTATTGCATGGAGGTATCACATCTAACACTGATTGTGTGCTTTTTGTTTCTGTAATATACATAGAGAAAATAACATCATAAATAAGCTATTCTGGTGGGTTATATGCAACTTCTTTTGGTTCAAATTCTTACACTATTAATGTCATAAAAGTATTATAGTTGTTTTTTTTTAAAACTTCCTGAAATGGAAGATTGCATTTCCTTATGAACAGGATACATACAAGATTATTGATATTTTATTATCATTCCTGACAAATTCAGCAATACAAAGAGAGAAATATGGGAAGAATATATTTAGTTATACAGTTGACTCTTGTTATCTCAAAGCCACTGGGACCCTTAAAAAAAGTTTATACAGATTAAATTCTAAAATTTTAACAGTCAAGAAACTTTAAATCCCATCTGAACACTGAAAACTTTTAATTGTTCACAATCCATTTTAACAAAATCAAAACATTACGCGCACTTTAGAAAAAATAAATTACATTTATCTAATTAATATAATGTGATAATTGGCCTTATGTTCGTCATTCAATCTTGTACATAGATGCAAAAGCAAATAATAAAGTTCCATATTATTTAAGTTAATCAGAACAAAATCCCACAGCTGTGCTACTGGTGTTAGAAAACAAAACACCAACCCAAACCATTCACCCATGGTGAACCTCTCAACAAACCAACAATCCCAACCATTCACCCATGGGGAAACCTCACAACAAACCACCATCCCCAACCATTCACCCATGGTGAACCTCTCAACAAACCAACAACCCCAACCATTCACTCATGGTGAACCTCACAACAAACCACCATCCCCAACCATTCACCCATGGTGAACCTCTCAACAAACCGACAACCCCAACCATTCACCCATGGGGAACCTCACAACCAGGCCTCGACATTAGCGGTGGTCCGTTGGTCCGAGACCACTTGATTTTGGCAAGGACCACTTAATCTTAAAACCCACTGGTCCGTTGGACCACTTGAATTTTCTGGTTGATGCAAAGCTCACTTGGAAGAATGGCGATTTGGTCAAAAACAGTTTATATGATTTTGTTAAAAATCTTGTGTCCGATGTACATGTATATGGTTCATTAATCTCTGATTAGTTAAAGAAGTTCTTAAGTCATTGATAACTTTCGTTTGAAGTCGCTAAAATTTGTTTTGCAAGTTAAAAGAGTTTAGAATTTGTGATATTAATTTAGGTACAAAATTCATTCAAATGGTGCTAGTAATTATGCATCGTCGGATACCGACGGCGGAACCATTAACATTTAATGATAACTGACCACCTTACTTCTGGAAGGACCACCTAACTTTCAAATCTAGTGGTCCGGCGTACCACCTGCTAAAAATGTTAGTGTCGAGGCCTGACAACAAACCACCATCCCCAACCATTCACCCATGGTGAACCTCTCAACAAACCACCAACCCAAACCATTCACCCATGGGGAACCTCACAACAAACCACCAACCCCAACCATTCACCCATGGGGAACCTCACAACAAACCACCATCCCCAACCATTCACCCGTGGTGAACCTCACAATAAACCACCAACCCAAACTATTCACCCATGGTGAACCTCACCACAAATATAAAGCACTAACCTTCTTTCTGCAGCTGATGAAGTTTCACCTGTTGTTTTCCATGGTGTATATCAGCAGCTAGATGGTCCTTCATTGTCCCTTCATCTATCATGTTCCTTTGTTGTTTCTCCAATGCTGATTTCTTCCATTTACTTCCAAACGCTTCCGTTAACATTCCAAGCTAGAAATAAAAACAACATTCATAATATTCATGTTATCAGATATTGTTAAGTTCACAATCATTTTTTACTTTGCAAACTTTACTGCAATTTTAAAAGTCAATCTACATCCATTTAATTATTTCTGTCAGTGGGATACGGGTTAAGTCAGGTCTATTTAGGTCATATAGTGATTTTTGGAGGAAGAGCAAACAACATCCCTTGATGCTTTTTTTATTTTTTCGGCACCAACGGTTCAGTTCCTACAATCATTCCCATATGACCTGCCATTAGCAGACTTGGTGGTTTCATTACATGTAGTACCCATAGCAGTGAGTGACGAATGATTTCAAGTCAGCCATGTTAACCACTTATTACTGAGAAGCTTAAATATTCCTGTCACTAAGATAGTGTTACTGTGATTCTTTCCCACCAAAAAAATTCTCACATCAGCCGATATCGTAATAAATCAGTCATTTCCGGACCGTTATTTTGCACAATCTTCGGTATCTAATAATTTTTAACTGTTTATAACAAGAATTTAGTATATAGCGATTAAAGATGAGTAATAATCTAATGCCAAAGATTTTGAAAAAATAACGTTCCAGAAATAACCAATTTGCTATGATATTGGCAAATGTTAAAAAGTTTTGGCGGTAAAGCATTACATTAAGACTACCTTAAGATCAAAATGATAATTGTGTATTCTAATTATAACAACAAGGTTCAAAATATAAAATCTGATCATCTTCTAAATTAAAACAGAATTAATGACGTAACTTCGCTACTAGATAGATAGATAGATAGATAGATTTATTTCGGCATAGGAAGCATATACATAGTTGACAACATAACATAGGATAAAATAATGAGCATTATTAAATACTATATCACTAGTAGTCTGTACATCCATGCCGTCTACTAACGCTCTTAATGCGAGAGTTGATCACAAAACTGTTGTATGTCCTTCATTTTTTATAGGTTACTGAAGTTTTGTGGTCAACACACAAACTGTTGTCTGGCACATTCAGTTTCAGTATTCTAATACATTGTATTGCATATTTAAATCCTTCACACTAACAAAATAACAACTTAAACTTGTCAAAAGTGCCTTACTCTGTTAACCTATTACCATATATACACGCCTTCTCATGCCTTTTTTACCCCCCCCCCTTTTTTTTTGTCTAAATGGTGAAAAAATGCCTTATTTAAGCCCCAAACACATGTGTTTGTTTGAGAAGTGTTGTTTTAAAAAAGTGACCAACTTTTCGGTGCCGCCCCTTATCCAAAAGATACATCAGGGGATGTGCCTCCTTCTGTTTGGGGCTTTGAAGGGGGGCAGCAGCTTCCCTCATCCCCAAGAAAATTTTGGACTTGTGAGTGGCTAAAAATGACCCCAGGTCGATAATAAGGTAATGTGTAACCAACGCTGAAAAGCCTTTGACTCTATCTCAATCCAGATAACTATATCAGTTGCAGCTCTTTGGAATCAATTTTGATGGAAAAAATCAACGCAAAATAATCATTTATGGCAGTTTTGAGATGTCCCCTCGTTGCCATGGTAACAGGAAATTTAATACTAAAATATTGTTACAAAGGCAATGGTCCAGTAAACATTTGTGCCAAGTTTGATTAGTATAGAAGAAGTTTTTATAGTTTTATAGCAATTTGAACTTGTAATGGGAGGCTTTTCAATTAAAACAGCCATTTTTTACAAAATGCTCATGCAGTAATGGGTTAACAAATGACCAATATTAACTACATGTACCTTCTGAACATAATTGTGTTGAGGCAGTGGAGTGTCATCATCATCTCTTCCTGCAAGAACACAATATAAATGTTATATTATATAAAATCACTACACATAAATATGAAATAAACAAAATCATCTTGCCTTCTACTTTTGTCAGTTTTAGTCACTACAGAAATATATCTTTGTTTTAATAAGATATTATGATTATTCAAATCGTAAATCCAGGTAAATTGTTGAATCCAAGCAAGTCCAAATATCTGCCTGACAAAATGTATGAAGGAACATCTAATTTCATTCCTATTCATCCACTTCCAGCTTCACTATTAGGCTAATATAGAGCTTATATGACCTAAACAGTGACATTGAAATGGAATGAGAAAGAACAAGAGCTGTCCGTAAGACAGCGCGCTCGACTTTTTTAGTGCTTGCCTATAATACAAAACATTGACAGTTAAGGGCCATAATTCAAATAAAATCTTTGACAGAATTACCTTCTCCTGGACATGTTTGGGAATCATGATTGTAAACAAGTATTCCAACTTTCAAATTAATATCTCAAACAGTTCAGTCAAAAAGTGGACTGGTACTAAAAACTTAACCAAGATTCTAAGTCGATAAAAGGCCTTAATTTTTAAAACAAATCCTTGACAGAGTTACCTTCTCTTGCGTACAGATGGGGGTAATGATGTGAAATAGCATTAAAAGTTTCAAAGCAATATCTTCAAAGGGTTAAGGCAATAAGTGGATTTTACCCATATTCAATGTATTTTCTAAGTCAAAAAGGGGCATAATTCTGTCAAAAACCTTGACAGAGTTATGTCCTCTTGTCTGTTTGATGAAGGTCGTGATGGTAAACAAGTATGGTCAGTTTCAAAGCAATACCTCCAATGGTTTTGAAATAAAGTGAGGTGGTACAAAAAACTTAACCAAGCTCAATACACTTTCTAAGTCAAAAAAGGGCCATAATTCTGTCAAAAACCTTGACAGAGTTATGTACTCTTGTCTGTAGATGGAGGTTATGATGGTGAACAAGTATGGTAAGTTTCAAAGCCATACTTGTAATACTTCTGAAATAAAGTGGGGTGGTACGAAAAACTTAACCAAGGTGTGACGCCGACGCCGACGCCGACGCCGACGCCGACGCCGGGGCGAGTAGGATAGCTCCCCTTTTCATAGAAAAGTCGAGCTAAAAACGGGTAGTCTGAAAGGTTGTTTTATCAACACACTTAACATGCATTAAGTTTTAATGATGAACTTAATCTTTTATTTTGTGATTTTGTTGAACTGGGTCAAGGATGAATTACATCAATGTGCACATGACCGAAATTATAAAATTTGAATACATCAATAATAAAGATAGATAATACAAAAAGCATGTCTATGAGCTGCGTCACAACAAAACCAACATAATGGGTTTGCGACCAGCATGGATCCAGACCAGCCTGCGCATCCGCGCAGTCTGATCAGGATCCATGCTGTTCGCAATCAGTTTCTCTACTTGAAATAGAGTTGGTAAGCGAACAGCATGGATCCTGATCAGACTGCGCGGATGCACAGGCTGGTCTGGAGCCATGCTGGTCGCAAACTCATTATGTTGGTTTTGTCGTGAAGCAGCTCAATAATAGTGATCATCTCAATATCTCTACTGGAAATGATATGTGAGAAAGTCTTCTGATGCTAATCTTCTTACACTAAATATTTAAACAGCTTTTACCTTCACATCAAAAATACAAACAAGAGGGCCATGATGGCCCTGAGGTCGCTCACCTGTATATAGCCCCCCCCCCACCCCCGGGCCAATTTTTACCAAAGGGCTTTTATTTGTTTATTTGAACAGACTTGGTAGACACCCATAAGAAGATGTTTCATGCTAAACATCTAAGTTCTAGCTCATTGGGTTTTTTAAAAGAAGATTTTTTAAGGTTTTTACTATACACATATAGTTAAAAACAATGACACCCCTGGGGCAGGGCCAGTTTTGACCCCCGGGCTTTTATTTGAACAAACTTTGTAGATATTTACTTAAAGATGTTTCATGCTTAATATCTAAACTCTAGCTATTTGGGTTTTTTCAAAGAAGATTTTTCAGTTTTTGCTATACACATATAAGGAAAATCAATGACCCCCCCGGGCAGGGCCAGTTTTGACCCCAGGGCTTTAATTTGAACAAACTTGGTAGACACCCATTAGAACATGTTTCATGCTAAATATCTTAGCTTTAGCTCTTTGAGTTCTTTAAAAGAAGATTTTTTAAGTTTTTACTATATGCATATAGGGAAAATCAATGACCCCCTGGGGCGGGGCCAATTTTGACCCCAGGGCTTTTATTTGAACAAACTTAGTAAACACACATTAGAAGATGTTTCATGCTAAATATCTTAGCTCTAGCTCTTTGGGTTCTTTAAAAGAAGATTTTTAAGTTTTTACTATATGCATATAGGGAAAATCTATGACCCCCTGGGGCGGGATCAATTATGACCCCAGGGCTTTTATTTGAACAAACTTGGTAGACATTCACTAGAAGATGTTTCATGCCAAATATCTAAGCTCTAGCTCTTATGGTTCTTTAAAAGAAGATTTTTTAAGTTTTTACTATATGCATATAGGGAAAATCAATGACCCCCGGGGCGGGGCCAATTTTGACCCCAGGGCTTTAATTTGAACAAACTTGGTAGACACTCACTAGAAGATGTTTCATGCTTAATATCTTAGCTCTAGCTCTTTGTGTTCTTTAAAAGAAGATTTTTTAAGTTTTTACTATATGCATATTATAGGGAAAATCAATGACCCCCTGGGGCGGGGCCAATTTTGACCCCAGGGCTTTTATTTGAACAAACTTGGTAGACATTCACTAGAAGATGTTTCATGCTAAATATCTAAGCTCTAGCTCTTATGGTTCTTTAAAAGAAGATTTTTAAAGTTTTTACTATATGCATATAATAAAAATAAATGACCCCCTGGGGCAGGGCCAATTTTGACCCCAGGGCTTTTATTTGAACAAACTTGGTAGACATTCACTAGAAGATGTTTCATGCTAAATATCTTAGCTCTAGTTCTTACGGTTCTTTAAAAGAAGATTTTTTAAGTTTTTACTATATGCATATAGGGAAAATCAATGACCCCCCGGGGTGGGGCCAATTTTGACCCCAGGGCTTTTATTTGAACAAACTTGGTAGACACTCACTAGAAGATGTTTCATGTTAAATATCTTAGCTCTAGCTCTTTGGGTTCTTTAAAAGAAGATTTTTTAAGTTTTTACTATATGCATATAGGGAAAATCAATGACCCCCTGGGGCGGGGCCAATTTTGACCCCAGGGCTTTTATTTGAACAAACTTGGTAGACACTCACTAGAAGATGTTTCATGCCAAATATCTAAGCTCTAGCTCTTAGGGTTGTTTAAAAGAAGATATTTAAAGATTTTTCTTTCGGTTGCCATGGCAACCAGAGTTATGCATGGAATTAAATTCTTTGAACAATTTTTAAAGGTGACCACCAAAGGAACATTCCTGTGAAGTTTGGATGAAATTGGCTCAGTGGTTTATGAGGAGATGTCATTTAAAGCAAAAGTTTACGGACGGACGGATGACGGACAGACGACGGACGGACGGACATCGGACGAAAAGCGATCACAAAAGCTCACCCTGTCACTTTGTGACAGGTGAGCTAAATACAATAATTCTAGGGCTGGGACATCAGGCATCAAAACTTCATCAAGGGTAAACATACCTGGGACATGTGATATCATAAGTTTATCAAGGGTAAACATACCTGAGACATGTGGCATCTTAAGTTTATCAAGGGTAAACATACCTGAGACATGTGGTATCATAAGTTTATCAAGGGTAAACATACCTGAGACATGTGGCATCATAAGTTTATCAATCGTAGACATACCTGAGACATGTGGCATCATAAGTTTATCAAGGGTAAACATACCTGAGACATGTGGCATCATAAGTTTATCAATCGTAGACATACCTGAGACATGTGGTATCATAAGTTTATCAAGGGTAAACATACCTGAGACATGTGGCATCATAAGTTTATCAATCGTAGACATACCTGAGACATGTGGCATCATAAGTTTATCAAGGGTAAACATACCTGAGACATGTGGCATCATAAGTTTATCAATCGTAGACATACCTGAGACATGTGGCATCATAAGTTTATCAAGGGTAAACATACCTGAGACATGTGGCATCATAAGTTTATCAAGGGTAAACATACCTGAGACATGTGGCATCATAAGTTTATCAAGGGTAGACATGCCTGGGACTTCTGCCATTATAAAATTATCAAGGGTAACATACCTGGGACAAGTGGCATCATAAGTTTATGAAGGGTAGGCAAACCTGAGACATGTGACATCATAAGTTTATCAAGGGTAAACATACCTGAGACATGTGGAATCAAAAGTTTATGAAGGGTAGACATTCCTAGGACATGTGAAATCATAACTTTATCTGGGTTAAATATACATGAGACATGTGGCATCACAGGTTTATGAAAAGACATTATGCATATTAAATTTATCAAAAGTAAATATACCTGGGACATGTGGCATCATATGAAACATTTCAGCATCACATATTCTCATCTTTCCAGACTTCTCATCATATATTCCAACATACTGTCTGCAAAACAAACAAATTTACAGTAACATGATAATGGCCAGTTTTATAGGAAATCCTCTGAGGTCAAAAAGTCTAAAAAACATAAATTTTGAAATCTTTTCAAACTGAAATATCAGGTGATGCACATAAAATTGAAAATTCTGCAAAGGAAAATAAATATTTGTGTGAAAAGCATTGCAACATTTTCTGTTTTTATTTCTGGGTCATTTAAACAGTATAATGATTATATTAGGAAAACAAGGTGAGGGAATGATCTGAAAATCTGCCACATAAGGAATGGATAATTAACTTCCCCATGATAAGGCTCAAAAACTATGTTCAACATGATATGACATGATTACTATGTTCCTCATAATGAAGCATAATAACAATGTTGCCAAAGAGAAGGTTGGGTCACTATGTTACCCATGATAAGGCAGAATAACTTATGATATATCCCTAACAAGGCCTGAATAACTATGCTCTTTATGATAAGGAAGGATAAATGTTTCTCATGTTAAAGCAGAATAACCATGCTCCTCATGCTATAGCAAAATAACTGTGTTCCCCATGATAAGATTTGATAATTATGTTATTCATGATTACTATGTTCTCCATGACAAGACAGGATAACTATATTCCAAAGATAGGTCACAATTATACTATGTTCCCATGATAGGTCAGGATAACTATGTCCCCATAATATGACAGGATAGCTATGTTCCCATGATAGGACAGGATAACTATGTTCCCATGATAGGACAGGATA
This sequence comes from Ruditapes philippinarum, assembly GCF_026571515.1. Taxonomy (NCBI): domain Eukaryota; kingdom Metazoa; phylum Mollusca; class Bivalvia; order Venerida; family Veneridae; genus Ruditapes; species Ruditapes philippinarum. The sequence continues at coordinate 112,232 of NW_026865278.1, forward strand.
GCTATGTTCCAATGATAGGACAGGATAACTATGTTCCCATAATAGGACAGGATAGCTATGTTCCCATAATAGGACAGGATAGCTATGTTCTGATAATAGGACAGGATAGCTATGTTCCCATGATAGGACAGGGCAGCTATGTTCCGATGATAGGACAGGATAGCTATGCTCCCATGATAGGAAAGGATAGCTATGTTCCCATGATAGGACAGGATAACTATGTTCCCATGATAGGACAGGATAACTATGTTCCCATGATAGGATAGGATAACTATGTTCCCATGATAGGACAGGATAACTATGCTTAATGATAAGGCAGGATGACTATGTTACTCATGGAAAGCCAAGATTACTATATATATCTTTTCATGATAAGGCAGGACAACTATGTTCTCAATGACATGACAAGACAATTACATGTATGTTTCCATGATAGGACAGGATAACCTTGTTTTCCATGATATCAGGCAAGATGACTATGTTTGCATAAGACTGCATTACCATCTTCACATGATATTGCTAAATAACTATTTTCCCCCTGACAAGGCAGGATAACTATGTGTTCCTCATAATAAACTAGGACCCCCCCCCCCACATGATAAAGCAGGATACCTATATTCTTCATAATTTGGCAAAATAATTATGTTGTGTTCAATGAAAAAGACAGAATTACCAATATATAAGGTCTTGAACAAAATCAAAAAATGAGATAATGAAGGAAACAAAGATATATTGAAAATAATAAGCTAACACTCACTTGATTGTACGATTAGGATTACAACGATATCTCCCGAAATTCTTTCCTATATATGTCATATCCTCTGACTCTGAAACCTGTTAATATGAATACAGTACAATCACAATGAAACTGTTAAGCACTATACTTCAAGACCAAAGTAAAACATAGCACCAATTGTTTTGCTTTTTAATTCTTATATCTTTATTTTTGTAAGGTAAAGAAAATGAAAAACAAAATACATTCAAAATACATGTAACACATACTGAACATGATAACTGTAGCTTTGTATTTGGTACAAAAATATTTTCTTGGAAAATATTTAGAAAAATAAGCAATCTCTATGACAAAAAAACATTTTCTTTATAAGGACTCACAGTTTTATATCTGTTTCTTATGTATTTAAGTCATTTTGGGGTATGTATTAAATTGCTACAAGGAGTGTGAATCTAATGCACCAGTCAGCAGTTTATTCCATGCACAATTGATACACACCCAGAAATATCACTAATATCAGTCTGGTTTCAGTTTTTCCTTTTTGTTTTGTAAACATACAAAATATTTATTCTGTTTCAGGAGTCTTCCTCTTTGTCCATTTTTTGCTTGTCCAAATGGACAAGCACACTACATTTTTTACTTTCCTGTTGCAGATACTACTCATAAATTTATATGAGTGGACAGGTGGAATTAAAAAGAATCATTAAAGTTTTTTACATACCATTATTTTCTGATCTTTAGTTTTAAGATCAGATTGACTAGATCGATGGAGAACTCTACACTTTAGTTTTTCCTCAGAGTCTTCTTTGACATTTCCATTCATGAATTTACCTATAGATTTAAAAAAGTATATAAATAGCATAATATATCTTATTATACATGTACTTATGAAAATATTCAATAAAGTTTATAATTATATGATCTATAAATAGCTTTTAAATAACTTTCTCCAATTGGTTAAGATGTATTTTTTTTTCGTAAAAATTAACTCATGAATATCACAATTTCTGAGTATATTCACTGTTTTTTCTCTCTAAAAATAGATTTTCTGGAATGCCCACAAAAGACGTGTGCTATGACGTGAGGTCACGCCAAGTTCGTTGTTATTTTTCTGAGTAACCCTTGGGCAACTCGCAAATAAAGGTCAAATTAGTCTATTTTAGTTACCATCTTTTCATTTTTTAGAATATTTCAAATGTAGCATGCCTATGCACTCATTAAATTGTTGGAGCCAGATAATGGAAAAAGCAGACAAGCTGAAAAATGTAGATTTCCTTCGTATGCAATGGCAGATTTGATATCTCATATTAAAAAAACATTTATAGATTATATAATAAAACAGATATGTACTTTTTAGCTGGTGAATATGATGTTATATGTACTGAGATTTTTTTTTTTTTTTCAGTACATATCACAATTCACATCATATTCACCAGCTAAAGAGTACATTCATGTATATGTGTAATATTTTTCAAAATATGTGCTTATTTTGTTATACATATTATACATGTGTACAACATCTTTGATAGATTATCTTATGTTTCAGGGTGTTCACTATCCATGAAATCCTGAGGGTCATTTTGACTAAATTTTACTGACTTCAAGGCCCAATCCCCATGATTTTAACAAAATTTGACCCTCAAGTTAAAATCCCGAGTGTCAAATCGGGCTTTTTGGAAATTTGAAGGGTCACAATCAAATCAAGTACGCTATTTTAATGTCGCAAAAGGCCTGCTCACAAAGCCAGCTTTACAGTAACGCTAGTACCTGCTAGGTGATGGTTTTGAAAACTTTCTTCCAAAGTACCGAATTGACACATCGCAACTTTTCGAATTACAAGATAACGATAGAGGCCGATGTACTCTGATTGAAAACGGAAGCATAGACTGGTGTCCTGCGCACTTATATGGGAACCATAATAGAAAGGAGGAACCAGAATAAACGGAAGCAGTGTATAAAATACTGAATGACAATTTTAAAATTGTAAATGCAAAATAAAAATGAACGATTATTTCAAACTACTTTACGGTAAAAGAAAATCGAGCTCGCTTTGAGGCTTTGCCTTTTTCATATTATAATTATGTTGTGACTCTAAAACTATTGTTTTCTGCCTAAATATCTGTACAGCTACTGCAAGTCATTGAACTGTTGAATTAGACCTCTATGTATTTCAAAGTAAAACTTGTATATTAGCGAGCTCCACGAACTGGCCCAAAGGGCCTGCTCGCAAAGCGAACTTTACGGTAACGCGAGTACCTGCTAAGTGATGGTTTTGAAAACTTTCCTCCGACTTAGTACCGAATTGGACACATCGCAACTTTTCGAATTGCAAGATAACGATAAAAACTGAGGAATTCTGACTGAAAACGGATGTGTAGACTGGTCACTCGCGCACGTCTATGGGAACCATAATTGGACAGGGAACCAGAATAAAGGAAGCTGTGTATAAAATATCGAATGACAGTTTTAAAACGGAAAATGTAAAATGAAAATTGAAGGTGCCATTTTGTTTGAAAAATCTGATAAATAAAAACAATTTTTTGTCAAATTTTGTTGTGAAAACTATCTAGAATGAAAGAAAATGGTCTAACTAAGAAAATGAATGCGAACACCAATATCTTTTATTCAGTCGTTAACGCTGTACAGACGTTTAAAGTATTGATTACGTGACGTCACAATGTAGCGCCAAACAGCACGTGCAAAACAATCAAATCAAGTACGCTATTTTAATGTCGCAAAGGGCCTGCTCGCAAAGCGAGCTTTACGGTAACGCGAGTACCTGCTAGGTGATGGTTTTGAAAACTTTCATCCGAAGTACCGAATTGACACATCTCAACTTTTCGAATTGTAAGATAATGATAAAAGCCAATGTACTCTGAAAAAAAAAAACGGAAGCGTTGACTGGTGTCCTTCGCACTTACATGGGAACCATAATAGAAAGGAGGAACCAGAATAAATGGAAGCAGTATATAAAATACCCAATGACAATTTTAAAACGGAAAATGTAAAATAAAAATGAATGAAATTAAACTATTTTACTGTAAAAGAAAATCGGGCTCGCTTTGAGGCTTTGCCTTCTTCATATTAAATACAAGAGCGATCAGTAATCACATGTGTCGCCTCATGATGGCCAATTTCATGTTGGGACAAATTTTGTGACAGACAGACGAACAGTGCACAACTAGACGGTACTGATCATTCCTGTAAAGTTTGGATAAAATTGCACCAGTAGTTTATGAGGAGTAGTCCGGACAAGCTTTTGCGTATCTGGCAACACACAGAAAAAAAACACCTTTTTTATTCAAGGGCCATAACTTGGCCAAAAATCATTCAACCAACAAACCAGTGCATTATGCTCAAGGACTTGAGCTACAGATCAATCCTGTAAAGTTTCATTGAAATTGCATTCGTGGTAAAAGAGGTGTAGTCTGACAAACTTTAATAATAAAAATTATTAAAGGGCCATAACTCTGACAAAAATCATTGAACCGGAAAATGCTGACAATATGCACAACTAGACTTAGTACTGATCATTCCTGTAAAGTTTGGATGAAATTGCACCAGTAGTTTATGAGGAGTAGTCCGGACAAGCTTTTGTGTATCTGGCAACACACAGTAAAAGCAACCTTTTTATCAAAGGGCCATAACTCGGCCAAAAATCATTCAACCGGAAAACCCGTGCAATATGCGCAAGGACTTGAGCTACAGATCAATCCTGGAAAGTTTCATTGAAATTGCATTAGTGGTATAAGAGAAGTAGTCCGGACAAACTTTAAAATTAAAAATTATTAAAGGGCCATAACTCTGACAAAAATCATTGAACCTGAAAATGCTGACAATATGCACAACTAGGCTTGGTACTGATCATTCCTGTAAAGTTTGGATGAAATTGCACCAGTAGTTTATGAGGAGTAGTCCGGACAAGTTTTGTGACGGACGCACGGACAGACAGACAGACAGACAGACAGACGGACAGACAGACGACGGAGAAGTGATCCCTATATGTCGCCACTACTCCGTAGAGGCGACACAAAAATGAACCTTAAATATAAGAAACTTAATTTACTTCGAAATGTTTAGATACTATATAATATTATGCAAAAGCAAGGTAACTTTGGGCAGTTTTATGAATTTAAATGGATTTAGCTCAATACAGGATTGGAGCAGTACCTCTGGACGCTTGCAGAAATCATGATCACAAAATAGACAAATATCGGTTTTTTTCGCCGATTTTTATATTTTTCCTTCATTATCGTACTTTATTACATGCTTTTCGATGGATTATAGAAATATATCAGTGATTTATAAACTGGTAATTTCACTGTTTGAAACAGTGAAATTATCAATTTGATAATTTCACTGTTTTGAATTTAAGCCCGTTACGTTGTCTCAGAGAAATACCAGCGTGCACAGTACTGGAAACCAGCTTAATGACGTGACGTCGTAAATGACGTCACGTTGTATTAGAATTTGGCGCGCTTTTCATTTAGTACTAGGATAAAATGTCTTTTTAAACGTTTCTTAGCATGTAATAAAAAGAAAATTTGTTTAGTTTAGTGTAAGATCGAAATATATTTCACCTCGTGAACACCAAAAGTTCATATTTCACTCGTGGCTGCGCCACTCGTGAAATATACCTTTTGGTGCTCACTCGGTGAAATATATTCCGAACTTACACTGAACTTAACAAATATCCTCTATTAATTCGGTGTGAAAAGTTGAATTACACCTGTTTAAGTTCATTCCGTTGGGTAAAAAGGCGAGATTTTAGCATTTTATCATTCAAGCGCCTTGTCCGGTATATACCGGAATGCGGTATTTAGTGTGGTGCTCCAATCCTTTTTTTAGTCACAGCCAATTTAAATAGCAAAATCAATAGGAGTATAGGACCTTTTAAATAAAACGTGACGCGAAAACACATGACATTTGCATTTTACTTATGGATAAAAAATTTTCAATGCATTCAAAATTAAAAATACCACTCACACAAAATTAATTTGCGTTTTTTAAACGTTTCACTGTCTACCACTTCCGACATTTTATTAATATTTAAGGTGTTATTGTAGTCACTATTTTAATACCGCACCGTGCAAGACCGTAAAATTTTTGCTTTGTGAGATCGTCACTCGCTTTTAGGCTGAGCAAACCTAAATTAAAAAACGTTATCCTTCATTTTTCTCTTTATAAGTGTCCGAGTAGTCAAGAAATTAAGGAATTTTTGGGGAAAAATGAAATAAAAAAGAAAATTTCCAAAAAAAACGTTAGAATGGTTTTCTTTATCTTTATCAAAGTTTCCTTAAAGGGGGCAAGTTCCACCGCCTCCAAAATTCATGCTTTTTTTTCAAAAATTGGCATAAAAAACTTTTAATGCTTAGAAACGAAAGAAAAAATATAATTTGTAAATACGAAAAATTTTCTTTGACCCGTCATAATTTAAAATTTTACTTGAATCTTAAAAGGGTTTATTTTCCTTACATTTTAGTACATTTCTCTAATTTGATTTTGATTGTTTTAAAAATATTTTTTAATTTTTGGGTTTCATCTGGATGCATGTGGGCAGGAACCCAAAATTTTAATTTTTAAAATATTTGTCAATCCAAACCCACCTAAAAATTTAAAATAAAATTTAATTTTACGCTGTTTTGAAAATTATTTTTTGGAAACAACTTTCTTTTTGGGTTCCCCTTTTAAAAACCATGCGTTCTTCTCCTGAAATAAAATACGAGGGTTGTCCAACAAATTCGTGCACTGCAGTTATTGTCGTGAGAGTTATTGACAGAAAAACATGAATTATATTTCACTCAAAGGAGAAATCTGTCTCAAAAAAGAAAACAAAAGAAAAAAATGTGTAACCCCCGTGTCGTGTAAACGAATCGTCATACAGTTACCTTGGTAACGCAATACCGGCACACGACAAAAAATTGGGTTAGTTTTTTACTTTGATGCATCACGGTATTCTTTAAACACTACATATAAACGTCAAAATTCAGGAAAAAGTGTGTGTACGTATTCCTGATGTCACTAGAAAATATAGCGTCATTTGCCTCATTGTAACGATCGTAAACAAACATTTGTGGATGGTCGTCAGTACTGTAATTACGTGATATTGTCAGTCGCTAAACGTCTGGAAATACGGACGATCATTAAATTTTGAGCAAATATTGGTAAAACACCAACAGATTCCTACAAAGAACTTAAAAGGGCAAGCGGGACAAGTTCAGTGTCACGGAGGCTGGTTTTTAAATGACACAAACACTTTGTAGTAGGGCGAGTGTCGGTAGACGATGACAACCGGTCAGGCAGACGTCCGTCCGTAATGCCGGCGCATGTGACGAGGGTTGTCCAATATATTCGAGCACTGATTGAATATGTTACATGTACGTTGCATAAGAACAATAGAAAGTACAAAATACTTTGCATCAATCATTTCTCTATTGACAGTTAAACAAATTATAACATAAAAAGCAAATGCAACTTTACAAGCAACAAACAATTTATGCAATTACAGAAATGAACTAACCCATTTTTTGTCGTTGCGCCGGTATTACGTTACTAAGGTAACTTAATGACCATTCATTTAAACGACACGCCGGTTACTCGGCTTTTTCTTTTGTTTTTGTATTGGAGACAGATTTCCCCTTCAAGTGATATATAATTTACAAATGTATTTGTTTTTAATAATTACTCTCACGACAATAACTGCAGTGCACGAATTTTTTGGACAACCCTCGTAATGATACACCCATTTAGACCAATTGCAAATTATTTACTTTTGCTTTGAATCATTTGGACCTATTCTGATGAGAGACGAAGGGTCATCATGACCCTCTTGGTTTTTTTTTATTGTGTTGTTGTTTGAGATTTTCGTTAATAAGATTGACAATCTGCTGTTGATATTTTCTTTCTACAAAATTTTACCTTCGGGCGTACATACTGTATATTGCACGATTGGGCCCGTGTGATATAGATCAGTACAGAACAGAAATGCTCTTACTTAGTCTAAGCATAACAAGCCCGTCACATATAACATATACAAATGCAACATATGGCACATAAATGCAATTTTCCCAATAAAAACAACGGGGAAAACATAAGGGTTTAAAAAATTGAGAATTTTAAAGTGAGACAGGAAAATTACTTAAATTTAAAAACATTGAATGTGTACAAAAAACGCCCCAAAAGTTTTTTGTAAAAAAAATAACATTATTTCAAATCTTGCTACGATACATTTTGTTTTATAGATGGAATTTAGATAAAGCCTATCAATATAATCCAAATAATGAGACTAAGCAAGTGCGACAAATGAAGGGGATAACTCGTGAATACATATTTAAGCATTTACTTCCCTTTAATAATTTATGGTCAATAATAATATTAACGATGATTAAATTCATTGCTGCATGATAAACGAAATATTTTAGAAAGCTTAGTATTTCTACATTTTTATTCTAAATAAACTTAATTTAAACAAATCTCGAGTTATTTATGAGATCAGTTTTGTCAAAACGTATACTCTTGGTATTTATATTTTGTTGTCTGTTGGAAAACAGACAGACACGCGTCTGTGTACATGGATTTTATTTGATACAAATGTAAATCCATAACAAAATATTACAATATCATATTCACATATGAGTCACGTCACGACAAAACCAACATAATGGGTTTGCGACCAGCATGGATCCACACCGCGCAGTCTGATCAGGATCCATGCTGTTCGCTATCAGTTTCTCTACTTGTTACAGCCTACAGGGTTTGCGCGGATGCGCAGGCTGGTTTGGATCCATGCTGATCGCAAACCCATTATTTTGGTTTTGTCGTGACGCAGCTCATATAACTTAACAAATCTACTTATTGAATGTACAATGGGTATTCAACAATGACAATGATATTTTTTTTACCACAAAATAAAAAAAAAATGGAAAAATAGGAAAACTTTCACGTCAGACTGGCCCTCAATTTAAAAGTTCAATCACAGAATACAGGTAAATGTTTAATTTCTTTCTTACGATCAGTTTGCCATAATGAAATGAAATTAAAGATACTCGTGTTGCATTAATAGTACCTTGGAGTATATTGTATTCGCTTCACTTTTACAGAATCGGGATATAACAAGACTTCATACAATCCTGCTGACTGAACAATGTTTCTTACTTTCAAAGCCTAGTTTCTTGAACAATTTACCGCATTAACAGCACAATATTGTTCTCAATATACAATTATTATTATTATTATTTACCTGTGTTTAATTTTAGAAAATATTTGATCATACAAATATGTTTTTCAGTATATAGAGACCATTTCCACAATTCTGCATGTAATGTCAAAATATCTGTAGACTGTTAATTAACATTAAAATAAATCTGATTTTTTATGCACTCTTCCAAAACTTCTGCATTCATAAACTCCATTACGTCACATCGATAAAACCTATGTGTCAAATAGATTAAACATAGTATTAAGTGGTACTTTGTAGTCACGTAAAAATTTTAACAATCAATATAAAAGTCTGAGCTACAAAAGCCTAATAGTGTCAAATGAAATAAAAAATAAAAATGCAAAGGCGTTATAACGCGAATAAAGGCATTATTACGCGAATCAAAAAGGCGTAATAACGCGAATAAAGGCGTAGCAACGCGAATCAAAAGGCGTAATAACGCGAATAAAGGCGTAGCAACGCGAATAAAGGCGTTATAACGCGAATCAAAAGGCGTAATAACGCGAATAAAGGCGTTATAAACGCGAATCAAAAGGCGTAGTAAACCCTTTATTCGCGTTATAACGCGAATCAAAAGGCGTAGTAACGCGAATAAAGACGTTATAACGCGAATAAAAAGGCGTAATAACGCGAATAAAGGCGTAATAACGCGAAATCAAAAGGCGTAATAACGCGAATAAAGGCGTTAAAACGCAAATCAAAAGGCGTAGTAACGCGAATAAAGGCGTAGTAACGCGAACCAAAAGGCATAAATAACGCAAATTTAAACACATTATAATGCCAATTTAATACCATATTTTTTACTAATCAAATTCGCGAGAAAGGAAGACCAATATGATCTGAATTTAATTGCTCAAGATATAAACTCGTATACAATAATACAATATACATTTACAATAACTTTCATTCCATTTGCACAGTAATTATGCAAACTAATTTTGTCATAAACTAATAAAGACTCTTTAATATTTGCCAATATAAGATGACTTCGTGACTTATAGGTTATAAAGTATTACCTCCTTCAAATAACAATCTCCTATGAAGTTTGAATATTGTGGGCCAAATGGAACTTAAGTTATGCTCCGAAACCGAATTGCTTACGAACGGACGGACAGACAGACATACAGACGGACGGACGCACGTTTCCAACATTTTGGGTTTAGGGGCTATTTTCTTTGTTATTTTTTCTTTGTTCTCTTAAGGGCTACTAGCCCATAAACCCTTTGATCACGGATTTGAACCTATTTTCTCTTTTGTTCTCCTTAACAGTTATATAGCCCCTAAACCCCAAAATGTTTGCTCGGACGTACGGACGCCAGGGGGTATAAATAATATGCCCGAAATTCTTTCGGGCATATAATAAAACGTACATGCTAGATCAATTCATTTTAAATCAACATTGTTTCTTCCTTCTATACATTAATAGGCACTGTTTGGAATTTATATGGTATTAAATTAGCGTTATAACGCCTTTTTGTTTTGTGTTATTACGCCTTTTGGTTCGCGTTATTACGGCCCTTTTGATTCGCATTATAAGGCATTTATTCGCGTTAAGTAACGCCTTTTTGATTCGCGTAATTACGCCTATTGTTTTGCGCTTATAACGCGAATCGCAAAGGCGTAATTACGCGAATCAAAAGGCGTACTAACACAAATAAAGGCGTTATAACGCGAATAAAGGCGTTATAACGCGAAACAAAGGCGTAATAACGCGAAATAAAGGCGTTACAACGCGAATCAAAAGGCGTAATTACGCGAAGGAAGGCGTAAAACAACGCAATCAAAAGGCGTAATAACGCGAATTAAAGGCGTTATAAACGCGAAACAAAAGGCGTAGTAACGCCTTTATTCGCGTTATAACGCGAAACACAAAAGGCCGTAATTACGCGAATAAAAGCGTTATAACGCGAATCAAAAGGCGTACTAACGCGGATAAAAGGCGTTAATAACGCGAATCAAAAGGCGTAATAACGTGAATAAAGGCCGTTAAAACGCGAATCAAAAGGCGTAATAACGCAAACCAAAAGGCATAATAAACGCCAAAAAAAAAAGGCGTTATTTAAAGCTAAAATTTAATTTCCATATAAAATTTCCCAAACCGTGGGCCCAGGGAATTAAGATGGAAAGGGAAAAATTTTATCTAAATAAATCGGGTCAGAAGTCAGTTTTATTTTCAATTCCTTTTCGGATTACATCCTAAAGGGCCCCCAGTCGATTTTTAAATTTTTACCCTTTGGGAAAAAACTTTCGTCAGATTTAAAAATTAACTTTCCCCCCCAACTAGAGATACTTTCTACATTTAAAAAAGAAAGGAATGGGCTCCCTTTTGTGAAATTAAAATGAAAAAACTATCCCCCATTTACTTTAAACAATAATCCCCCTTTAATTTTACTAACTTTATACCTTTTCCTTTTCCCAAAACTTTTTACCCATAGCAATAATTTACCTATAAATGTTTAAATTAGGGAAACATTTTAAAATAAAATTTTGAAAGATTTCTAATGTTTTAAGGTAAATTTAAAAAAGGATTATCCGAAGATTAATTGAACCCTTTTGACCCCACCCTTAAAAATAAGAAAATTTAAAATTTTAAAAATAAAAAGAAAAAGATAAGATAAAGAAAAGAAAAAGAAATTTATTTAAAAAGTTGGGAAAGGTTTTTAAAAGGGAAAATAGGAAAACCCTGTGAAATAGATTAACTGTATTTAGGGCCAGTCCCCAAAGGACCTATAAAGGGACACAGACCCCCTTAAAAATTTGGGAAAAATTTCAAGAAGGTTCATTTTTGTTTATGACAAAAAGTTTTTCATTTTTAGGGGCAAATGAATGTTAGTTATTTTTAAATTTTATATTTATTATTTTTCAGGAAATTGGGATAAAAATTTAGATCAATATTTGGGCTTGCTTTCTTACGTTTTCAAGGCCATTTTTATTATAAAAAATATTTGGGTTTTAAATTTGGCATTATAATCCGTTTTAATTGGCGTTAGTACGCCTTTTGGTTCGCGTTACAACGCCTTTAGATTTTGTGTTATTTACGCCTTTCATTTCGCGTTATAACGCCTTTATTCGCGTTATTACGCATTTTGATTCGCGTTATTACGCCTTTATTCGCGTTATTACGCCTTTTGATTTTGCGTTATTACGCTTTTGATTCGCGTTATAACGCCTTTAATTCGCGTTGCTACGCCTTTATTTGCGTTGCTACGCCTTTTTTCGCGTTATTACGCCTTTTGATTTGCGTAATTACGCCTTTTGATTCGCGTTTAGTTATAACGCCTTTATTCGCGTTATTACGCCTTTTGATTCGCGTAATAACGCCTTTATTCGCGTTATAACGCCTTTGTATTTTTATTTTTTATTTCATTTGAACACTATTAGGCTTTCGTACTTGAGCCCCTTTATCAGCTAAGGTCTTTAAATTGTAGCTTACATGAATGACCCCCAACCGTGAATACCCCCCCCCTAAGTTTTAAACAACCCTTTATTACAATTTTTTACCCGATTTTAAAAATTTGACCCGGCGGAAATCAAACCCAAAAATAACCCCAATTTTTTATTGCGACAAATTTTTCACCCAAAGTTTTATGGGGCCTAGGCTCAAATACTTTTGGGCTTTCATGCAATACAAAATTGCTTTTCAAAATTTTTCTAATCCAAATGCAATAACTCTGGGTATGCCTCTTGATTCGACAAGCCCAAAACCCCCCGGTGCAAAAAATTTTTGACCCCAAAAATAAAAAATTTTTTTGGAGGAAAAAACTATTTGGGTTCCCCGGGGTTGGGGAAAACGCCCGTAGAAACACAGGGGGCACCGGGGGAAATAAAAAAATTTTAAAAAATTTCCCCCTTCCCCCCCAGAGTGAGAGTAAAAAGGGCGATATTTTATCTTCGAAGTCAATAACTGATTTAACTAAACAAATATTTTTAGAAACATATTTCGCACAAAGCCAGCCCCACTTTTGTATGACATTTTTGATCTTTAACTGGTTAAAAATGATTAAGGCAAAGGGGCGGCGTGGAAACTTAAAAAAATTATATTGCTGATTATATTGATGAAGAGGATGTTGATTGTCGGGTCTGCTACTTGCTGCTGCTGATGATAATGATTGATATGTAGTTATTAACGTTGATCGTGAAGGTTAGCTTCAAACTACGATGAAATTTGTTTAGTTTCAACTGTGTAGAAATATTGTGACATTATATACGGGTCGTTAACATTTACTACCATATATTAAAAACGTGAATATGGACATAAAAGAGAGCTGTGTCTATATTCGACCGAAATATGTAGACACACATGAAAACATATTACGTTTGGTGCCCATACCGGCCGCGCACAGCATCAACAGCAAATAAATCAATAGATAAATTAATAATATTATTGATATTTGGCAACGTCAATATTTTCTTGCAAGTGTAAATATCATGCAAAAAAGAGAGAAAAATATCGGAGAAGTTATCTCCCCTGGCAGAGACTGATGTTTTTAGAAATAACTAAACATAAGTACAAAACTCACATTTTAATTCAAGAAATGAACATGTTTAGTAACAATTGTTAACATAAGAAATGTCAAGTCAAGCCTTATCCAGTATTGTTTTACTTTTCTTTCATACATCATAAATGAAGTACGTCAGTGTAACATCAATGTATTAATTATATCTTTTACTTACAGAGATAATAACGATGTAATGCCTATTAAATCATTTGATACCTATCTACATGTATATTGTTATGTACATCAAAGTTTATTAAAAAAGGGCGATTACCAATAAACAAACAACCGAGAAAAACAATGGAACAATTTGAAAAAAAGATATTCAAATAACAGAAAAATAGAAAAAGAAAATGGCAAAAAAACATCAAAAAACAAACAGCCTCAGAAGCTGGCTGTCCAAAATAATTGTATCATATATAAAAAAAAAAGAAAGAAAAAAGGAGATTGTCAGTAGTTTCCAAACTATAACTAAGTTAGTGACGCCTACGGAGTCATTTTATTTTGATCTCTATAGTTTTGTACATTCAAGCAAAAAATAAAAAAGAACGAAAAAATACGAAAACAAATAAACTACAAAGAAAAAAAACGCTTGAAAACTGAATTTCAAATTACAGAAAAAAAAAAGAAAAGGACAAACAGAGAAATAACCTAAAACGGAAAATAATTCCATCGTATAACAAAGAAAGAAAACAATAAAAAAGCTTCTCTCAGAAAAAAAACAACTTTTATTTAAAGGTTGGTTTGACTGAATGTCATATACATTGTTGGACGTAAAGGAATTCACATAGATAAATCAGTCCACAGTTCCAAAGTTTTGATAATATCGGTATTCCAGTATTATCATCAAGATATTATTTATGGTTCAAATCTTAATGATCAACATTATTTTTTGTTCAATCACATTGTAGTATTTTTCAAATTTATGCTTTGTCTAACTTTTGGTTAATGTGTACTAACTAAATAAAATTCACTTAATCTGTCGTCTAACCGCAGTCTAACAAATTTCAATAATGCATTATATTAGGGAGGAGTTAGAGGTATGGTTTACACTCTGATTTGTAAAATGTCAAGGTTAGAAAAAAAATGCCAACATAAAAAAATTAGTCGAGGTCAGGTGTTTCTAATGAGGATACAATCAACTGATTTATTACATAGATAATACATGTTGGGTACGCAGAGACAAATGATTGCATATTAACTTTTTATATCCTTTGAACACTAAGAAAAATGACTGTTATAAATTGCTGTCTGTTTTAAACTTTATATTTTATAGTAAAAGTAACCAAAACATTATTTTCTTTCACTTGATAGGAATAAACTGCATTAACAATCATTGATATCAAGAATACAATGATTACATTTTTGGCCGGAAAACTCATTGAAAATGGACCCCCTTCACACAGAAAAAAGAACTGCTTTTCAAATGAGCAAACCAATAGGGATTTTGAATGTTAGTGAATACCTTGAAGCTATTAACGAATTTGTATCAATGAATAATCTCTAATGCATTTTTTCTCACATTTTCCATTTATTTTAAAAGGATGTACACATTTCATTAACTCCATTGTTTTTTACCTAATTGCATCGTTTCCTCGCTGTTTTTTTTCCAGATATATTATAAACATGATACTGTAGACAAAGGTATAAATTCTGTGACTTTTCAGTAAAAAAATGTGCCTGGGCCATTTATTTAGCTTATCTAAATGTGAAACGTTAGAAACTTGACAAGGTGTAGACATGTTGTAGAGGGAAAGGGCAGAGCTATTGGTGATTTAGAGAAATGCCTTGTTGTTAGTTGAAAAAAATAATGTTGATCATTAAATAGGTTAATGTTTAATAATATGCATTAACAAAAATAATTGGTCGCCTGCCTGCGGCAGCCTTGACCAATTATTTTTGTTAACGCATATTATTAAACACTAACCTATACATAATGTGGCCTAATTACATGTGTGTATATCACATAGCCGGCAATAAATAGAATGCCGAGGACCACAGTAGCAATCAGCATATTTCGAGAGTGGTTTGACATTATCCTCGCATCTTCCATGTGCCCTTTACTCGCTAGAGAACTTGCCTGTGAAAGAAAACAAAACACATTATTTATAACATTTGGCTAACGTTAGTTTATATAACCCGATTGGCTACATGTCTTTTATTACATTACTTAAAAAACGACTGCAAAGACAATAACAAATAAACAATAAAATATCACAATTTATCTCAATTTCTTTATGATTTCACATACTATTCTCATGTAAATCAAAGAGAGCATGTTTTTATCAAAAATTTAAAAAAAATTAAGAACTGTTGACAAAGTTGTTATAAGTTTTTACTTTTATTTGAATTATTTTTAAAACTGAAATTTCTTATCATTAAGTTTATCCCTTTATAGCCAAATACGTATATCATTTCTCAACAGAGCGCCATGTCTGACAGTACAACTAGATAGGTTTACACTAAGTATTAAAGCACAATTCTCAACAGCGTTTAAATGAATAAAATTTGTGCATAACTTAGTCATAACTTATTAATAACTTATTCATCATAACAAACAAATTAAATTTTATACTTTACCACGCAAGAGAAAAAAATTGCAGAAATTCCTGTGGGCCAGAAACAGCACAAACAAGCCAGAATTGACGGGCATAGATAGTCTGGTGGCTTCTGTTGACTCGCACCAACAACCTGTACAGGTACAGGCTGGCAAACAACCTATTGCAATAATACTAAAATTTATATTGTTCCGGTTGTCAGGACTTTATATTCAAACAAGAAGAACTTTGTCAATCAGACGTATATTCTCTTTTGTACAGTTAAAATGATAAAATTAACTTACAACCTGTATTTCAAAGATATGCTATTAAATTACAAGAACATGAATAATTAAATAAATAAAATTTAAAATCAAACTAACAAAAAGGCTTACAATAACTTAGCATAAACAAATCTTTATATGCCATAAATAAATAAAAAAAACTTCTCGAAAGACTTGTATGTATACTTGCTGGCAAGAAATTTGTACAAAAACCATTCGTTTCACGATTTCACACATACACAAAGACCGTTAGATTATATACGTAGAAAAATTTAATAAAAGAAAATTTTACAAATATATACCACTTGGGACATTCCCTTTTCAGATCCTCCATTTGGATGGATATTTGGGATGTAACCAGACTGGGCCTGTAAAGGTTGATATCCTGGTTGGTAAGTGTACCCGTCTACGGTAGGATGTGGATGTGGTTGATGAGCGGGAAACTGTACAGTACTTGGCGTCTCAAGTTGAGAATCGTCTGTTACTGCTTCATAGGGTGGAGGAAGATCAGACTTGGAATCTTTAATATAGAAAACGAGCTATTTTAGTTAGTTAATTAGTTAGTAAGTTCGTTCGTTCGTTAGTTAGCGAAGTTAAAATATTGCAATAAAAATGAACACAACGTATGCATGTCAGAAATCACACAGGCTAGAGGTTTGTGTCTCACATTCCTGTCTCAAAGATTAAAGACACATTTTATAGTCATATTATTATTAACAAGTATAATATATTTAAGCTCAGTTGCAAAACATGTTCTTACAACTAATGCAATATTTTGAATACTTTACGTTAGGTCGCTGTGGATTCTTTTATGTGAGGAAGCTATAGAAGGTCGGTGGTTCTAAACAGGTGACCGCTGTATAGTATATAATGTACAAAGGGGTCAACAGAAAAATCGAAACAGATGCTAACAAATAAGCATTCCCCTGAAAAAAGTGTACTATTAACACTCTAAATATCTTAAACGGACTTTTTAGTGTGGACAAAAGTGTTGATCCTTTCACATTTAACAATACGTGACTGAATAGCGAAAGTTCGTAAGCTAGGTATATAGCTAGCTTTTTTCTATAAGGACCTGCCTGAATGAAGGGGCACCATTACTTATGTCTTCCTCCACAGGTAAAGTTAGAATGCCGCCATAGTGTCCTTGTGACATAAAATCCCAACACAAAATTACCTTGTTTTTTAATTGAACTTAATAGTCAAGATATTTCTCTTTCATTGTGCGCTTCTAATGGATATTGTTAAACTTCCTTTAAAGCGAATTTACTATAAAGAAAGAATATTTTGACCTTGAATATTTGATTATGCTTTCTTGGGTGCCAATATTGGATTTTAGTAACTTTCTTTAAAGAAGAAGAAGAAGAAGAACGTTTATTTCACTTAAACTACAAGTTTCTCGTGATTAACATATATACAAGCATACATATATAATGACATGAAAAATACAATGACATGAAAGCAAACATAATAATTCTATTGAAATTTAGTTGCGTATGCAAATATTTTGAAGGATGGTAGACCTGAAGGACAGTTGAATATACCTAGCTCTAAATTCACCTGTTTTTCAAAATGATGCATAGTGGATGACAACGCATTTGTTATGAGACAGTTTATTTAAGTAGCATTTAACTATGCAGGACACACACATTTCTTTAAAAAAATTATTCCTTTTCTCTATATGTTTGGTAGTTGATGACAGAGCCAAAAGTTAAGACCCTAGAAAATGATAGCGATTTCTGCCATTCGTGTTTTCGCCCTACAACCCCGCCAAGCGAAAAGTCGAGAATAAACAAGTAAAAATGACGGGGCGCGGGGCAAAGTTTAAAAAAGAAAAGCCAAAAGATTTAATAAAAGTTACGAACTTGTAGGCGGGGCGAAGTTTGTGTGTGTAGTGGGGAGGGGGCAATGGAAAGGAAGGAGAGGGAAACTTATTAAACATCAATACACATTAATTACAGGAAATAACTTTTTAAATTAAAAGTGTACCGAACCTCAATATTGTTTATTTCTGTAATACAAAACATTATCAATAAGCTAATTCCCCGCCAAGCGATATTCTAACAAATGTCATAATTACACAGGATGAAATAATAAAAAAACCCACAAAAATGACCATGTAAATACGATGAGTAGACCAAATGACCATAGCAAATGTACTCAATGTATTTAAGAAAGGCATCACAGCCAAATACCATGCATGTGCTGGTACAAGTCGTCTACGACAAAATTAAGAAAACGAAATCAATTCCACTTTTAATGGGTTTCAACAACTGCCAATCGTAGTCTTGCATCTTGATTTGATTAAAAGTGGAAAGCGTTGCGTCTAACTTTTAGCGTGTTTTCATATCAAGCATCCACAGTGTTTCATTATAATTGAATCATGGCACGATTCATGATTTGATAATTTCAACAAAAACAAATGTAAAAATACCATAACCCAAAATCATACGCAGTTTATAACAAAGCACTTTTGGACCTCAATTTTTATAAAGCATGTATGTCACAAAGTATGACATATACTTGCGACTATCTAAATTACGGTCGGACAAAAAAATCATACGAACATAAAACTATATGTGTCACACCTCAAAATCTAATTAAAAAGGTGAAAAATATAAGATTATTTTAGTTCGTACGCATGTGTCACACCTGCAAGTAAAGGTTTTGTCTCACATCATAGTCTCAAAGAACGGCACTAATGGTTTGCCCACCGTTCGTCTGTTCACACTTTTGTCCTGGTTATGTGTATGTTATGCTCTTAGGAACTTACATTATATCTAGTGTTAAGAACCTTGATGCGCAGTGTTGGAGTAAAATTTGTTTAATATAAATATGTACTGCAGTATGCATATTATTGCTCTGATATGCGCCATGAAATTAAATACCAAATCAGTGAAACAGGTCCATGATTGTGGGCAGATGGGGTACATGTAGTATGAAGGCATTATATAACATAATTTTATGTTGTCATTTTATCAGGTTATTTTATTGTCGTTTTTTTTTTCATGGAAATGAAATGAGGAAGAAATGTGATAAAAATATATAGACCCTTTCACTCGGACTATAAAATGATGCCAATGTAACAAATAAAACTATTTAAACTATTCATTTGCATGTTAATGCCAATGGTTGCAGCCTAGTCAAATTTTATACTCTATATGTTCTATCGTAAATCAGTTATATCTGAGACTTAATTCTGGAGTCAACTGTTCTTGATGAGTTAAAAACTGTGTTCAACTTTAAACATCAACACTATCTTAGTGAAATGAGGCCCGAAATAGAACAAGCTAGCATTCTACTCGTTTTCAGTTATCTTCATTCTGTTGTAACACTGATAAAATTCACCACTTTAAAAACTCTGATTGCTGGCGGGTAGGACATCTTTAATCTTTCCTGATTAAAACAACTTTTAAGTCATATAACAAACAAAAACTACAAAGGAAATCTTTATACATGAGATTGAAAACGGGACTTATTGAAGGAGTACATTATGTATTTAGATCTAATATGGATGTTTCGGACTCTTAAAATGAATATGAGACCTAACTAATACAATATAATCCAAAAGTGATCCAATGATAATTCATATTATGCAAACATGACTGAAAGCATTTCATAAAGGTTGAAATTAAACGTGATAAATTGCACATACATGTAGATTGATAATATTTATTTTAACCGAAACCGGAAGTTTAAATAAAACACATTTTAAACATTTTTTTAAAGAATGCATATTAAGTGTGTCATTAGAGTAATGCTTACCACTCAACCTGTACACTTAACTATTCTTTATTAAATTATCCAGTATAAATGTTTAAGTTTAATACTAGTTTAACACGTCTAGGATATGTTAGAATAAGCGGAATTATAAATGGTATAAATTAAAGATGAACTTACCCATTAGATTGTCAGTACTCATTTTCAATTGCTGGAAACTTAGATAGTCATTGAAAATGATTTGAAAACACAATGTTTTTACTTTTCTCTTAAACGAAATATCCGCACTCCTTAAACCTCGAATGTTTTAAAAAAATTGCGTTTACATTGATCGGTAATAAATGCATAAAAGAAACATGATATCTGGGTCACGTGATACTTAAATTGTGCGTTAAGTTATTTATATACTACACGCTGTCATCGATCGGAAAACAGTAACTGAGTTTACTAAACAATAAAAGATTATTAATAACAATGTAAATATTTTTGTTGTAAAGTACGTGTAAAGCAGTAATAAACATAAAATTAAGTCGGTAAATAAAAACGCTACAACGTATACCTTGTGTGGTATATTTCACAAGACAGTCCAGACAAAGCAATAATTGTTGCATTAAAATATATTTATAAATGTTCTGATTTTTTCCATTTATTCTGTTTAAGTTTAGAGATTGAAATTCATTGAAACAGGTCATTCAACATTTCCTTTAACGCGAGGAAAACTCTTAAAGTTACTTCCGTGCCATTATTATATTAACTGATTTCGTTAGTGCATTTTACACTGAAAAAAAATATGTTTGACGTTTTAACAGTTTATCAATTTATTGAAAATGCTAGGCCTCTTAGAGGCATCAGTCACATATACAAGAATATACATAGAATGTGAATTATCATAAAAAGATTTCCACAAAATATACTTATGTACTAGATGGCATATACAAATCAAAAACCATGAAAATTAGCTTAGTTATCAGTCACTTAAATGCTAATATATTTTTACAAAATACTTTGGTGGCTGATTTGGAACGCTTCTGTGCGTCGTGTTGGCGTCAGACTGCGCGGATGCGCAGGCTGGTCTGGATCCATGCTGGTCTTAAACCAACATTTTAACATTAAAATAAACCTGATTTTTTTATGCACTCGTTCAAAAACTTCTGCATTCATAAACCCCCTTACGTCACATCGATAAAACCTAGGTGTCAAATAGATTAAACATAGTATTAACTGGTACTTTGTAGTCACGTAACAATTTTAACAATGAATATAAAAGTCTGAGCCCTTTATCAGTTAAGGTCTTTAAATTGTAGCTTACATGAATGACCCCCAATCGTGAATACCACACCTAAGTAGTTATAAAACCATTTATTCATATTACCAAGTCTGCCACCAATTCTGAATACAATTATTTTGGTCTTTTCAACAACAATCGTCAAGTTCCAACGATTACATTAGGACAATAAACCTAAATCGGAATTGTCGGTCGAATATGACACACTCTTTAGCCGAAAACGGAACATAAAATCTACCATATTCGTTCGGGTTGAGTTTTTTCTCTGCTCACCAAAACGTGTTTGTCACTTACCATAAAAAGCGCTTAAAAACTGAAAATACTAACTTATGCGTCACATGTGTTTTCTTTTTACTTAAATAAGCCCGTTTTGCACAACACCGTTTATTTTAAATAACATGCATGACAAGTTGAAAATAGCATATTTTGACTAAAAAATGGGCAATAACTCTGGTATAAAGGCAGAAAATCGACAGGCAAAACCAACCGAATGTACACAACTTTATATCGTCACCATAGTGCAATAACATAATAAGTGCTTTTAAATTTAATAGCATTTATTCAGTTATTGCACTAAGGTGACGATATGCTGACAATTATTCACCTTAAGTTTCATGACCTAGCTCAAATACTGTTTGGGCTACATGCAACACAAGTATAAATTGCAAATTTGCCTAAGTCAAGGGCAATTACTCTGGTATGCCTCTCCGATTCGACAAGCGAAACCCCGGGTTCAAAATTTTATGACCCTAACTAAATATTTTTGGAGCAACACTATAGATTCCGGGATGGACAAACGCACGTAGACAGACACAGGCGCACGGACAAGTAAACTGTTTAAATTCCCCTTCCCCTCAGAGTGAGGGCATAAAAAGTCGATATTTTATCTTCCAGTCAATAAATATCAATCTCTAAAATATTTAGCACATATTTTCGACAAAGCCAGCCACTTTGTATTGACAGTTTTCATCTTACTGGTAAAATGATAAGCAAGGCGGCGTGGACTTAAAAAAATATATTGCTCATTTACAATGACGATGTATCATTGATGATAATGATGATGTGATGTCGTTGCTGCTGCTGCTGCTGCTGATGATGATGATGCATTATTATGTTGATGAAGGTAGCTTCAAACTACGATGATAATTTTAGTTTACTGTGTAAAAGGTGCTTCAAACTACGATGATAATTTTAGTTTACTGTGTAAAATATTGTGACATATACGGTCGGACATTTACTACCAAATTACAAAAACGTATATGGCACATAAAGACAGCTGTGATCAATTCGACCGAATATGTAACACACATGAAACATATACGTTTGGTGCCATATACGGCCCGACACGGCATCATCAGCAAATAACAATAGATAAATAATAATATTATTGATATTTGGCAACGTCAATATTTTCTTGCAAGTGTAAATATCATGCAAAAAAGAGAGAAGAATATCGGAGAAGTTATCTCCCCCTGGCAGAGACTGATGTTTATAGAAATAACTAAACATAAGTACAAAACTCACATTTTAATTCAAGAAATGAACATGTTTAGTAACAATTGTTAACATAAGAAATGTCAAGTCAAGCCTTATCCAGTATTGTTTTACTTTTCTTATATATATCATAAATGAAGTACGTCAGTGTAACATCAATGTATTAATTATACATGTATCTTTTACTTACAGAGATAATAACGATGTTATAGACGCCTATTAAATCATTTGATACCAGTCTATATTGTTTGTACATTAAAGTAATTAAAAAGACGATTACCAATAAACAAACAACCGAGAAAAACTAACAATTTGAAAACAGATATTCAAATAACAGAAAAATAGAAAAGGAAAATGGCAAAAAAAACATAAAAAACAGCCTCAGAAGCTGGCTGTTCAAAATAATTGTATCATATATAAAAAAAGAAAGAAACAAGGAGTTTGTCAGAAGTTTCCAAACTATAACTAAGTTAGTGACGCCTACGGAGTCATTTTATTTTGATCTCTATAGTTTTGTACATTCAAGCAAAAAATAAAAAAGGACGAAAAAATACGAAAACAAATAAACTACAAAGAAAAAAAACGCTTGAAAACTGAATTTCAAATTACAGAAAAAAAGAAAAGGACAAACAAAGAAATAACCTAAAACGGAAAATAATTCCATCGTATGAAAAAGAAAGAAAACAGTAAAAAAGCCTCTCTCAGAAAAAAACAAAAACAACTTTTATTTTAAAGTTGGTTTGACTGAATGCCATATACATTCTTGGTCGTAAAGGAATTCACATAGATAGATCAATCCGCAGTTCCAAAGTTTTGATAATATCGGTATTCCAGTATTATTTTTATCAAGATATTATCTAAGGTTCACATCATAATGTGGTCTAATTACATGTGTGTATATCACATAGCCGGCAATAATAAGAATGCCGAGGACCACACTAGAAATCAGCATATTTCGAGAGTGGTTTGACATTATCCTCGCATCTTCCATGTGCCCTTTACTCGCTAGAGAACTTGCCTGTGAAAGAAAACAAAACACATTATTTATAACATTTGGCTAACGTTAGTTAATATAACCCGATTGGTTACATGTCTTTTATTACATAACTTAAAAAACGACTGCAAAGACAACAACAAATAAACAATAAAATATCACAATTTATCTTAATTTCTTTATGATTTCACGTACTATTCTCATGTAAATCAAAGAGAGCATGTTTTTATCAAAAAATTTAAAAAAATTTAAGAACTGTTGACAAAGTTGCTTTTATTTGAATTATTTTTAAACCTGAAATTTCTGTTCGTTAAGTTTTTTCCCTCTATAGCCAAATACGTATATCATTTCTCAACAGAGCGTCGTGTCTGACAGTGCAACTAGATAGGTTTACACAAAGTATTAAAGCACAATTCTCAACAGCGTTTAAATGAATAAAATTTGTGCATAACTTCTTCATAAATTATTCATCATAACAAACAAATTAAATTTTATACTTTACCACGCAAGAGAAATAAATTGCAGCAATTCCTGTGGGCCAGAAACAGCACAAACAAGCCAGAATTGACGGGCATAGATAGTCTGGTGGCTTCTGTTGACTCGCACCAACAACCTGAACAGGTACAGGCTGGCAAACAACCTATTGCAATAATACTAAAATTTATATTGTTCCGGTTGTTAGGACTTTATATTCAAACAAGAAGAACTTTGTCAATCAGACGTATATTCTCTTTTGTACAGTTTATATGATAACTTTCAACCTGTATTTCAATGATATGCAATTAAACTACAAGAACATGAATAATTCAATAAATAAAATTTAAAACCAAACTAACAAAAAGGCTCACAATAACTTAGCATAAACAAATCTTTATATGCCACAAATAAATAAAAAACTTCCTGAAAGACTTGTCTGTACTTGCTGGCAAGAAATTTGTACAAAAACAATTCGTTTCATGATTTCACACATACACAAATACCGTTAGATTATATACGTAGAAATATTTAAAAAAGAAAATTTTACAAATATACCACTTGGGACATTCCCTTTTCAGATCCTCCATTTGGTTGGATATTTGGGATGTAACCAGACTGTGCCTGTAAAGGTTGATATCCTGGTTGGTAAGTGTATCCGTCTACGGTCGGATGTGGAAGTGGTTGGTGAGCGGGAAACTGCACAGTACTTGGCGTCTCAAGTTGAGAATCGTCTGTTGCTGCTTCATAGGGTGGAGGAAGATCAGACTTGGAATCTTTAATATAGAAAACGAGCTATTTTAGTTGGTTAATTAGTTAGTAAGTTCGTTCGTTCGTTCGTTAGTTAGCGAAGTTAGAATATTGCAATAAAAATGAACACAACATTTGCATGTCAGAAATCACACAGGCTAGAAGTTTGTGTCTCACATTCCTGTCTCAAAGATTAAAGACACATTTTATAGTCATATTATTATTAACAAGTATAATATATTTGAGCAAAACATGTTCTTACAGCTAATGCAATATTTTGAATACTTTACGTTAGGTAGCTGTGGATTCTTTTATGTGAGGAAGCTATAGAACGTCGGTGGTTCTAAACAGGTGACCGCTGTATAGTATATAATGTACAAAGGGGTCAACAGAAAAATCGAAACAGATACTAACAAATAAGCATTCACCTGAAAAAAATGTACTATTAACACTCTAAATATCTTAAACGGACTTTTTAGTGTGGACAAAAGTGTTAATTGATCCTTTCACATTTAACAATACGTGACTGAATAGCGAAAGTTCATAAGCTAGCTATATAGCTAGCTTCTTTCTATAAGGACCTGGCTGAATGAAGGGGCACCATTACTTATGTCTTCCTCCACAGGTAAAGTTAGAATGCCGCCATAGTGTCCTTGTGACATAAAATCCCAACACAAAATTACCTTGTTTTTTAATTGAACTTTTAATTGAACTTAATAGTCAAGATATTTCTCTTTCATTGTGCGCTTCTAATGGATATTGTTAAACTTCCTCTAAAGCGAATTTACTATAAAGAAAAAATATTTTGACCTTGAATATTTGATTATGCTTTCTTGGGTGCCAATATTGGATTTTAGTAACATTCTTTAAAGAAGAAGAAAAAGAAGAACGTTTATTTCACTTAAACTACAAGTTTCTCGTGATTAACATATATACAAGCATACATATATAATGACATGAAAAATACAATGACATGAAAGCAAACATAATAATTCTATTTAAATTTAATTGCGTATGCAAATATTTTGACGGATGGTAGACCTGCAGGACAGTTGAATGTACCTAGCTCTAAATTCACCTGTTTATCAAAATGATGCATAGTGGATGACAACGCCTTTGTTATGAGACAGTTTATTTAAGTAGCATTTAACTATGCAGGACACACACATTTCTTTAAAAAAATTATTCCTTTTCTCTATATGTTTGGTAGTTGATGACAGACCAAAAGTTAAGACCCTAGAAAATGATAACGCTTTGGTGGCTGATTTCTGCCATTCGATTTTTCGCCTTACAACCCCGCCAAGCGAAAGTCGAGAATAAACAAGTAAAAATGACGGGGGCGCGGGGCAAAGTTTAAAAAAGAAAAGCCAAAAGATTTAATAAAAGTAACGAACTTGTAGGCGGGGCGAAGTTTGTGTGTGTAGTGGGGAGGGGGCAATGGAAAGGAAGGAGAGGGAAACTTATTAAACATCAATACACATTGATTACAGGAAATCATTTTTTAAATTAAAAGTGTACCGAACCTCAATTTTGTTTATTTCTATAATACAAAACAGTATCAATAAGCTAATTCCCCGCCAAGCGATATTCTAACAAATGTCATAATTACACAGGATGAAATAATAAAAAAAAAACCCACAAAAATGACCATGTAAATACAATGAGTAGACCAAATGACCATAGCAAATGTACTCAATGTATTTAAGAAAGGCATCACAGCCAAATACCATGCATGTGCTGCTACAAGTCGGCTACGACAAAAAAAAGAAAACGAAATCAATTTCACTTTTAATGGGTTTCAACAACTGCCAATCGTAGTCTTGCACCTTGATTTGATTAAAAGTGGAAAGCGTTGCGTCTAACTTTTAGCGTGTTTTCATATCAAGCATCCACAGTGTTTCATTATAATTGAATCATGGCACGATTCATGATTTGATAATTTCAACAAAAACAAATGTAAAAATACCATAACCCAAAATCATACGCAGTTTATAACAAAGCACTTTTGGACCTCAATTTTTACAAAGCATGTATGTCACAAAGTATGACATATACTTGCGACTACTTAAATTACGGTCGCACAAAAAAATCATACGAACATAAAACTATATGTGTCACACCTCAAAATCTAATTAAAAGGGTGAAAAATATATGATTATTTTAGTTCGTACGCATGTGTCACACCTGCAAGTAAAGGTTTTGTCTCACATCATAGTCTCAAAGAACGGCACTTATGGTTTGCCCACCGTTCGTCTGTTCACACTTTTGTCCTGGTCATGTGTATGTTATGCTCTTAGGAACTTACATTATATCTAGTGTTAAGAACCTTTATGCGCAGTGTTGGAGTAAAATTTGTTTAATATAAACATGTACTGCAGTATGCATATTATTGCTCTGATATGCGCCATGAAATTAAATACCAAATCAGTGAAAACAGGTACATGATTGTGGGCAGATGGGGTACATGTAGTATGAAGGCATTATATAACATAATTTTATGTTGTCATTTTATCAGGTTATTTTATTGTTGTTTATTTTGCATGGAAATGAAATGAGGAATAAATGTGATAAAAATATATAGACCCTTTCCTTCGGATTATAAAATGATGCCAATGTAACAAATAAAACTATTTTAACTATTCATTTGCATGTTTAATAATGCCAATGGTTGCAGCCTAGTCAAATTTTATACTCTATATGTTCTATCGTAAATCAGTTATATCTAAGACTTAATTCTGGAGTCAACTGTTCTTGATGAGTTAAAAACTGTGTTCAACTTTAAACATCAACACTATCTTAGTGAATTGAGGCCCGAAATAGAATAAGCTAGCATTCTACTCGTTTTCAGTAATCTTAATTCTGTTGTAACACTGATAAAATTCACCACTTTAAAATCTCTTGCTGACGGGTTGTACATCTTAAATCCTTTCTGGTCAAAACAATTCTTAAAGTCATATAATAAACAAAAACTACAAAGATGCACGCCGTGTGACAATTGCGTTTTGTGAAAATTGAGGTTCAACAAAGGAAATCTTAATATATGAGATTGAAAACGGGACTTATTGGAGGAGTACATTATGTATTTAGATCTAATATGGATGTTTTGGACTCTTAAAATGAATATGAGACCTAACTAATACAATATAATCCAAAAGTGATCCAATGATAATTCATATTATGCAAACATGACTGAAAGCATCTCGTAAAGGTTGAAATTAAACGTGATATACTGTATATACATGTAGATTGATAATATTTATTTTAACCGAAACCGGAAGTTTAAATAAAACACATTTTTAAACATTTTTTTAAAGAATGCATATTAAGTGTGTCATTAGAGTAATGCTTACCACTTAATTATTCTTTATTAAATTATCTAGTTTTTAAATGTTTAAATTTAATACTAGTTAACACCAAATCACACGTGTAGGATATGTTAGAATAAGCGGAATTATAAATGGTATAAATTTAAGATGAACTTACCCATTAGATTGTCAGTACTCATTTTCAATTGCTGGAAACTTAGATAGTCATTGAAACACAATGATTTTACTTGTCTTTAAACGAAATGTCCGCACTCCTTTAACCTCGAATGTTTTAAGATTTTTTGCGTTGTTGATCGGTAATAAATGCATAAAAGAAACATGATATCTGGGTCACGTGATACTTTAATTGTGCACTAAGTTATTTATATACTACACTCTGTCATCGATCGGAAAATGTTAAACAATAAAATATTATTAATAACAATGTAAATATTTTTGTTGTTAAGTGTATGGCAGTAATAAACATAAAATTAAGTCGGTAAATAATAACGCTACAATGAATACCCTTTGTGGTATATTTCCTTATGCGTCCTTTCCCACAAGACAGTCCAGACAAAGCAATAATTGTTGCATTAAATATATTTATAAATGTACTGATTTTTTTCATTTATTCTGTTTAAGTTTAGAGACTGACATTCATTGAAACAGGTGATTTAACATTTCCTTAAACGCGAGGATAAAAACTCTTAAAGTTACTCCCGTGCCATTATTATATTAACTGATTTCGTTAGTGCATGTTTACACTGAAAATACATATGTTTGACGTTTTAACAGTTTATCAGTTTATTGAAAATACCAGGCCTCTTAGAGGCATCAGTCACATATACAAGAATATACATAGAATGTGAATTATCATAAAAAGATTTCCACAAAATATACTTATGTACTAGATGGCATATACAAATCCAAACCATGAAAATTAGCTTAGTTATCAGTTACTTAAATGCTAATATTTTTTTACAAAATACTATGGTGGCTGATTTGGAACGCTTCTATGCGTCGTGTTGGCGCTAGCGAAAACACGACAAAGCCCCAAACGGCGCGTTTGGAAACTTTCGTCTTGTCGTTATGTCGCTAATGATGCACGCCAAACGGCGCGTTGTCGTGCGGCGTGTTGTCGCGATGTCGCATTGTCGCTTGGTTCAAATCGAAGGATTGGCTTATAAGCCAAGCGACCGGGCAACATCGCGACAACGCGCCGCACAACAACGCGACGTTTGTCGACAACGCAACGCGCAGTGTACCAAATCAGCCACTATAGAATACTGCAAGTTTTAACAGTATACTCCTATCTGTGCTATTCAATAACATAGAAAACTTGATTGAATTGACATTAGTACTATATACTCTCTAGTAATATATTTTCTTTTTTCAGTATCAAGAATTGGCAATTATATAAGTAATGATATTTATCTCCAAGTGAGCTAGTATGCACAAGCATTGCTTCGATCCATCCCTTAACATGTAAATTATTCCTTTGAATTTGAATATTTTTTCTTTTCTTAAAATCTAATTACAAATTTCTCTAGTTTAATTTCTTTGAAGTCAAATCGTAAGTTAGGGGTTCTAAATTTGAATGATACCTCTTTCATATAAAATTCCGGGAGCTTTATTTATTGATACCTCTAGTATAACTTAAGGAGGCCTATGTCTTTTAAGATACATCTATTAAAACTCTCGTGATAGATATTTGTATAGGAACGCAATTTCAGTGTAATCGCAAAGGCAGAGCAATAAAATGATAGAACAAAATAACAACGAATTTTAACAAATTTATTCAATTATGGGTTCATTAAATTAGCAATTGCAGGTTTCAATGAGCTTGGGAGGAGCACGTGATCTATAATGTGGATGACTCCATTTGTCGCACTGATATCTTTTGAAGTCACACGTGCACCATCGACACTAACCTGATAACCTGAAAAAAATGTAACATTCGTAATTTTATTTATTTTTATAATCTGCTCCATATCTTATTTTCCAAAAATACATTATCATTCAATTGTTTTGATTGTCAAGGTACTAACTACATACGGTTAACTGTCATTTCATAACTTTAATTAGTATTTTTATTTCAAAGTTCAACCTTGGCGATTTTAAAACATTGTACCACACACAAATGCTAGTCTTGTCAAAACAAAATTAAAGATGAAATTGTATCTAATATTAATTTCTTGCTTGAAAAGAAAACCTAAACTTCTTTGAATTGAGACGACTTATTAGATAAGAATGTCTATACCTCCAAAAGAAGCAACAAGTCTTTCACTGTCTACAGCTTCTAATGTATGCAGAGCTCCAGAGTGCATGCCAGTACTATACAGAGTTCCATGTACCACATGGTACAGAAGAATTGCTGAAATGGTAAGAAAAATGCAAAACTAATAGATTACTAGATTCAATTCAGAACTGTTATTATCTCTACGCGCAGTAATCATAGTAAAGCTCGTTAAGACATAAACGACTGTTAGCTCACTGTCTTCTTTCTTATTATTGAGACAGTATCAAATCAGTATAAGGAATAAAAGAATAAACGCCACGAAAAGAATCTATTTCAGTAGTTTTGATATATATATATATATTGCAGTAAAACACAAAAATACAGACATGTACGAAGATAAAATTGCTAATGTATTAAACTTAATTGTGGTGTGTGATCTATCTAGAATGCCGTGACAGCCTTTTTAACATTTGAAATCAATTAAGTTGGACTAATATTACTAGGTATATACATGCCAAAATCATAGGACACGATGAGAAATGGTCAACACTATAATAATTATAATACTAAATATTTTTGACTTTTGTTGTTGTTGTTGTTTTTATAACATTATAAAATGGATCATAAATGAACCTACCTTTGGTACCCTACCATAATATATTATCCATTTTATTATGAGATATACTATTAAAAGTTTTATTTACATTGCAGAAGGTCTGTATTTCCGAGAAGTGCCTGTACGGTGTCGTTTCCAAGACGATCAAATGCTGAGTTTTTAGGTGCAAACAGTGTGTACGGTCCGTCTGGAATCAAAATAAGATAGGAAAATAGTTCTGACGCAATTGTAAACAGATGCAGTTTAACTTTCGAATAAATAGTATATCTTGTTTTTCTGTCCACTTCTAGCGTGCAACATAGTTGATTTAGTGTGCATGTAGCAACAATACGTCATATTCATCCGAATATAGCACCCATGGTAGACTTGGTTGAACTATTCGCTTGTGTAACAATTTCGATTTGTACGGGCCAACTGAGCTTTTGTATTCATTTTTAGTGAATTTATGTCATCAGAATTTGGCAATACAAGTTCATGCGAAGCTAAATTTACCCTGAAGTAATTTGATATTAAAACAATTACTACAATTACTGATTCTAACTAAATCCATGTCATATAAGCACAATGTTGCAAAATCATTTCATGACTATAAAGTTAACCATGGTCACTTATTTTAAACCGGCCATTTTATATACGTTTATTTTAAACCGGCTATTTTATATATATACGTCAGTAAATAAAATATGGCACTCACCGGCTAAGGCACTGGTAAGTCCGGCGGCATCAACTGCGGCTTTAAGTGTTGAAAGGTCTGGGTTTGATGCTAGAATATCAGCAATGGTTCCACTTGGTGGCATCATCACGTGATCTATGATATGAACGATACCATTGCTGGCCTTGAAGTTGGCACTTATAACACGTGCACCATCAACTGCTATGTGCTAGAAATAGGGTAAAAACATAATTTGTTTGCTTTTGTTTTAGAGTTGGAAAAACCGTAATGAACAGCGACCTTAATGTAACCTACGTAGAGAGATTTTATGTTCAAATCTCAACTAGTTTTAGATAACATATTTATAACAGAATCAAAAAGTTGTAACAATGTTTTGTGAGTAACAAATAATATGGAATATTTTACAATTTATCACCTGTTTCCATAGGATGCCCAGTCTCAATAATAATTATGGTGGAATTGCATCATTGTAAGAAAATGGATAGTATCAGACAAATTGTTTTGTTTATTTTTTTCAACGCGGTCGACGCGAAAATAACAAAAACCCTAGCCATTTTATGTGGCCTATTTTATGGTCGATAATCCTAAGTTATATGCAATCAACCGTTCACTGTTATAACCAACCCAACCTTTCAAAAGTCTGCATAATGACTTTATAGATAATTTGAATTACGATAATATAAATATCACGATTATCCAATGAAATCGATGTTACAAAGGTAACAGCAATGAATATTCAATAACCAATAGGCAATATCATTAAACTTTAAACATAACAATTATCTAATGGAAATCGACTTTGAAAACGTGCAGCATTCTGGTAAAATATTTAGCGCAGTCAAAGATTTAAGTACAGTTAAATGCTATTATGGATAATTTGTATCACGGAATTTGTGCCAAAGGATATGCAGATAGAGTGTAAGAGTCCATCCATTAAGAACTGACTACATTATGGGAATACTTGGTTGGTCTTCCCATCTACGTTATATAATGCAATAAGAAAACACAATTTTGTACTAGGCCTGTTTTGGAATAGAGATATTTTGAGATATATTGCATGTCTATCTTATAATGTCTGATGAGTTAGAGTCGATGACTTCTAATCCAGTTACCTCTCTGGCGTGGGTCCGATTCCCGGGAGCTGCTTTGGTAGTTTAGCGCGGAGGTAGGTAATCTAGTACTGGTGTAACTCTCCAGGAACGATGGTTAGGAAACTACTCGCCTGTATGACCGAAATACTGTTGGGAAAAGGCGTAAAATGAAACAAACAAACACAGTCTGACGAGTTCTAGGTGCTAGCTAGGGAATGTGTATATACATATATGTGTATACATAGGGATATAAAATATCAATACCTTGTTGTACATGTAGTAATTGACCCGAATCTTTTGTTGATTCAAGCTGTCTAACATCATTTCGTTAACTGTCAAATTACCGGAGGAATAAATGCCAGGGACTACATGATATTTGAGAATTTCAGCCAGTTTGGCGGGATCATTCTTCAACGCATCCAATGTGCTCGTCCCCAGTCTGCGGAAAGCTGTTTCACTTGGTGCAAAAATGGTAAATGGGCCTGAAATTCATAAGAAAATGCTATTCAACATTCAAAATATAGGTCAGGCGAATTCGTTTAAGTGTTGGCTATTTTCTTTTTGTAAATTAATAATGAAAGTCGATGTAAATTCCAATTAAATCAGCATGTTACCATATCTATATAATTATATATTCACATCATTTTTTGTTATCGACGTACTCTATCTCTTTGTATGTGATTTAAACTTTTGAACTAACGATTTTTTGTTATGTTTTACTCTTATTGCGGCAGATGGCTTCAAACACAGGTGTTCTATGTTGCTGATGTTTAGGACTGTTTATATTGTAATTACAAAATCTAAGTATCTATATAACCAGTATTACTTTGTATGTGATCAAATTATCATACAACAAGCATTGCTGGTAACAGTGCTAGACGGGCTTTAAGCTGTTTTTGTTACGTAGAGAATAGACTTCGGGAATGTCCTAGAAATATATTTTGACTACACATTTACTGCATTACATTTTGGACTTTGGAAAGTATACAGTTTTTCAAGGTTTTTGGAATAAAAGCTTTTTATAAGTAACATGTCATCGAACAATTAAGTGACATAAAGTAAGTTCTACCTCGATTTCTAGCTAGATTTAAAAGTTTAACGTCCTCAACAAGTAAGAATAAAAATCTGGAGCATATTTAGTTAGGTCTGAATTGTCATACTACAGAACATATTATGACACATATGTGACAACTGGTGTTAACAAACCCTATAACAAGTAGAGAAACTGATAGCGAACAGCATGGATCCTGATCAGACTGCGCGGATGAGCAGGCTGGTCTGGATCCATGCTTGTTCGCAAACGCATTACGTTGGTTTTTACATGACGTGGCTAAAAATCATCATGATCATTGCGTTACGGTTTAATTAAGCGACATACCATCTCCGGAAAGTGCTTGCTCCAGACCAGCTGCCTGTATAAGGCTCAACAATGTGGGCTCCCTTCTTGTCTTCAAAACATCAACAACTGTTGCAGACAGTGCTCCAGCTACACAAGCAAAAAGAATAAATAATTTCGCCATCTTTCTTGGCTCTTCCTTTACAATATGAAATTTAATAACTAGTGAACTTTTAAAACGATGTACTAGACTAATACTCTTATCTATGCAATATATCTGAAAATGGAAAACAGTGATGTAAGAAAGGCTAACTTAAATGTGCAGTAGATAAGAAATAAAATTTGTCCTACCGCAAAAATTGAAAAAAGGGTCACGACAGGGATTTTCTTATGAAATAGCCTACTGTTTGACGGTGTCTCGTTTTATATTGTTAATTGTCTTATGCCTTAAAATTTGGTTTCCCTTCAGTGTGCCTAGAGAAACCTTGATATACGTGCCATTCTATCACGTTTTATAATTTCTGACGAAGCTTTCTTATCTCTTCGCTTTCAATACAGATAAACGAGTGTAAAATTTCCTTAACTATCTCACTTATAATTTTTGATCGCTTAGAAGAACGAAATTAATATGGTCGGACTCAAAACACTAATTGTTTTTGTGAACGCTTTGGCGTTTACTGTAGCACTTCCAAATATTATAGATACGCTAACAGCAAACAATGCTTCAACTTTAGTAGGTCTTATTGATCAAGCAGGTCTTACAGACACACTTAAAACTAAAGGTAAGGATTTTTTTCTATACCTAAACATGCATTTTTCTCACACTATTTCGTATATTATTTAAAACCAAAGCAAAAGTCATTTAGTAGATACGATTTTAAAGTACACCTCTTACATCAAGTCATCAAAATTGATATGACATAAAATCAGACAAGGAAACTATTTAAAAATAGGTAATTATTTCGTTGAAATGTGAAAGAATCACCCATTTTATTATCTGGTATTATATTTGACTTATCAAAGGTAATAAGGAAAATAATTCTTCTTTTTGCATTTCTTATAGGACCATTCACAATCTTTGCACCAACGAACGCTGCGATTGCCAAAGTACCTGCTGCAGATCTCCAAGCATTAGGTAGCGATGTAGATGCATTGAAAAACGTTTTGTTATACCATGTCGTCAATGGAGAAATCTTCAGCTGGGATTTAAGAACAGGCGAGCGTCTTAAAAGTCTTAACAACCACACCATTAGAATATACAGCAGCGCCGGGGTGAGTTTTTAATTAAACTTCAATTTTATTTCTTTATCAGGTGAAAAGACCGAACCATTTAAAGATTTTGTTTTTTTTCTCTTTAGATAGGTACAGTACTAAATAAGTTAATACCGGTAATCTATATATAAATCTTATAACATTCAATTTGGAATACAATCTTAAAGTTGTGGAAAAAATTTTCTTATTATTGTGTTCATATGATCACAGACCAAGCATAGTCACGTGCTTATTGAAGACTAGACTATCTTTGTTTTTGTTTAATTTGATATGTCATCTGCTTTCAGAAGCACTACTTTAACCAGGCACTGGCTGTAGTAGAGGAGATCCAAGCGTCCAATGGTGTTATCTATCTTATTGACGAGGTACTTAATGTGCCCGAGGGAACTATTTGGGACATTCTGAACAACCCTGACTACAACCTGACACAGTTTGCTAATGTTGCTCAACACGCTCGTCTTGACTCATTATTCAAAACAATTTGTAAGTACTGTTCACTTTTGCTTCTACGTATTCTTGAAATATTTGTCAACTAATAAAAAAGATGCATTTCACCAATAAACTTTCAAAGAATGAAAATTTATACTCATATAATGCAGCTTGGGAGTTATGAAATTAAAGTCGTTGAAATTCTTTTAAAAGGCTCCTTTTTTCATATACATTGTAAATACAAAAAAAAATACAGCAAAGATATATTAGCAACAGAACATAGTTATGTTAAAAATAACAACGGAATTGTTTGATTGTGGCTAAACAGCAAACCTACTTAGATGCATTGTAACCGATTTAACAATCTAACAAATATAACATACATTTCAGCTAGTACTAAACGTTACACTGTGTTTGCACCCATGAATTCTGCTTTTGAGAGTTTGCCTAAACAGCTTCTGAACACCATTGCATCAAGTACTACCTACGGAAGATGTAAGTAAAACCATTCTTGTACATTCCAAATAAGCAGCATATTCTCGCGTTCAATGTAATATACTGACGAATATATGTATGACCATTGTATCAAACTTTCAAATGTTGCTTTCTCTGAAGTTTCAGATGTCATTAAGTACCACAGACATGACTTATGTAACAAACATTCAGAGGCCATTGATGACTTATTATGTACTATTTTTTCTTCAGATGTCATTTGATGTAAATTCATGACTGATGTATCAAAATATTCCGATATTACTATTACATGTACATTCATTGCTTCAGTTAAGAACCTTCAGATATAATTTATAAGCACGTTTATTATATACTTATTAATGAAATATTGAGAAATATTGATGAAATAAAATGCGTATTTTCATTTTCCGTATTTTCACTGTTAAAATTTATTTTTCACTGCAGTGAAACATATTTTCCGTATTTTCACTGGTGTCTTGCCGGACTACTTTCTTTTCAATTTTGCCAGTACACAAAATTTAAGGGAAAGTCTTTCAAATTTTAATGTCAAAAAAGATAAAAATGTATATAATAAACAGAAAATTCAAGTTTTTTCTATAAATACATGATTTATTTTCATCTTGTGGTATGAAAATTACCATATTTCACTCGTGGCTACCGCCACTCATGAAATATTTATTTTCATACCACTCGATGAAAATAAATCATGTATTTATAGAAAAAACTTGAATATCCTCTATGTATTTTCATGAACTATGCATTTATTCTTCAGATGTTATTGGCCATCCAATTTACGATTTATGTGTAAAACATTCAGATGTAATTGAAAATGATGTATCAAACTTTTATGTGTCATTCATAAGCATATTCATGTGTAATGTATCAAACTTTCAGATGTCATTGATTATCACATTCATGACGGTACACTTCATGCTGCAAGCTTGTCTAAAGATGGTACTGTGTCGACGTTACATACCGGACACACGATCACTCTCACTCATGATGCAAGTATGTAAACTTAAAATCAAAATTTGGCTAGCAACATTATGAAATCTGTTCAGATTGCTTGGCTGTGCAGACTGGCAAGGCTTTTTAATCTGGTGACATAGGAAAGTGTTGCTTTTCTTTGGCACTCTACAAGTTAATATACTTTTTGTGTTGGAAACTTTACTTGTTCACAAAATATTTCATATTTCTTATATTGACTTCAAATTTTGACTTGGTGCGGCGTTTATGTTACATACACGTTTTTTTTATAAATAAACATTGTTGTTTCTGAACACAAACATAAATGTATTTAAGTCTGAATTTGCATAAGGGATAGAAGTTTTCATAGTTTGAACTCGAACACTGCTTGCACAAGGGGAGCGGTGGCGAGCATTTCATTTTTCTCATTGGGCAAAATAAATAAGTAAAACTAAACTTCACTGCTTGCTATATGATTTATATATCAATTTCACATTATTTATGCAAGTCCTCCTTTCTATTTCAGACACTGGTGAACCTCTCCTGAACAAACTAGCCCATGTTGTTATACAGGACATTGAAGCTGAAAATGGCGTTGTGCACGTGATTTCGCACGTGCTTATCCCATCAACACTCGCGGGAATCGTTGGTTAATTTGATTTATTTTGTATAACAAGTTTTCACCCGCAGGAAACATAAATAAATTGTTACAAAGTTACTTTCATTTTTACCATTTATTTCTATCCAATTATGATAGTGTATATGATACAACATCAGAGTAGTTACATTTATATAGATGAGATGAAATATCTCAAAGATTTTCATTTTTATATGACGTCTGTGTGTTGATAATGAAGCATTTTTATTGAACGTCAACAATTATAAAATTCAAAGTTCACAATTTTTTTTTTTTGGAGACTGACTTTGTCTACTTTGTCACAAAGTTGTATACATAAATCCACAAATTTATCAGTTCAATTAAGTATTTAAAGTAACTATCATTATATCATATATAGAGATGGTTTTAGTCCATCTAATTTGAATAAGTATTATTAAGCTAACAAATTGACCCTTTAGAAAATGGAATTGCCTAGATTTTTTTAGATTTTTATTGATTTTTTTATAAATTTTATTTTATTTGAGAAAACATAACTTCGACTTAAAATGACTCAAATGAACTTTTTAGAATATGTTTCCGATTGTACATTTTGATGTAGATCTAAACCAATAACTTGTGAAAAAATCCCAAATCTTTCACCCTCGCCTTTTTCCAGAATAAGTACATGTAGTTTAATTGTAAAAATGACTTTATAGACTTTTGGACATCAGTGCGGTTTCTTTAAGCCGGTGCTAGGGAGTATGAGCGGTAGATTTGCCATCGCCGTCCATGAACAGACTCAAGAGGAGCGGTGACCTGGTGGTTAACGTGACTGCCTCTCAATCTAGAAAGCATGGGTTCGAACCCCAATCGTGTCATGACCATGTTTCTTCATATGACAACAGTACTGGTTGGTTCCAGGAAGCGGACTCGAAAGTGATTAATATCAGTTGCAAGAACTTGTTTCGTTATCGAGCTTTAATACATATGTTTAACCCACAAACTCAATAAAAAAACTGAGCCTGCAACATTTTTTATTTTGTAGTTAATGTCATTCTTAAAAATTGCCCGAGTTATTCCAATTTTCAAATCTGGACTGAAAGATGATCCGAGCAACTATCGACCTATTTCTATCTTGCCTACAATATCTAAGATTTTTGAACGTCACATAGCTAATCAGTTACAGCATTTTTTCCAAAAAACAAATATTTTACATAATAAACAATCAGGATTTCGAAAGAATCATTCATGCAATACGGCCCTAATTCATTTGATAGACTCCTGGCTAAAAGATGTTGATAGTGGCAAATATATAGGTACAGTATTTTTAGACCTGCAAAAGGCGTTTGATTTAGTTGACCATGAAATACTTTTATATAAACTCAAACTTTATCACTTTTCTGTCACATCATTAAAACTGTTTCATTCGTATCTGTCTAATCGTATGCAAATAATTCAAATTGGAGACTTAAAATCTGACGTACAATATGTTACCTCTGGCGTTCCACAAGGCTCAATATTAGGTCCTTTACTGTTTTCTTCTTTATATAAATGATCTCCCAATATTTGCGAGGATGTTAACATAGATTTATATGCTGATGATTCCACGTTGCATAAATCTGGAGATGACATATCAGTTATAGAAGAAAAACTACAATATAGCCTTAATATGATTACTAATTGGTGTAAAATAAATAATATGCTTTTACACCCTAAAAAATCTAAAAGTATGCTGGTAGGTAGTAGACAAAAGCTAAAGATTGCAAAAGCAATACATTTGAAAATTAACGACTCAACTCTTGACAATGTAGAATCACAAAAACTGCTTGGTATTTATGTTGAAAATACACTCAATTGGCACTGTCAGGTAAATGATGTGTGTAAAAAATTGAACTCTAAAGTTAATTTATTTAGGCGTATAAAGTACTTTTTAAATAAGGAATCTCGCATGCTTTTTTATAATGCATACCTTCTTCCTATTTTTGATTATTGTTGTAATATATGGGGAAAAAGAAAACAAAAAATATATATGCCAAATATACAAAATACAAACACGAATTTGCAAAATTATTCTAGACCTTCCAATGAGAAAACAATCAGAAAATTTATACAAAAGATTAAAAATATTGCCTTTCAAGAAAAGATGTATTTTTCACAGCGGTGTCCAAGTATATAAAGCATTGAATAATATGTCCCCTCAATATATCCGAGACTTACTTACCATATCTAATAATCAAAAGTATAATCTAAGATCGATATCTCACGGAAATTTAATTTCGTCTTACAAACCACGTACTAATTATTTTAATGACACATTCCAATTTAATGCCATGGTTATTTGGAATTCCATACCACTGACTATAAGAAGAAAAACAAAATTGTCAATATTTAAGAAATGTTTCAAGAAATACTTATTTAATCAAATTTAGCACGGTCCGTATGTCTTATATATACAGGATACGCTCTTTATATTCATACATGTGTTTTTTTTATTATTATGTTTTCTAATAATGGGTGTCTGTCTTAGTTTCAAGTTTTTTGACTGTGTTAATTTTGTAAGTTAATTTTACTTTTTAAATTGCAGATTAAAATGATGCACTGATGAAAGTATTATGTTTAATGATAAATAAAATGAATTGTATGAATGTTCAGTATATGTGTTAATATATGTTAAAATTGTGATAACCATTTAATCATTTCTTTTTACATGTTATATTTTCTTTGATTGATATGTGTTCTTTTGTGTGTGTGTTTTTATTTTTATTTTAGAAGGCCGCATTGTAAATAAGATGTTGCAATCTGTATATGTCTTAATGTGTTACCTTCGGTAAATAAAGTTATTATTATTATTATTATTATTATTATTATTATTCTTAAAGGTTTCCTTATCTTACATTGAGCTCGAATGAATATCATTATCAGCCAGGTAGAATTCTGAAATAATACCAAGAAATTTTCAACAGATATACAAGTTTATATCGATTAAACAAATTATATTCGCATTTAAGAATCCAATTGTAATCAATCATTTACATCAATTACTACGTCTCAAGTTTTTCATAGTACCAAAAGCAGGTCGCTGACAAAGATAATATATTACAAAGATCTGACAATTATTAAATGTGAACGATTATGACGATTAAATTGAAAAACGAATCGACAGGGGTCGCAAACATTTCCCCTAAGAATCTTATATTTATACTGGTATATTGTTATTGCATTGCATGTAGTTAGATTTACTTACATAGCAAATATTTCAAGTTTATTTATCTTAAAAAAAGGATCAAACATCAGAACTCTTTGCCCGACTGACGTTTCCTTACCCCGCTCTCCCTCCCTATCTGCATCATTGTCATGGTGTATGTGCTTCTCATATCAGACTTGTTATATAAGATAATTTATATGTCTGTTAAACAGGTCAAATCGGCGTCCAAAAAATAACAGACGTTTACTAGCGTTTCATAAGCCATATTGCATTATAGAGCAGTATAGATTTAATAGCCATGATGGGCACCTAACAACCTTTTTCCTTTTTCTAGTCCTATATTTTAAACAACCAGATAAGACTAGTATATCCTTTATTCAGACAGTACTGATCATGATCGCACTGAAAATGACCTACACTTGCTTGAACTGAAATAAAGCTGGATATCTACCATACATTTGAATAGTCTTGTTTTCAAATTCGAACTCGGATTATAAATTATATTGTATCAACGAAAATCTTCAAATACAGTTGACTATTCCTGATAATTTCCTATCGTTGATGTGTCCATATGTTATGTCATTTTAGAGTGATTTGCTGGCGCACTTATCCATTCTTGATCCTGAAGGCTATATCAAAGTATAGTTCAAACATTTCTTCATTT
Source organism: Ruditapes philippinarum (assembly GCF_026571515.1). Lineage (NCBI taxonomy): Eukaryota > Metazoa > Mollusca > Bivalvia > Venerida > Veneridae > Ruditapes > Ruditapes philippinarum. The sequence continues at coordinate 154,085 of NW_026865278.1, forward strand.
TAATTTACGATTTGAATGGGAAAATAGATATGAACACGTCGTTACTATGTCCTTGAGAGCTAGATATCACGAATTCTGTCTATTTGTTCCAGTTGTAACTGGCGATCGAAGGACACAATATGTACTAACAAGGATTGTTCAATAACAATATGTACACTATATATAAAGTGTTATATGGGTGTAATAAAGCCAAATTCTTTGAAATTATTCACTATTTTCTGACGGTTTATTCTCTTCGTGCATGCTTTGAGTTGGAAAGTAATATTCTTTAGATGCCCATAACAACACTTAGAGACAATACTGCCTTCCTAGAATTTAACCACTGACAATCGGAATATGTTCTATTGTTTATACCTTGGAAACCGATAAATGTCCACGGTGAACAGAAAAATCTACATGTCAAGCATTCTGACCAACTGTGTGCCGAGCATTTTAGTATTTTTGGCGAAAAAACTAGATAACTCTTTCAATGGCATTTTTACTACACTCCTAGTCGTCCTGTGAAGAGTAAATTTTTAACGCTGTTTATACCAGACATTAACTTCTTTATTAAATGTATAACCATCTTATTAGTACATTATTGTCTTGTCTCTGTGGAAAAGTGCATGTATTCAAACCAATTGTAGCTGATATTATTCTTTTTCATGGCAATCATTTTAATTAACATGTCAGTGTGTGGCAACTGTAGTTCTTAGACACCTGGTCGAAACTGAATCTACCCATGAGGTAAGAGCAAATCAAAATCCGTGTCATCTGACCATGGTCTGGCACTGTTCGCCACTGCAGTAAGTACTAATTTGAAATTTACCATAAAGTTATCAATGGTTTTATTCAGACTGAAAGATGAAAAATCCATTCACGATATTTATCGTAAAAATGCTTCAAGAAGGAGAATGCCCGGATGTATTCTATGTGAACTCAAGTCTGTATACACATTGTTGCCTACTGAACACCCCTCATGTGCTCAACCCAAAATGTATCTATAAAGATTATATTTGCCCTTTTCAAATAATCACAATTTCTATTTAATAAAGGATGTGTTCTTTCTTTCAACCGTTTTACATAAATATGACAGACTTATCAAATTACATGAACATTGACCTAAGGTTTGAAACCTTACTTATCTTAACCTATCTGAAACCTATTTCTTCAGACTGTACGTCACATAGTGTTATTGACCTTTCAGTCCTCCAGAATTCCATGTCAATTTGTAATAAATTTGTGCAAAACTTGCTTTGTTTTGAATTCGAACAAGTTCATTGCCATTTTATAATATCTAAATATGACAATACCCGTACTTGAACTGGCTACAAATACATAATGTGCGCCAAATGGCTGACCAAACCCTAGGAAGATATGTTATTATAACCATCGGCTTTGAAAGCTTAAAACATTTAATTGCGTAATTGTTAATCGTTGAAAGAAAAACATATACACGTTAAGACAGAAAGGCGTTTATTACTAAAATATTGTTCCATACCATCGAAAAGGGAAAAGAAAATTTAATGTTCATCTATCAAAGTAAGCATGCCGATACGACAAAAACTGTCATGTGGGGATAAAACTGTCATAACCCATGCGTAATAGTCTTATAACAAGTTCTTATGGAGATCACATGGAACTAAATGTGATATTCACTATCAGTATTATGAAATCAAATGACCACATTTCTTTATAAATGAAGACAAAACATTTACACAGTGTTTAAGCAGAACAATAGTAAGAACAAATAACAAACATGAAGACATTAGCTCTAATTCAGGTGAGCATCTCTTACTAACCTCATCTACAAATTACTTATTTCTTGTCAATATGTTTTATATATATAGATATATTTGGAAAATATTAATTTTTGTCTTTTATTTGAAATCAACAATATTTGATAAATTAACTTAATTTATTCAGTCAATTCAATTATTGTACACGGATAAAGTATGAAGTTATTTCGCTATAATTATTCAGGTATTAACGATCTGTGTCACTCAGGGTTTTCTCTTATCATCTGGCGAGCCATGCCAAAACCCTCCGGTTGCAGCCAACTTCACAGCCAACGGTTACCAAGGTCTCTGGTACGAAATAGGTAAGGAAGTGAACCTTTGTAATATTCATACAAAGTGAATTCTACTTCTCTTTTTCACATTTTTATCATATCTATTTCTTGACAATAAACATTGACAGAAAATATAATTTAGAAATGTTACGTTCGCCAAACAGCGGAAATCGGTACTCCCGTCTAATACAAATCCACCATACGGCATCTTGTAAATTGCGCAGACATTCTTATTTGAAACTTCCGGTTGGTTTAACGTAAGCTATGTTTATTATTCATTATATATGGTACATTTTATCTGTGGAATTGATATTTTTTCCATATTGACTACATTTACTGACATGACATCATTTTAGGGAAAATGCAGACTGCGGGTGGTGCTGCTTTTGAAAAAGATTGCGTGTGCACGACAATTGATATAAGCCCAGTGAAAGGCGCTACAAACGGTGACTCTACGGCAATCAACAGCTGCAGAAAGTTAGCGCCATCCGGGGACTTCTTAAATGCGACAGGTAAATTGCTATGATTACAAAATGTCAGAAATAATTTGTTACATTCATGACAAAGTGTCGAAAAGTCTTGGGCAATGAAAATAAATTGGATATTAGGAGAAGGTTATAACGATTTGTATGATTTATCATGTAACATAACATATGCATTATGTTAATAGAAGTAAGGCATATAGTCCATGTAAAATTATTTTCATCTATAAAGATTATTGTACAAAGCAAAACATATGCTGTATTGATGTCTCAGTCAAAATATAGATTACTGTAACAAAGTTTAAAAATAATTAATAATTTGAGCCGCGTCATGACAAAACCAACATAATGGGTTTGCGACCAGCATCAGTTTTTCTACTTGTAATAGAGTTGGTAAGCGAACAGCATGGATCCTGATCAGACTGCACGGATGCGCAGGCTGGTCTGGATCAATGCTGGTCGCAAACGCATTACGTTGGTTTTTGTCGTGACGCGGCTCATATATCTGGTAGACTTTGTTTTAACTTATGTTGAATGATATTGATCTTTTTCTTATCTTTACTAAACAGGTAATTTGGTGAACGAAGCCGTTCCTGGACACTGGAAAGAGAGGTTCTTTCCATTTACTCCAAAGGTGAAATTTTCCTGTAAAATTCATTAGTCTCTTTCATACATTAAACATAGTTAGTTACGACTGCTTTACTAAAATAACATTAGCTTTTTCCACCACTAGCATGTTGTGATATCTAAATAATTTGCAATGAACTGTTATTAAAAAGAATGATAACAAGAGTTATAGGAATATAAAGTTATTCTGTGTAGGCACAGTTGCAATAATAAATACTTCCTCATCATAGTGATATGTCTATATCATTAATACGAATAAATAACCAAAACTTTTCAATCTCTGTGCAGTATATTCATACGAATAAAGCATAACGAATAACCAAAATATCTCAATCTCCACGCAGTATGTGTAACTAAAATGGACATTAGAAATGTTACAACACCGTGTAGATACACTTAATGAATGTTTAATATACATGCATTTATAAATATATTATAGGCAAAGCAGCCCTACGTCAAATACGTTTCTTCGATTTCCTCTTCTGTTGTAATATTTGTAATTTTTACAATGTTCCAGGCTGACTACAGGATTATCTACCTTGACGACCATCTTGCTATAGAGTATGATTGTACAAGTGTTCTATGGATGACCAACTACTGTGTTCACCTCCTCGCTAGAACACCGTCAATCAGTGACACGGATGAAAAGATGCTGCTTGATTTTGCTAATAACTTAGACCTTAATAAACAAAACGTTCCATATCAGAAAACAAAACAAGATGGATGCTGGTGATTAAACCATTCAGCTCACTAAATTGTGTTAAGATATATTCCTTTTTACATAGATGGTTAAATAAGAACTTGTTAATGCGTTTATATTTCAATATTATCAAGACAGTTTTTTATATTTTATTTTATGTTATTTTGTTAAATTTTTTTTGAAAAATATTGCGTATGCACGGCAACTGATTTGGCCAAGAAAAATGGCAAATAATGGAAGCAGGTGTCATTTTGTATATTTGTAAATATATAGCTTACATTGTTCTTTAAATTTACTTCCATGTTAACCTTTTTTTATATTTGCGGATATGAATAAAATAATTATGATTATTTGGTTGTTTCGTTCACGCATTTTAGTTCACATCGCCATTCATGGGCCATTGAAATACGTACTTACGATTTATGTAAAATTAAACGTAAGCGTAAATATATGGCAATACCTACGTTTTTTTACAAAACGTTGTAATACTGGTCCTAGTTGGTATGGAATCAGTAAAACCAAGGTATATAATTTGATGCACTTCATTACAGAGTTTTTTGTAAAAGATACGATAAAAAAGGTAGTGAAAAAGAACTTAAACCCCTTTCTGGATTGCATAAAAACAGTATTATTAAAAAATTAAGGATTAAACTGTTATTATTTTATTTTGGCATCACAAAGAATATTACACGGTACAAACCGGAATATCTAGATCGAAGGTTACTGTTTACGACGAAACCTGTCTACGTCGAGTTTCCGTTTAACAATATTTCAAGAGTTAGATATTTTCGTATGGTATTTCCATATGTTAAGGTTTGATACTCTTTTTTTGAAAACCACATATAAATCGTATTTCGTTAAAAAATCACGAAAACTTAAATTACTCTTTTTTACTCTTTCCTTTTGGCTGCGTATGAAATTACAAGTTAATTCATACCTGAAAATTATAAAAGGAATTTTCTCTCCCTTTAACCAATAAAGTATACGTATGTATATTGAGTTAAAATAGGTACTGCATCCTTTGGTCATATAGGGGTTATTTATAAATTAAATAATATTCGTATTTAAACAATTTTTAATAAATAATGTCTATAGAAGCACAGTATGTTAAAATAACTTATTATAAACATTATGACAAAGATATCATAGGTAACAACAAAGAATACTCTCTTATTTTGTTTATGAGATCGAACAAAATAATACAAAGGATTATTAGTAATGAAACATTGTTTCCAATTACACATCCAATCTCTCTAACAGTCTATGACAATACTAGTATCGCACTGGCAAATAACTATTCCTCGCAAACTAAGCAATTAAAGGCTATTCAAAAGAATATATAAATAATGCCTGCTACAACATTTGGGCTATAATTAAACATTTATAGCTGAATACTGTCTACATGTACTTAAGAAAACTAATATATTAGCAAACGCTGTCAATCACCATCATTACAGTTGCAACTCATTTTCTTTATAAACATAGAATGTTCATTATGTAAACGCCTCCTGTAAAACCTCTTCAATGCCAATATTCGTCCACCTTTAGAATCATGACATTCTCCGTCTCACGTGGTTGATTTTAACATACATATCTGTTACGGCATCTGCTAGTCACTTAAGCAAACGTTTATACATTTCAGAACTTTGACACAATTATGCTCAACCAACAGTTTCTGCATACTGTTAAAGCCCATTATATAAACATGGCTAGAATAAAACTTAAACCTTATGAGACTAAATCAGATCTATTAAGTTTGATTCCCAGCAGCGGCAATCTCTTTATCTGTAACTTTTCTTCTCATAGAAAGACGTCTGAGAACTTTGCCTTTTCTTATTTCATTGACAATGTTATCAACAATCTTCCTGTCTTCTGGTCCGGGTGGTTTTAAACCAGGTATTCCGTGAGCTGCCTGGCTACCTAGAAAAATAAGATAAACTAAACGTAAGTAATGTTCAATAAATAATTAACTTTCTTAAATGAAACTACAACAATAGAAACATAATTATCATCATATAAATGTATTCAAGCTTCTGACATTGTACGTACATACATCTTGAAGGATATCCGAGTGTTTGACTCTTACATTTAATTGATACACCAAATGTTATTTAAACCAACCTCGTTTCTGATGTTGAAAATTTAAAATATACCTAAATAAAGGGTGATATATAACTTTTTACATTGATCTGCATATTCTAATTTCAGTATAAAAGTGAAAAGAAAATAGGTAAAGGTCATACTTCTGCGTCTTTCTGCTATTTCTTCTTGTGTTTTCCTCCTCTGTTCTGCCTTTTGGGCATTTATTCTCCAAGTTTCTAGGTCTTGTTCACATGTTTTAACCTTTTCACAAAAGTCTTTAAAGCACTCTAAAAATGCATCAACCTTGAAGGACTTTTCGTTTTCACAGTAATGAACTGCAAGTTTGTTAGAGAGTTTCTTCACCCGTTCAATTGCCTCCTCTGTGTCCGCAATATCGTTCTCTGCTACCTAATAATTAATTTGATATCAATAATTAATTAATTTGATATCAATACTTTACAAAACAAATACACCAATATTGCAAAAATTAACCTTTTACAGTGTTTTATTCTGTATAATTTAAAGCGGCATTACAATTATACGGTATCAAAAAACATTTTGTCTGTCTGCTTCTTGCTTTAGCAAATCTCTTAGATTTCAGGTGTCCAGAACTCAAATGACATAGCACATTTACCAAAATCACCCGAGCAATTCATGCAATCATTATTACATATTCACACCAATGTCTTAAAATACTTAATTCTAATATTTCTAAATGTTATGCCAATGAAATGAATAAAAGGTACATACTGAAATGAAACTTGTAAATTGTTTCTTCACGTCGTCATCAGCATGTTCCAATAACCCTTTCAGCCGATTAACATTGGACTGTAAGCTCGCAAATTCTACAATCATACCATCCAAGCTGAACCTGAATATATAGACAAATAATGAAATTTATTTATTTCAGCAAACATGCCAGATAAACAAAACCGCTTTCGAATTGTATATTTGAGTATTTTCTATTGAATGTCGCTTAAAACAACTAAACATATTAGTTTTCGTTCGATCCAAATGCAACATTCCAAACCAAAAAAAGGGCTTAAAACGTATATAAATAAAATTCGTTATATTGCAAAGTGTTTTTTTTAAGTGTCTAAAATAACTACATGCATAAATAAACTAATATTATGTTACTGATTACTAGTATTATCTCATTCTGTCACGTTACATTCTGTTATCTTTATGACTGGCCATCCGGTCTATTTGATAACACGTTCTTGTTTCCAGTAAATAAAATAATAAAATACAAACCTTGATGCCTTCTGAAGTGGTTCCAGTAGTTCGTCAACGAAACCCAATGCATCATTATTTTTCTGCTGCGCCTCTTCAACAAGATAATGTAACAAAGTCATCTTAGCGGTATTAGACTTTGTCATTAGAAGTTTATTGAGCGATCCTATACGAAAACCTATTGCTCCTCCAGAACTGCTTCCCTATAATGAACCGAACATATACAGCTTATTTTGTATATAAATATATTTTTTTTATCTTATACAATAACAATTGCTGTCAATTCAGTGTCAAAAGGGTCATTTGTTTTACAATCCAGAGTCGTCGTCGTCGTTCATCTCATTTGCTTTATATTTTCTTTTACAAAAGATCCATAAATCTTGTTTGTGAAAGTTTATAAAATATCAAGATTGTATAAGAAGCAAATGGTTTGTACGTTATATTATTTGTACCAACATCATTACTCGTAATATCCTCTATGTAACTAATACCGTACCTTGTTAAGGAAGTTTCCAGCGTGAAGCACAAATCTTAGAAATACTTTGAGCGAATCATTGTCCATAAGTTTTCTGCATACAGATGTAAGCACTTGGACATTTGGACGGATTGCTCCGAGCTGTGAATTAAAGTCCCCTTTAAGGAGCATCATTTCTAATCTCAATTTAAAGTCTGACAGTTTTATAAGCTGATGAAAGAATTTCTCCGCATTCCCAAGTTTGTCAACATCTCCTTCATAGCCTTGGATCATATCAATCTAAAATCAAAACGTAAAATTTACACATTACATTGCAGTAAGCCTGAACATGAACAGCAACAAATATTTGAGCAACTTCATTTTAATAAAATAGAAAAAATCAGAATCCCTAAAGAAAGCCCAACACGGCACAATTGAAAATGTTGCATGCTCGGTTTGATGGAGCCTGATTATGGACGGTACTGTCAAGTGCAAACTACAGTCCGCGCCCCCTAGCACCGGCTTAAGCAGAATTCAACATTTAAACGCATAAAATGGTGAAATTTTGAATTTAGAAACATCCGCAGATGTGTTCATACGGCGGTTATCATGGAACCTTCAATGTGACATAGTGGTGCCATTCCATGAAAAGCGGCGTATGGTACATCATTTATATATCAAGTAACGTCTTAGCTTCGGCTTTAAACATGCTGTTTGTGCACCAGCCAATAACTTAGCTATTCGGGAAAAAAAGCCGTAACACTTTTCAAAACCGTTTAACTTCTGTTGAGAAGTAATACTTTCTCTTTTCGTTTCCGTTAAATTCATTTGGCTTTAATTTTACTATTTCTCTGAATGCAACCATTATCTCTTGTATGTCTAATATTTCACAATCATTATAACTTTCAAGTGTTATGAAATGTGTGATATACTATATTACGTATTATTACTGCATATCATCAGTCATGGACAAACTATTTACACTTAAATATCGGATATTATTGGTTGATATAATAAAGCCTGTGACATTTCATGATATAATCTTAAGTAATAAGTTTCTCTTTAAAGTGGTTAACAAAACTTAAAAAGTAAAACAAATGACATTCACACTAAATTAAAGGCCCATTGTGCACCAGAAATGTTTTCATTTTTATGTCTCAAAAGCATTTTGTTTTAGGTGTACTTTTATAGTCACCAAACGCCACTCATTGGCCAATTACCTAAACCATCATTTTCTTCTATTGCTATTTGGCAATTACTAAAGATATAGTGATTTAGTATTTTGTATGGAAATCAAAATACTTTTTGTTACATTTTGTTTCTTTTACAACACATTCTTTCAAATTGATCGCTACTTTCTTCAGGTAACAAGCATCTAGCATGCTCTAACACCATTATTTAAACGTTATAAAATTCAAGTATGCCCTTTCTAAAGAAGTACAAATTTATTTGTTTCTGAGACATAATGTGCCTTTGAAGGTATATATGGGAACCATATTCAAAAATTCTAAATTATGATTACATTCGCTTCTGTTTAATCTTTTTTCTATTTTCAAAGCTACTTATTATTGAAACAAGTTCAAAGTCGAATTATCTATTACTATATCGCATAGATGTAGCTAAACCAACAATAGTCTCTTATAACATAACATAGTTATACCAACAAGTTACTAATACCTTGCTTGATTTACAAATTTATTAGAAGTCAAACTGTTTTTGTAACATACCTCATCTTGTTGTGGAAGAAGTTTAACGAGACCCTTAAGCTTTTCTACACCAAGACCTCTTGCATCACCTTCTTGGATAAGTTGTATAATCACTTCAGTTGGTTTTCGGAATTGTTTCAGGAATATGTTTAAGTTCATGCTTTTCTTCGGATCCAGAAGTGTAACCTGAAGAGGCAACATAATTGTTTAATTTATCTATAACATAAATTATTTTGATAAATGTGATACATGTGGATGTAAAATGTTATGTCACGATAATATGTTTTATGAAATTAATCATTATTACACATGAATTCAGTTGTAAAAGAAACCAATACTTTCTCCCAAAATAGCATGGTTTAATCAGCATCTCTTGTAAATGTAAGTCATATAAATTCCCTTTCTTTGTAATATTATCTTAAGGAAACAATCGTTTTGTTATATGCATCAAATAAAAGGATATCAGAACTTATTGAAGAACATTTGCACAAGTATATAATATGTTAAAACTAACATACATACATCACATAGAAGGATATTAGAACTTATTGAAGAACATTTGCACAAGTATATATGTTGTAATTAAAATTCTATTGAACGTTTTCATTTATAGCGTGTTAAAATAAAAACTGAAGACCCCTATTCAAATAGAATTCAACTACATGTACTTCCAGACAGTTTAGAAATACGATATATAAGTAATTAGTATCCGAAAATATTCGAATACCTCTTGACTGTGTGATGAGTTTCTCCTAGTTAAGCCTTTGTCTTCGCCTGGTGATAGGGTAGCTTTCGTTGATGATGTTTCTTCTTTTTGAGAAAACATTTCTTCAAATTTATTGTAATCAACTTCAATAGAATCTTGCATATTTAACACCTCATTCCAAACGCTTTCCTCTGTAAATTAAATGACAAGAAAGAAATATGAAAATAAATGCAAATATTATTTCTATTATATCCAATTAAGAGATCTTTTGATAAGAATTAGACTCTGAAGAAAACATAACTAAAATGAAAGTTATGATTAGGTGTCAAACATTTCTTCGTTTATGAATTCATAAATATAACTTTAATATGCTTACGTTTAAAAGCATATGCCGGAATTTTGTTCCATGTTAATGTTCTCAGTTTTTTGGACGGCACTGGTGTATCGATTGGTTTAGGCCCTGGCGTATCTTCAGACGGAGCTCCTGGTAAACTGTGGGTGAACCCGGAGGCTTCGGAGATGGTGGCGCTCCGGGTACAGCTGGTGGAGGAGGTACGCCGGGAGAAACCGGAGGTGGAGGCGGTGCACCTGGCACACATGAACCTGGTGGTTGTAAACGTATTCCCGGTATTCCTGGAACCGGTGGGGCAGGTGGCACCCCTGGTGCACCAGGAGGAGGGGGTGGAGGAGGCGGCTGAGGTACCCCCGGAAGTTTTGGCACAGGAGGTGCTGGAGGGGGAGGCGGAGGTTTGGGTGCACTCGAAGTTTCAGATGAAGTATTTTCAATATCTTCTGTTTGGCTTTGTTCGTCTCTCGTTGACTTTGCCCGTTCTCTAAATTTCTGTAAAAGTGTTTCGCCATCTATATTGTTATCGCTATTAAGAACCTCTTGTGCCAATCTTTCAACAAGAGTCCACGTGCTTTCACTGAAATAAAACAAACATTTTTAAGGAACGTTTCAAAAGATGGAAACAATCAATGAATCAATATAATAAGATAAACTAGTGATTTTGTAATTTCATTCTCACTGTCGAGACTTGAAAAATATATTGCAGTTTATTTCCATCCTAGAAAGAAATCTAAAATATTGCAAAAGTCGAATTAAATTTTATTCAAGTATTACTATGAACAAAAGTCGAATTAAATTTTATTTAAGTATTACTATGAAGGCAAATATAAATATAATATTGCTAGAACAGATATAAAGTTACCTATGGGTACTGTGAGATTCAATTTGTAGAAGGGAATGAAGAATTCCAAGTAGAGTGGCATTCAGTGGTGTACCTTGTACCTGTAACAAATACACGTAATAAATACACTTCAATATCACTAATAAAGTACAAAGAAAAAAGATCAAACATTCATATGTAAGTACTTCTGGAGTAAATAATAAAAATATAAGAACACAAAGGGCATTGCTTGAACATTTCACAGCACATGATTTTGTTCTCTCAATAGAATCTTTGTTGTTTGAACAAAATGTTCTTATTACGTCATCAAACTAATATATCTGAATGATCAAAGACAACGGTAACGCTTCAGTAAGGCAGAGAAAGCGATTGGAGTTATGTATTTTATCCTCTTATTTTCTGTCTGGAATATTCTATGCATACGTTTTTGTTACTGGGCTCTAAATGCATAATACGTACATTTGTTTTAATTGTAAAATTAGTGCTACATTAATGCTATGATTTTGCATACATTAATAGTTACTTGACACAGGTCTCCGTCTATTTTGTCAGAGCTGTTTCGTATCATGATTTTTGTATAAAATTAACCCTTAACCTGCTATATTTCTATAATGGATCTGTCCATTTTTTGAATTTGAACAGTCCATTCAAAGTTCAAGGGATTTCAATACAAAAATACAAAAACAACAGCTGTCAACAGTATAGAGGCTGGTCAGTCTGCACAGATGTGTTCGGTTCAGTACGGAAGTGCTTGAAACAATAGTTACATGTCTTTGCTAACAGATTAGAGTCAAGCAAGACTTAATCTGTTGCTGTTTATGGCCTGATCCTTGCCATTTGCTGCTCATTTATTATGCTTTTATATTGAAATATCTTAATCGACTTATAGACAGTTCTATAGTCAAAACTGGACAACTATTTCACACCATATAAGAAAAGTTAGGGTTAAAATATCGTGATGAATTAAAGGTAATTAAAGCCAATACGAATCAAAAAATGAAATTACCTTTTTATGTACTGCCTGGAATACAGATTGTGGATCGTTCAGATTGACAGAGCCTGATTTTATATCCTGAAGAGCATCAATATCAGCGTTATACTCTTCTTCAAACACGTCACATTGAACTATTAGATCGTCATCATCCTCACAGCGTAGACTGCCGATTGTATCCAATAGGTTCAGAGCTGTTTCATTATAGAACAACAACTTTAGAATGTGCTTGTGTAATAAATTATTGATATGCATCTAAGTTTATAAAATTAAAAAAAAAGTATGAAATATCTCGTAAAATTTAAAAAGTATCTAAATATCCTATTGTAAGGTCACTTCCATAATGTGAAACTTGTGCAAGCACTTTGGTCACAAATATTTTACTTTTTATTATTATTATTATTATTATAATTATTATTACTATTATTATTACTTATATTATTATTATTATTATTATTATTATTGCCATTACTTTTTATTATGTTTAGGTAAAGATTATGTCTTCACTCAAAGAACTCACTTTCCATGTTATTATTATCATCCTTTCCAACCACCATTTTTTCCAGATTTCGGTGAATGCATAAATTTAACACTATATTTATATGCGACAGAATTACAAATGACAACAAATCAGACATTTTACCTTCTTATATCATCACAAACCTCTGGGGGTGTAAGAATATTTTTACCATTCAGATATTCAATCTAAACATTTAAGTCACCGCAGCAAGCTTTGTTTAGTAACTTTAGTTACAAAAATAGTAACATTTGTGGACTTGCTACTCGAGAAACGCTTGAAGAAGAGGAGTTCATTTCCGGTCAAACCGTTTGACTTACTATGAAGCTTGTAACATTTCGTGGGAAAATGGGAGGAGATTTTACGTTAATAAATTACTGAAATATTTCATTGAGATTTGTTTGAGTAGGCCAGGAGGGCAACATGAAGTACATCTGTAGATAGATGATACTCCATCTTTTTAAAATGTCGGGTCAGTATAAAAAGTTGTTTCACTATTTAGAAGCTGTATGTTAAACCTTTGTACTGATACTCACGTTCATAGCATAATGAAATATCTGTAACGACTGGCTGTACTTTTTCATAAAAATACCCTTTTAGATTACAGAATTTCTTTAGAATAATTACGACATACAAAAATAGAAATAGCTTATATAGACTGAATGTAATTCCCGATACCTTCTTTAATGAAATTCGGTTTGTCATAACAGAACGAAATGATAAATTTCGAAACACGAGCTACGTTGACCAGCATTTATATCATTCTATTTTTGAATATCAGGCTTAACTAGTCTGAAAAAGGGAAATAAATGACATTTTTAATCTATTATCAACACTACATCAGTTAAGGTCAAAGTCAGACTGCACACCTAGATGTTTTACTAGCCTCCAACTTTTGATAATCTAACAACAGAATGATCAAAACTAAAAGTAGGATGTTCCCGCCTCGTAAATTTAGAAAATCTGGGGCTAACGTAAACGCTTAGTTTAATACATGATAAATGTAGATTTCCGTTTTTGGCATTAAAGTTTCCAACAGTTAAAAAAGATTCAAATATGGATATACACACCTAAGAACTCGTTTCGTATTCTCACTCTATCTCTGATATTTTCGTTGGCGAAGATGACTGCGTTGATGAGAGCCATGATGGTTGTTTTATACGTGGCTAGCTCGGCTTTCCTTACTTCGTTCACCAGTAAACTCATTCTATACTGAAGCTTTTGCCAACTCTGAAAAAGCAAACAGCTTTTGTCCAAGTACAAAAATCTTAATGAGTCATCACATTTTTATTACGATATTTCAAAATTAGTATCTGGCATAGTTGACTTATTAACATAAAGAGAAAACTAATTAATGCCGTTGTACTGTTGCATACAGAACAACAAAATATCAAGCTGTGTTATTTGATTTTACAACAAACTACCAGGTATGCATTGTATGTATGGTGCATTTCTAAAACTTAATTGTTATTGTCATTAATGTAATTTATCACATCATATATATATATACAAATTTTAAACATAAGAGATCTATCATTAATGCAATGACGACCCCGGCATTTTATTTTTCAAACGTAAATGTCAATATTAATTTATGACGTCACACTAGCACGTGGAAATCATGGCAAAATGGTTTCTTGATAGTTACGAAAAAGAGATAACAAATCGCCGAGGGCATTAACATCTACAGAAGCCCTCAGACTTATTAAATTCTCAAAAAAAAAAACTCAAATTTTGCCAGGTATTTTGATCAGCAAGGTGATGGAAGGCCGGCATCTTAGGTTTCCTATATGATATTTACGGTGTGACTTTACACTCATCACAAACAAATATTAATTTCCACGTTCAATATGCAAGCTTTAGGCCTATATATCAATCATATACAAAATGTATAATATTTAATATACATGTCATCTGTTTCATTTTGCAAATTCAATGCAAATAAAGACGTCAATTAAATGAGCAGAATATATTTGGATGAGTATGACAAAATTATGGTCTAAGCTAGATATCAAATATTTTGGCATATATATAATGTTACACATAAATGACTGACCTGTATCGTTAACAAACTCATGCTAATAAAATAAGTATGAACCCTACATTATGAATGTACGTCTAACTTGAAATATATGTATAGAAATATACATGTTCATTGTATATCAAATTTACCATTCAATGTACATATTAAGTTAGACAGTCACATTAAATACATTTTAGTGGAATGTCAAGAGGTCATCGTTGTTAAATTTTTAAGTTATTACGCAGACAACTTTATACATGTATAAGTATGTTAAAAAAGTAAAATTTTGAAAATTTACCCTGTATCGTTCGAGTGCGTCTAGCGTCAGATAATAACCGTCTTTGGAGTATACACAAAGTGCAGACAACAGCTCAAATATCTGCATCTTCACCATGAGATTTTTAGTTTCTAATGCTGAAAGAAAGACAATATTTTGTTTATTAATTGTACAGTTTAAAGTACAGAGTTCATACTGACAGACGGGCAAGGAAGGTTGACAAACAAACGAACAGCATTTTTAAGACGCCCTCCAATTACCTAAGTGGTAAAATATAATATCGTTAAAACTTTCTTGAATTCCAGGACATCAAAGCAAACATGCGTGGTTTGTTGTTTGTTTGATTATTGCACTCTATTCAAATACTTTCGTTCGTTCACTATATGAGCCGTGTCACGACAAAACCAACTTAGTGCGTTTGCGACAGGCATGGATCCAGACCAGCCTGAGCATCCGCGCAGTCTGATCAGGATCCATGCTGTTCGCTATCAGTTTCTCTACTTGTGATAGGTTGGTAAGCGAACAGCATGGATCTTGATCAGACTGCGCACATGCGCAGGCTGGTCTGGATCCATGCTGGTCGCAAACCCATTATGTTGGTTTTTTCGTGACACGGCTCATATATATAATACCCAGTTAATGGTGATTTTAATTAGAATTAAATGTACATCTTTCCATACTTCAGTAGAATGAATTTTGTCAACGAGACTTAGTGAAGATGTCGACAGGTAAAACTATTTACACGTGCAGGTGCTAACGCGTGAAACCCTCTATGCAAAAAGAAATAAATAAATAAAAAAATAAATAAATAAATAGCATTATGAGGTTTATAGACGTAAATATGTAAGTACTTGTAGTTAGGAAAATGCAAGTATGATTATGGTATAGGCAATACAAGAAATTAATATAACAGATTTACTTTTGAATGTATTGAAAGCGTTATTTTTAAAAAAAAAATGTGTACGCCCTTTTCGAAAAGGACAAAAAGTGCAGTTACTTGAGTATGTGAATAATAACATTGTTAGTATTAAGTAAAACAGTTAAGCAGTATTTACCACAGCGTGCAGATTTAACAACATACGTCATAATTTTTTACACCATTCATTTGTCTTAAACTTTCTTCAAATAAGTACAAAACACTACAGCATATTGTAAGAAATCGAATGAAAAATCGTATTTAAAAGAGAGAGAGAGAGAAAGAGAGAGAGAGAGACAGACAGACAGAGACAGACAGAGACAGAGACAGAGAGAGGGAGAGAGGGGGGGGGGGTAAAGCGTATTTATTTCATTTTATTTTACTGTATTCATTGAAGTTTCGATTACAAATTCATAGAATCTACCTATAGATCATATGATCACAAATAATTTAAAAAAATTCCTTCTAAATTTATCATACAAAAATACAAAATATACATCTTGTCATGTGTTTCATTAGATATATGCTTAAACATTTGAAATTTTGTTGTTCGGCACAGCGTGAGGAAGTATTAAATTGATCGATCATACGACTGCTTGATTTATTTCAAACATGCTGTGACTTTAAAGTTTGTATTCTAAAGGTGAATGAACTTATGTATAATGTTCTATGGCGACTGATTTACGCCATGGTGTATTTTCACTTTTTTTTTGCAAAAAAAACAAACTCTGATGATAATAATTTAAAAAAAAACAGGAAGAGACGATAATATTAAAGTTAAACTTTGTCGTGTTTTCGCAAAAGAAGGGCGACAATATAACGCATGAAATGTGACTTTTGCATTACATCTGTCGTTGCTCTGTTTTTGTTTTTTATTTTTTGTGGCGGAAATATCGCCCCATCGTGTTTTCGCATTTTTGGTTGTTGCACTTTCGCTTTTTTATAATGTTGCGTTGACTCGTTTTTGCATCGATACATTTTTGCATTGGCCATCGTGTGCACATGAATAAAAACAAAAGCGCTTGTGAAACGTGATAAAGTAGTTGCTTCATGTGCTTTGGCTTATTCTATATGTGATATAAATATGCAATGGCGTAAACGAAACGAGAAAAAGCAAAAAAAATAAATAAAAAAATAAATAAATAAAAAAAAAATATAAAGAAAAGAAAAAACAAAAACAATAAGAAAGCAAAAAAAAAAACGTAATGTGAAAATTTGAAAAGTGAAAACATAATATGCAAAATACTTTTAGACACGACAAATAAAAAGCGAAAACACGACACATTTATCTGTCGTATATTTCCTTAATTTTGTCGTTCTTTTGCATTTTCTTCGCCTCGTAAATGTAAACGCACGAAAGGACGACAAAGGCACGATTTTTCGCCTTTCGTGTTGACAGACTGGTTATGCCACAAATGCGAAAGGAGGAGTGGGAACTGACTATGTAACATACTTTGAGACTGACTGGCTTCACAAAACTCATAACTACCTAGCCTAGAGACCGGAGATTTAAATACCTTCGAAAGGCTACAGGTCGGTTATCGATCAATAAAGTAGAAACAATTTGTACATAATACATTGTATATAATATAAAATATAATCTGAGTGTTTGTACATTTTTTTGTTTGTTTTGTTATAATTA
Organism: Ruditapes philippinarum; assembly: GCF_026571515.1. Lineage (NCBI taxonomy): Eukaryota > Metazoa > Mollusca > Bivalvia > Venerida > Veneridae > Ruditapes > Ruditapes philippinarum. The sequence continues at coordinate 171,681 of NW_026865278.1, forward strand.
ATATTTGAATACCATCTTAAATCTCACTCGAGAGCATTAGACACTGGCAAATCAACCATCTTTCCATAACATACGGTGTCAAACAGTGTAAAAAACACACCGTATATTTTTGTTTGAAGTTTCATGCATTATGGATGAATATTTGTCATATACAACTCAGATTTATTGTTGTATATATAAAAGTCGGTTTCCATCAGATGTTTAAAATTTACTGTACTTTAATTACACCTACGTAAACATTTTTTTTTGTAATTCATGAAGAAACCCATGCTGAGAAGGAAACAGTGCACGCATATAATGTAATATCATTTTGATTTTTCATGACGCGCTCGATTTATCTTTTCTTAATATACAATGGCTTTATGTAATTAAAGTCGCTGCTGGTTTTATTTACAAGTTATGTTGTTTATATTTACGGCTATACTGAAAGAAATTATCAGTGAAAGTGAAACTACATTAGTCATAGAAGTGATAAAAGAGTTAAAATTAGAAAAAAAATTGTACATTATATTATGTTTTCATATTGCAGTTATTTTTAATGTTGACGTCATGATTATGGTAAATGATGTACAGCTTTTGTACGATTACAAAATTAATAAAGTGGGTATGTTCTGTGCCTTTTTTTATTTCATTATAATTGCATTTTGAACAAATTATACATGAAACAATATTTAAATTACTTTATGTAAATGAAACACAAGCCACCCTGAGGTAAAAAAATAAACCCTAGAAACATGTTATTTGAAAAAAAAATAATTAAAGGTCCATTATGCCTCAGGTATGATAATGATATCATTTTTATTTCTCTTTTTTTTCTCTTTTTTTTTGGTATCTTGTAACAGTATTAAAAAATTTGCCATAAAATGAACTATCTTTGCTTCTTTTGCTTTGTTAGCAATTGGTATTAGTATTAATTAGTTTTTTGTATGGAATATACACTCTGCTTGCTTTACGACACATTACTGCACATTCAGTGCTACTTTCTTCATTTGTTAATAATCTAACATGCTCTAAATCAAGTACTAAAGCATTATCTATCACATTTTTGACATTTTTAAAGAATTTAATAAACACAATGTATGTATTTTTGAGGCATTTTGTGCCTTAAATAAAAAAAAACACATGCGCAAAATTAAATTAAATCGCGATTCTTTGCCACATTTGAGATAAACGCGTTAAAACGCTTTTCATTTTCATGTCATTTTGCAAATATACACGTAAAATAGATTAACCTGGTTAAAAAAAAGAGTAAACTAATGAGCGAATGATCAGAACTTTTCCACACAAGTTATTGGTATAGAGACTTACATCAAATGTAATAAAGATACTTAAAGTCCCGTCATATCAAAAAATAAATAAATAAATAAAATAAAAAAATAACCTGAGTGGTGTCCCTTTAAAGCTGCATGCCTCCAGATGAGTAAAAAATAGTTAGATAAAATCAAACTTGAGAAATATGTAATAAGATTTTAGGTAATGTAAAATGACTCAAGATTCAACTTATATTTTACATGTTATGTGCGATTGATGACGTATTCTTCAGTATTTACAGCTATATTTCTACTAAGTTACTAACGCAGTAAAGGCTATTTATGCATATTTTGACCACTGTTTGGTAATTTACGTGGGTTATAAGTGTCATTGATAATGTGTTACTAATTGCTTCCTTTTGGTAATTACACAATATTATACATTCAAATACATTTCAGAATTTTCATGAAAATTAGCATGAATCTGGAGCGTGATGCTTTAAAGGTAAGAAATGGTATGATATACAGGTACGTCTAACAGTTGGTTACATTTTGTCGATTTGGTATGACAAAAATCTACCTGAACCAGACTCTTGATTTAATCTACCCACAAAATAACTGTTTTGTGTTGTCATGCACGAAAATGAAGGTACATCTTTCAAACCAGGAAGAGTAAAGTAAATAATAAAAGGTATGACTTGTTTAATAAAAAATAAAAACAAGGAAAAACAACCAGTCAAGGTGAAGAGGAAAAATAACAACAACAACAACAATAATTAAACGATAAGTGAAATCCTACTTTTTCTTTCATCAATAAAAAAACCCTCTTACTTAACAAAATGTATATTATGACGAAAACCCATGACATGGTATTAGTAAGATCACAAGAACTTCATATTTTGTCAATAAATAAGAATTAAAGTTAAATATGTACCCCTTACATAATAAATAAACACATTTCATCATATAGGAGGTTCATATTTAACTTAATTTCTTATTCATTGATAGAATATCAATCTCCTGTGGTATGATATAATAAATTATATCTGTACATTACTTTTTCTCCGGATAATGCCTATGTACTATTGTGCATATGATCAGAGATAGGTCCAAGATATGTAACATTATTATATGATCTAAATATAGCTGCAATCTCATTGGTCTACAGAACGTTTTATACAATCATATTCACTGGGTGTAGTATCATATTTCACTGGCTAAATTGGATTTCCTCAGTCTAAAAATATATTGAGACTCATATTCAATGACCTTATATCGTAGACTGTTAATTACGCGTGAATATCAAAAAAAATAATTGTTGCGTTTTGTTCTTTATGGTATATTTCTCGGTTAAAATATCATTACTTTACTATTATAGTTAAACGTTACACCGCAATGATGAGTATAAACTTGAATTACTTTTGTATGCGCAACGTTAGCGTAGTTGTTGCACGCCTTCCACGTGCGTCTTTTTTCCGCGCTTCAACGAAACAGACTAAAGTTGTACATGTATAAGGTTGTACTTTCTGTGACTTTTTTAGCCTATCCATATAATAAAACATTTATTGACTAGTGTGCCATTAAATATGATGTAATGTTCACCGGCAGAAAGTCATATTGACCTCGGCGATATGTCATCTACCGGTAAATATCACAGCATATTCAATGGCTCACTAGTCAATAATTGTATAATATCTAATGTTATTGCCCAGGTTAGAAAAATACACGATACACTTTTATCGGTTACTGAGTAACTCCTGATTACTTACATTCCAGCATGATTCAAGAATGAATACCGTACACATGGCAACAAATTGTTTCATAATTACTAATCTATTACTTTAGAATCATTATTGTCAGTGGATTATTATCTAGTTTTTTATCTTTAATCTTTCACCAAGCAGTTTCTTTTTTGTAACTTAATTTCGACAGACGTATGCTAGTTTTAAGAGAGTATAATTCAAAAAAGCCAAATCAGCAGCAACAAAAAACAAACAAACAAAAAACACTAATCAAAGTGGTTTTGAATCATCTCTACGTCTGTAGATATAGCGTCATATGTGGGTAAGTGGTTCGAGTCTGGTTCCTGCTCGAGACTGATGAAATGGACAACCCAATGGTCTCTTAACTTTTCCTTTTTCATGCTCGAAATGGGTACAAGAAAGCTTGAAAGTACTTTATGATCGACTCCCACGACGTATATACCCCCACGCCAAAACACGCAAAATGCATTAACCATTAAATTAGTTTGTTTATACTTGACTTTGATCAAACACATATAAAGGATTATTTTTGTCATGTTAGTAAACTTAAGTGTTAAATTAGATGTTTTTTATCGTTCAGGCCAATGCATTTAAATTCAAATTAACAATACATTAAGTATGCAAAAATTAAAACCATCAGCATCGTTAAACATTAAAACTGCCTCGCAGCGTGAGAAAGAGCATATCATTACAAAACTCCATTACTTAACTACGCTGATCAAACATACGTTATTTGTAATCGATCTTTTTACAAGTTTGAATTTAAAAGGTAGATTTAATGATGAAACCACACTTGTGGTTTATTTATGAAAATTTCATTTACGCCTTTATTAAAGTGGGAACATAAATTTGTACATGCTAGACGATGATTCACAGATTTAATGTACATAACGGTGAATGATTTCATTAAATAGTTTATACTGAAACTACTGTTGCCTAGTACAAAATTGTACGTGAATCAATACAACACCGATACTTGTATACAGGCCAGTAAATATCAGCAAAAAATTCATTTGTAGATGGCGGCGATTTGTTCTTCTTCTGACCTTTAAGTACTTGAAAGTGCCTGACAATTGAAACGCTAAAACAATAATTCTGTTTTCTGCCCGTTATGTTTTGTTTCTTTTGGCAGTTTACAGAAATCTGGACAGACATAATTATACTGTAAGTGTAGTAAGCTTGTCAAAATCTTCATTTAAATGATATAATCTACTTGAATAAAGTATGTAGGTGTTTACAACTGATATCGTTTAATTAACTGTCACCTTTGGTCCTGCCGGTAACAGTTTATTTTGTCAAACTGTATGAGGGGTAGGTTTTTACTGATGGGTAGATTTGAACATGAAATTCCTCTAGAAAATACAAGTGCGGGGTGAGATAGAAAGTTTTGCCTCGTATTACCAGTATTTACAAAACAAAACAATAAAAAATGAAAAAATAACATCAGCTAAGACAAACTAAAATGGCATTATTTTACAAATGAGCGTAAACACCCGAGTTTCTCGTAATAATTCTAAAGACATATGAAGTAACATAAATATTACTAAAGCACAGCATCGACTTCTTAAATTTTTTATATAGTTCAATACGTAAACAATGAAATACACATGTTGATTTAATAAACAAATTTGACTGGACTATTTGTTAATAACATACCTGAGGCAAATCTTCGACCAAATATGTTATCCTTCCGTCCTTTTATTTGTAAGAGACAGTCCAGTCCCGTCTGGGAGTTGACAACTTCACGTATACACATTATACATTCCATCTTCAAAACCATGTCCGTCAAATGGAAGCCCTGAATAGCACTGAGATCCTTTAAGCACTGAAAGAGCAGACCAAGTCCGTCAAACTCTAAAAACTCCTTCATCCAATCTTTGTCATTTGTCTTTACAGCTCTTCGGAGTTTAGCCAGATTTTGTAGCGTCGGATTTCTAATCCATTGTAAGAAATTTATCGCGTCGCCTAGAGAAGGGTCATTTTGAAAACCTTCGTCTTCTGAAGAATTGGCAGCCATTTCTAGTGCCAGCATATATCCATCCGATCTATGGCGTTTGGCGCGTTTCTGTTTCCGCATAGCAAATCTGGTTGGTTTTCCATCATTTTTAGCCCCTAATTTAGGTGAATCACATGTAAATCCTTTATCCATTACTTCTGAATCTTGTTTGACTGTTTCTTTTTCTTGTTTAACTTTTTCTATTTCTGGTTTGACCGTTTCGGTCTTTTTCTTAACGGTGTCTTTGCTAATTTTGCTTGCATCGATCGTGTCGTTAACTTTATTCTTCCCGTAACTGTTTACACCTGTCGTTGATTCATTTGACTGCATGCATGTTCTGATAGGACTAGGATTGCTCGCTGTCCTTGAATTTACACCTATATTTCCCAGGCATGCTTTACTTGTGTATTTTACATCCTTGTTATTTGAATCTATCGGCGATTGTTCTGGTTTGGCATTCACTCGTTGTGTCATCTTTGGAGACTGCTCTTTGGGCTCTTTGGGTTCTTTTTTCTCACTACTTTGGAATGTATCCTTTTTAGCATTTAAACGTCCAAATTTCGGTGTCGTGCTACCCGCGTTAGATACCGTTCCAGACGGTGAAGACTCCTTCTGTACACCCCATCGTGAAGATATCGAACTCGTGTCCTTTTTTGGCATTTTGTCGGCTCCGTTGAAAGAATCTTTCTTCACATCGCCGTTCATAAACGCTTTTGTCATCATCTGTACCCTGGAAGCCATGATTATTGTCGTCTTGAAACAGAATTATTTAGTCTATATCATCCAGTTGATATGTCGCTTATGTACAGAAGTTATTTTAACTACATCCGATTGTAGGCATCCCTTAATAGTCCACTTATAACTGACATTTCGCACCAAACAATGCCTTAACTGTTTAAATCTTCTCCCCTCCTGTATAAAATGTATGAGTAAATATGTATTACTAAGTGTTTTGCCGAAAATGTAATAAAATACTGCATTAAAGAACAAAAGCCTATCGTGTTATGGTCATATTGTACTAATTTGCTATATAAAAAGGGAACAATTCATTTTACTTCAATAACAATAAATCACTTTCAAAATTAAACTAGCTCAACCGAGAAATTGTTTTGACCTCAATCATCACAAAAAAACCGGTCAGTATGTGAATAACGTTATAAATGATTAACAAAAACAACAACAAAAACACAGTACACATATCTAAATAATATATATCCTGTGCCTGTTTTTGTCTGAATCTACAAAAATCAGCGTTAGATAATATATATGTTAATACGGGTTATGCAAACATTGCAAATTAAACGATGAATTAAACAATTATACGCTATGTAATCGTAGTTACGGTTCAGGTGTCGGTCTCGATTTTATTAGCGTCTAATTTTACTAAATAAAGTAGATGGCAACAAATTAACTAAACACGCTACCACAATTTGTCTCTTTTCTGTCATTTCATCAGGTTTAAAATGAAATTTAAAAGAAAGGATAATGTGTTAAGGTTTACTACTAGTAGTTTATATATCTTTTGGTTTGTCGCGTATGATGAAATACGTGTAATTAAGTCAACGCTTTATACCACTGAAACAATTGTAGTGAATCAGCTGTTTCATTGATTTTTTATTACCCCCCTTGATAAACTGTAGCGAGCGTTACCCAATTCACGATATTCAAGAAACTTATCAGAAGTATTTATTTACCTATATGATTCTAAATTAATTTGTCAAAAATAATGAAATTAAATAATTTCACAATGTTTCAATCTTCATTTAATTAATACTATTCTAATATTATGCCTCTAGTTTCTATATGAAATGCGATAAAACAGCAAAAACGTGCCTTTTTCTTTCCTCTTTAAAATTCTTAATTAACATTCAAATCATATTTTTTATGTACATTAATTATATATTTATCAAAATGAAAATGACCTCATGATGTTTAATTAAGAAGACATGCGCAGTAAAGTTTTATCATTGCCACTTCCCTGTAATCACTTATAAAAACCGAACAATTCAAATGTAATTTATCAATTTAAGTCAAACATCGATGTAGTCTAATTGAGATATTCCTATAACGTTATCCTCGTCAACCACATAACACATGTATATAAATTAGCAAATTTTGTTTCAATTAAACTGATCTCACTTAAGAAGAACTGTTTTGTTTATTTTGTTTACATCTCAAGATTCCCTTCCTGTACATGTCTTTCCTTTTATGTATTTTTTTTTAATAAGTCCTGTACTTTTTCCAATAATCTAATTAAAAATCTTCACAATTTTTCATTTGAAATATATTCCTACGAAACCATTCATTATAAAAAAATACGTAAAATACTGTGGAATATAAAAGCAGACAAAAATACCCAGAAAATTCTTACACGTTTTCGCTCTTCATTCCAACGCAAAATGTAATTCCGATCTATTTTACATTCCTAAATTTTGTATATGTGATGTATTAGTCAGCCTCACATACGGTAAAATATTCCGACAGGTAAGCAAAGTGCAATAAAAACACATTTAGCTTCTACTGTATACTGTATAGCATCAGATCACTTCTCAGATACTTATCATTCTTATCAAATTATCTTGGTCTTGAGAGATTTCAGCTCAACGACCTGTCAGACTGTAAATAAGATTACAAGAAAACACGGAAATGAAAACAAACATTTTTTTGAATAGCAATCGATTAATGTGGGCGGTGATATTGAAACTCTTCAAAACCATTCCTTTCTCCCTTTGTTTTTTTATTTCAATTTTAACATGTAAATGCCCACTATCTATATATTTGTCTAGGGTGTATTGCGTGTATGATTTAAATGTTGTGTAAGTGTGTAAATGTAATTGTTATGTGTTTAGCAGAAGTAGTACTTTAAAGGCCCATTAGGCCTCAGAAATGCTATCAATTTTTATTTCTCAAAAACTTTTTATATTTGGTATCTTGTTACAGTTTCCAAAAACATATTCATTTGCTATATACATGAACTATCTTTTGCATCTTTAATTTTGTTGGCAATTTGTATAATTATAGTGAATAAGTATCTTGTATGGAAGTCAAAATATTGCTTTGTTTACATTTTGTTACCTTAACCACACATAACTACATGTTCCGCGCTACTTTTTTTTCCAGTTGTAAAACATCTAACATGCTCTTAATCCATTTATTTAAACATTCTGAAACACGTGAATAAAAAATGGATTTCGGACGCATATTCAAATAAACATTTAAAAGTAGGAAATACAATGCACCATTTTTTTCTCAGTTATTTTCCTGGTTAAAGTATTAAAATTTCTGTTTTAAGATTTGCAAAATCCGGAGAAAGAAACAAGAGTATACAGACTGATATCAACTTTATTGAACCTTTAATAAAAATATATCAGGCTGGTTTCTATACTATAACTATAAGTTCATGTTTTATTGCATCTTATAACTTGAATGACCATAAAGGCTATGAGACAGGTTTATATACATTTTGTATTTAAAATAAAACATAATTAATAATCTATAGATTCATACCACTTATGTATTATGTACAATATATCTGTTATACGACGTCACATCATTAATTTGTATAGTATTAATTTGTATAGTATTTATTTGTATAGTATTCATTTTGCTATATAAATACAGGATTTATTTTAGTATATTTTAGTATGAAATGTGATAATTTTCACATCACATTCAACAAAACGTTCTTCTCAAGTGAGACCATATACCATATACTTTTTTCCTTTTTTTATCTGACAATTCAGGAGACTTCTAATTGGCTGAATTAAGAAGCAAGACACTAGTGAAAATACGAAAAATATGTTCCACTGCAGTGTAAAATATATTTGTTTTTGAAAATATGGAAAATGAAAATACGTATTTCATTTCAACAACATTACATTTATAAGTTTGCTATATTACACAATATGTAAATAACGTCAATCCTGTACGTAAAGGCCAACTGTTGATAAGTTAATGCGCAGTATCCAAAATAACAAATACAACTTAGAAAACTGCATATATCCAGTTCGTTAGTTGATATTTTAGTAAAGGTCCAACCACCTTCATGGACAGCGTATACATGTAAAGTCATATAATATAGTGATATAATATAGTCATATAAGCTTTAATGCAGAAGACCCTTATTTAATAGAATAATCCTTATAATATTTTAAACCTTTTAAACCTTTAAAAGAAACCTTTTACATTTCCCCATTCCGACAATTTTTTCTTTATATTTCATCACAAATTTTACGATTGCATTTTCGCTTAAATTCCCTTTTTTATTATTAAAATACTAGCACATATACATGTATTTGCAAGAAACATATGTTTTGTGGTGAATATTGTTCAAAGACTTTCATTTTCTATGAGAAGTTATATTACATCTCAAGTTAAATATTAATACCTACCTATGAGATCACGGCTACATGTATCTCGAGTATTTGCTTCCGTGTTTTATATAGATGTATAACGTACATAATTGATAAAATCTGTATGCACGTTGCTTTGAAAATATTTACCTGTATTATGTAAGATGTACAGTATTAATTTGTAGGTTAAATAAAGAAATTAATAAATTATAAACAAATTATAGTAAATAGCATTGTATGTAGGTCTGCCCGTCTGCCTGTCTGTCTGTTTGAAGACATAATAATCAATCCTGGAGACGTGAGAAATACAAAAATGTACATCTTATTTGACGGAAATCTTTTTGTTTTTACGTCAGGTATTTTCTCCGTTAAAAAAATCAACATTATCGTCTTGAATATTTAACAGCAAAAATATTTTAACCTTCAAGGTCATTTTTGACTGAAGGACAAGGTATTTCTGCTTAACTTGAAGGTCTTTCCTAAAAGATTGTTGAGTACAAGTTTGAAGACAATCCATAAAAAATAACTAAATTTTAGCTACTTTTAGCAAAAATCAAACAAAATTCAGCCAGTTGACATTGAAGGTCGAGGTCATTTATTAATGTCATGGTTAGACTGGTGTACTTGAAGGCCTTGTCTCAAGGGTTGTTGTGGCCAGGTATGAAGACAATAACCAAGAAATAAAACAAGGGGGGCATTGTCGAAAAATACGCCCGTCACAAAAGCTTTTGACAGAGATGTGGGCATTAACCCTCACCCCCACGATGAATGTAGAAGTTTGGCTCCGAAAAAGCATTTTTCAATGACCAATAAGTGTGACCTTAATCTTTAACCAACAGACCTGGTTCATGCACTTGACACTGCTTCTCAAAGTAGTACTTATTTTTATGAAGTTTCATAGAATCCCACCATGTGTGAGGGGAGATATGCTCTGGACAAAATATCTATATTTTATCATCTTTAGTAACCTTGACCTTGCACACAGTAACATAAATTACATGTTTCACACCAGTGGTTTTGATAATGACCATTTCTTTTTCAATCCCCCAATAAATGATTACTTAATGGTCCGAATACACAGTTTCATAATTTTACCTGAACTTTGACCCCTATGTGTGACCTTGACCTTTGCCACAGGAACCTAAGTTTTGCTCGCGACAATCCGACTCAGAATGGTGAACATTAGTGCCAAGTTATATTGAAATCCCTCTATGAATGTAGAAGTTTTACTCCGGACAAGCGTTTTTCAATGACATCTAAGTGTGGCCTTGACCTTTGACCTAGAGATCTTGTTCATGCACATGACACTGCTTCTAATAGTGGTGTACATTTCTATAAAGTTTCATTAGAATCCTTCCATATGTGTATGAGATATGCTCTGGACAAAATCTCTATGTTATATCATCTTAAGTGACTAGCGTCTTTAGTGACCTTGACCTTGCATTAACCTAATTACAGTTTTCACACCAGTAATCAAGAAAATGACAATTTGTGTTTCAATCCCTCAATGAATGATAACTAAATGGTCCGAATACACATTTTCATATTTTTATCTGAACTTTGACCCTATGTGTGACCTTGACCACAGAGTACTAAATTTTGCACGCGACACTCCGCCTCACAATGGTGAACATTTGTGCCAAGTTATAATGAAATCCCTCTATGCATGTAGAAGTTTTGTTCCGGACAAGCGTTTTTCAATGACCCCTAAGTATGGCCTTGACCTTTGACCTGGTTCATGCGCGTGACACGGCCACTTGTAGTGGTGAAAATTTCTATGAAGTTATATCAAAATTCCTTTATGCATGTACATGTAGGAAAGATGCTCTGGACAAAAATTGGACGCTGCCCGCCCTCCAGGGGCCAGGGGGAAAACTAAGACGACCCATTTTTTAAACGGGCGTATAGTGGCCACTTGGGTTCAAACCCTGTCAGGGGCAAGCCGTTGTTTCCTTGAGCAAGAAACTTTACATTTACTGCTTAGTACTGGTTGGTTCCAGGAACGGATTCCAGTGTTTCAATAAGCTTATAGCTTCCAATACAAACTTAAATAAATTTGTATAAACTAATCTAAATGGGAGTATGGAAAAATAATAATCAATGATAAAAGTTTACGATAGGCAATGACACTGTGTGAGGAAAAAGTTTTAAAAAAAAGTCAAATTAAAAATGCTCGAGAGGAAATAAGACTAGTTCTGTTCTGTCAAACAAACGAATACATGTACATACATTCCATTTTAGTGGAATAGCATAGACACAAGGTTAAATGTTACTGTTTTCATATGTGTCAAACAAAAAAGTTTGAGTAAGCAGACATGCCCGAGTGGTTAATGCTTTGGGCTAGTTTTCAAGGATCTTTAGCTGTGTGGGTTCAAACCCCATCAGGGGCAAGCCGTTAAGAAAATGGGTCAAAGACAGAAAAGGCCGGGTTGCATTTGTACACCAAATATCATGAGGCTGTGATGTTACGAAAAAAAATTACCATTGACCCATTAATGTCGAAAATTTAATTGAGTGGGTAAACAGGAAGTGGATGAGCTACACACCTAAAATCGAATCACACGGTATGGGACCATGTGTTACTGCTGTATGACAAATATCAAGAGGCTGTGATAAGTAGTTGCTGAGAAAACTGTTACGAAAATTCCCTACCATTGACCATTAATGTCGAAAAATTTAACTAATTTAACTAAGTGAATAAACAGGAAATGGATGAGCGACAGACCTGAAATCTGATCCCACGGTATGGGACCATGTGTCAATACTGTATGCCAAATATCAAGAGGCTGTGATAAGTAGTTGCTGAGAAAACTGTTACGAAAATTTCCTACCATTGACCATTAATGTCGAAAAAATTTAACTAATTTAACTAAGTGAATAAACAGGAAGTGGATGAGCGACAGACCTGAAATCTAATCCCACGGTATGGGACCATGTGTCAATACTGTATGCCAAATATCAAGAGGCTGTGATCAGTAGTTGCTGAGAAAACTGTTACGAAAATTTCCTACCAGTTACCATTAATGTCGAAAAATTTAACTAATTTAACTAAGTGGATAAACAAGAAGTGTATGAGCGACAGACCTGAAATCAAATCCCACGGTATGGGACCATGTGTCAATGCTGTATGCAAAATATCAAGAGGCTGTGATAAGTAGTTGCTGAGAAAACTGTTACGAAAATATTTTCCCCGCCCGCCGCCCGACATTCACCTTACTATAACCCGGATTTGCACCAGTGCAACCCGGCCAAAAATTAACACTCATTGCTCAATACTGGTTGGTTCAAGGAATAGATTTGAAAGTGTATCTATAAGCTTTAAGCTTCCTATACAATCTGAATTTTAAAAATTCTATAACTGAACTAACAGCTACAATATTATCATAAAGAAAAAAACATTGTTTGATGTTATAAAGATTTATTTGAAAATATCACAGAAAAAAACAAACATAATCCCATAAACACAATTGTAGTTTAGCTGTGGTGGTATTGAAAGAACCTTGATCTTACAGTCATAACTTTAGGGCATTAATAGTATTTCATGGGAAAGCGCATAAATGAAACTTTATACAGCTCGGGTAATTATTGAAAATAGCACATAAAACAACATGCACAGCATAATCTTTATATCTAAAACAAACATCTAAACATAACTGTTAACTTTAGACATGAATTTATAAGCACAATTATCATTACAAAAAAACTTTTTGCAAAATAAATTTCTGCAAATTTCCTTATTTAGACAGCATTAGCATATGATGACAATATAAATTGTTTTAGCTGTCACAATTTTTAATAAATGTCTAACAAGACCTGTCAAATGCCAGCCCCCACTCCTTCCCCATGCAGAGCAAACTTAAAGGGCCATGACTTTTGACTATAAACAAATGCATGGCTACTATAAAGGGAAGTTACAAGAATACCCAGAGTGACCTTGACCTTTGAGATATAGATCGTCATTACCATGTACTTTATGTACTATATCCATCAGGAATGAGATAATTGTTAACTGGGTGCGGCCATAAGTGCACTTTTATGAATAAAAATCATATCAGGACTTTCAAAATGAAAGTGTGACTTTGAGATTTGAGCTTGAGACTTAAATTCTTGTGTGCAACAAGTCTTAATCTTGTCAAACACACTTCAACCAAGTTACTTTAAATTCCATCTAGGAATGATAGACATGTAATTGTTGACCGGACACCTTCATCAGTGAATTTTAATAAAAATCCCTGTCATGACTTTCAATGTGACCTTGACCTTTGAACTACAGACCTAATTATTGTTGACCGGACACAAACATAAATGCACTTTTATGAAAATTTTCCTCTGAGGTCAATGTGTGACCTTTACCTTTAAGAAACAGACCTTGGTCTTGCATGCAACACATTGTCTCAATGTGCTTCACATTTATGCAAAATCATTTTAAAATCCATCCATAATTTCAATCACAAAGTTATGGATCAGTCACGAAGTGTGGATGGACAAAAGGGAGAAAAAAAGAAGGACAGACCAATTCTGCAAAAACTATATGCCTTCTTAAATATAAAAATTCTTTCATTTTTTTTTAAAATCATCAATATCTAGTTTGATTAAAAAGTTATCTAAATTAACATCAATTAATGAGTGAACTTAACAAATAAAAACTAAAGACTTGGCTTGAACTTAAGCTCTATAAATTTATAGCGCAAAATACATAAATTACACATAGTGCTTTAACCTGTTTGTTCTTCATTTCTACAAAAAACTTAAACTGATATACATGTACTTATTTGCTGTAACATTCATGAAAAGATATAGTGTCCTTTAAAAGTACTGCTTAGTGAAAATGTCACATAATTTCACAATTTGTAAAATATTGAAATGTTTCTGTAACAACATTAACTTATGCCAAAACAAAAATGTATCTTCTTCTAAAACGTATGAGCATTACGGCACACTCCACATCCGAGGGCAAATTCTTCACCAGTTGGAGGATGTTTAACATGTAGAGGGCATTCATCACCTTCAAGCTGTTTGCCGCGAGGGCCACATGGACACTTCGGTAGCTCGGATTTGGGAATACTCGTCACTTGTTGAAAGTTATCGTGACAAAGGTTACAGAAGTGGGTTGTCCCGAAACAGAAAAATACTGCCACAGAGCAACAGTAGCGACATTTGTATTCAAGAAAATCTGTACCATGCTTCGGGCACATCTGAAATTTTAAATAAATTTTTTTGTGTGTATACAAATAAAAAATGCTCATAATTAAATTACTGAAAAATATATGACCTTTCCTTTACTTATATGAATCAAAAAGTAATACATAAGTCGGTAAATGTTCAAAACAAAGTGCAGTAAAAAGCTTTTCTGCTTATCCTTGTATATTTGATAGAAATCTTGCTGTCTGAATCTGTAATTTACATATGATATATTTTATGTAACAATGTTTTTGATTGGTCGGCTATTACTCTATATATTGTAAAGCCATTAACGATTGGTATCTAATACTAGACAGTTAATGATATTCTATGATCATCCTTCAGAAAAATACTTTAATCACAGAATTTTATTGAAATATACGAAATTCTTGCTGAATATGTCTTATTTGAATAAAAGAATGAATAAACTATGTAAGGGAAGCAGCATTCCATTTACAGGTCAAGTAAAGTTTGTCTATTCTTAAAAAAAAAACTGCCTGTTTTTTAAATGACACTATATATTCATATATAGATATGAGACAACATATAGTGTGTAGAGTTTTAAACACAACAAATCTACTTTGTGTGGAGTCAAAACATATTCATTTCATATTTACAAAGACACTGTGCAGCAATTATCAATATTTTCTAATATCAAATTTGAGCATAGTATACCTTTAAATTTAGAGCCATTCTTTATGAAAAGTGTGAAATAAGATCTTACCTGAGCCATGGTAACATCCGAGCATGCCCCACACACCAGTTCAGTAGGATCAAACTGATCTCCACCCCCTATCTGCTCATCACAGCGAGCCTCACCTCCATAATATGCCTACAAAAATTAATGTTTTATCTTGAAAACAACCGCCATATCAACATAATAACCTATCAGTATAAGAACAATCAAACAAATTTTTAGCAAACATTAAAAAAAAACTTCAATGTCTAGCAAAACAAGAATGACATAGATATAATATTATAAACATTAAAACTATAAATACATGTTGCTTTTCTTAACATCAGTCTATATAGCCAAATAAGAGGCTCCTTTGGACTTGATGCAAGAAGTTTGTAAAACTCTACTTTACCACAGTAACACTGAATGAATTCTGAAAAGTGTCATTTTGGTACAGTTAAAAGTTAAGGTAGTCTTACTGTAATCCTTTCCTGCCATAAAGTCTCAACATTAGCCAATATCATAAGAAATTGATCATTTTGGGACAATATGTTTCACAATATTGGTATTCAATAATTTTAACAGATTTTAACTAGTATTTAGTACAAAGCGATAAAGGATAACTGATTGTAAATAATTGAATGCCCAAGATTTTGACAAAATAGCGTTCTGGAAAAAAACGGATTTGCACCGATATTGGCCTATGTAAGAATTTCTTTGGCATGAAAGCATTACAGTAAGACTACCGTAACTCCTATTACATTCAACATCTATAATGACTAAATTTTCTTACATATTGAACAATGCAAACAATTGACAAATAAAACCTAACCTTTTTGCACTTATAACAAACATAGTAGGCATATCTGTCCATTGCAAAACCAGCAGGATCTTTGTAAAACCTAGCTCCTGGTGTGATGATAGCATCAGCTTTGTGTAACCCTTCATACTCCAGCCTCATTAAAGCCTTCCTATGTACATCTTCATACAGCTGTTGTATAGGTCGTAACAAATCTCTTAACACCGGGTGATCAATATTGCTCTGTAAAATAGTGTCATATTACAGATAAAGACCTAATAAATGTTGTAAAATATTGTCATATTACAGATAAAGACCTTATAAATGTTGTAAAATAGTGATAAAGACCTTATAAATGTTGTAAAATAGTGTCATATTACAGACAAAGACCTTATAAATGTTGTAAATTAGTGTCATATTACGGATAAAAACCTAGTAAATGTTGTAAAATAGTGTCATATTACAGATAAAGACCTAGTAAATGTTGTAAAATAGTGTCATTTTACGGATAAAAACCTAGTAAACATTGTAAAATAGTGTCATATTACAAATAAAGACCTAGTAAATGTTGTAAAATAGTGTCATATTACAGATAAAGACCTTAAATTTTGTAAAATAGTATCACGTACATTTGACGTAGATATGTTAAAAAAATATATGTCATAGGCAACATTTTTACTCTTAAAACCATTTGAATGCTGTGATAATAACTTCCTTACACTACAAGTAAAAAGGCAGGCCTATCATAACATTTGTAGAGCCTGTCTACTGTTAAGTATTATGATAATGAAATACCCTTAACACCAAACTAAACAAGAAATGTCTAACAATACATATGCCCCCCTTTCTAGCCCTTGACTCACATTATTGGTAATATTTTGTTATAGAACTTGCCATAAATGGGAACATGGAAGTGTTCAATTATGGAAAAAAGAAAAATAATGAAGACTTTTCAAGATAATGAGTGGAAACCATTCTGACATTTAAGGCCCCTGTGACCTTTGACCTAGTGACCCCAAAATCAATAGGGGTCATCTAATAGTTATGACCAATCAATATAAGAAATATGAAGACTTTGTGATAAATAGCTTTCAAAGATGATAAGCGGAAACCATACTAAAATTCAAGAACCCTGTGACATTGACCTTTGACCTAGTGACCACAAAATCAATAGGGGTCACTTACTAGTTATCGGTATTAAAAATATGAAGACTTTGTGCTAAATGGTTTTCAAGATAATTAGCAGAAACCATTCTGACATTTAAGGCCCCTGTGACCTTTGACCAAGTGACCCCAAAATCAATAGGGTCATCTACTAGTTATGACCAATCAATATGTGAAATATGAAGACTTTCAGATGAATTGTAATCAAGATAATGAGCAGAACCATTTTGACAGTTAAAGCCCCTGTGACCATGACCTTTGACCTAGTGACCCCAAAATCAATGCCAGTCATTTACTTGTTATGACCAATCACTATGTGAAATATGAAGACTTTGTGAAAAACATTTTTCAAGATTATCAGCAGAAACCATGTGGTCGACAGACAGACCAACATCAACAAAACAATATACCACTTCTTCTTCAAAGGGGGGCATAAAAATTTAAATGGATAAGTCCATCTTTCAATCTGGGCAAAACTATTCATCATTTTTAGGAAAAGCTTCAAAATATGTATTAAATGAAAAGCAAACACAGCAGAACACAATCTTGGTCTGCACTGATCAAATGGGTAAACTTTCTTGCCCCTAGGAGGAGAATTAGTCTAATACAACATGTACATAAACTTTTCATAGAAAGGGTTACACAAATATAGAAACAGAACTGTTTTATTTTTTTCACATACCGGTATATCTTCTAGTCCCTGTGGCATGGTTTAGGTCAAATGGCAACTTTTAGGTTTACATTGAGTCATGGGCAGGTGCGTAGGTTTCTATAAGCCAGATAGATGACTTCCTCAGCAATGATTTATACATAATGTATACAATTTAGGTGATTTACATAAATGGTGAGCATCAGCAAGTAAAAATATCTATGCTAAAAATGACGGAATATTCTTACCTTACAAATAGGACAATGTGAGAAACCAAATGTAATTCTAGGACCGACCCATCTCTTATCTAACACCATCTTGGTACAATGGTGATGGAAGACATGACCACACTTTAACTGAAATACAATAATACATAATGCAGATATTAGTACAAGCTTATAAAATTTAGTCACCACACTAACTTATGATATAGAAATTTATGTACAAGAGTAGCAACAAATGTATAACTATTGCATGATAAAAACAGATGTGCTTGTGCATTGTTACGGGTACAGAGAGACATAAGAGTGGTATTATTAACTTTCATATCAACATTCACTATCAGAGATGAAACAAAAGCTGTCTACTATTCTTAGTGCTTGAAAACAAGAGCCTGGATAATGTAGAATTTTTAAAGTTGAAAAAAGGGCCATAATTCTGTCAACTCCATAAAAGAGTTATGGACATTGAACAGTGACCTCCTATTATGTTTGGTGAAACCAGTTTGAGACTAACAAGAACAGACCAGTTTTGATGTAGATCATTTACTTCAAAAGGTTTTTTGTACACAATCTTGAATTGTATGAGAGAAAAAATATATATATGTACCAGTACAGCAGGAGCAGCCGACAGCGCTTCAGTGAAGCAGATCATACACATGTCATCAGAGTCTTGTTTCAATATTTCCTGGTCGTCTGCACGACAACGATGTAGGCAAGGTAAGCATGGTTCCTCACTCTTAATACCACCACACATGTGTCCACAAGATAATGTCTTATTACAGGCATCTTCTGCATAGGCCTGCATACATACATCAAAAGATGATTCATTTGTAAAAATTAGTTTAAATATATTTATCTAAGCTCGAATGCGAAACAAGTTCTTGCAACTTATGAATCCGCTCTCTGGAACCAACCAGTACTGTCGTCCTTTGAAGAATAATGGTCGTTGCCTGATTAGGGCTCAAACCCATGATTCTGGGTTGAAAGCCACTAGGCCATCATCGCTCCCCTTATTCATGTTATACTTAACAGAATATATCAATGTAAAGACTTCATTCTTGCAACTTCATATATATTGAATTTAACATGCAAGGAAGATTCATTCAAACTATACGATGTAACACAGAGTTCTTTAGTTAGATAACTCAAAACATAGAATAAAAACCAAGCCATATACTCATGTAGTGTAAAGAATTAGCAGATGCAATGAACAAATGTAAAAGTTATAAAAGTAAAACAATCTATAAAACAAACCATACCTGACAGTCTGGGTCTGAGCAGACATTACCAATGGCCAGTACACCAGTGTTGCTTGTGGTACCGCAGAATCTACATGTTCCTGGGCCAGCTTTGCCAAGTGCTGTGGACGACTTACCTGTATTAACATACATGATATTAATTATTTGTGATAACCAATCAATGGAATCTGTTTGTCTACATTTTGATAGAAATATGACTACCAACAAGCATTAATAAATGCTGCTGCAGGTAAAATACCTTATACTGATTACAATTTCAAATGTTTCAGAACTGACCAGTAAACATAATAATAAGTTTGTAAACATTTTGTTGTTTTTTTACAATATTGATTGTACAGAATAAGAATCATGAATAAATGAGCCGTGTCACGACAAAACCAACATAGTGCGTTTGCGACCAGCATGGATCCAGACCAGCCTGCGCATGCGCCCAGTCTGATCAGGAGCCATGCTGTTCGCTATCAGTTTCTCTACTTATAATAGGGTTTGTAAGCGAACAGCATGGATCCTGATCAAACTGCGCGGATGTGCAGGCTGGTCTGGATCCATGCTGGTCGCAAATGCACTATGTTGGTTTTGTTGTGAGGCGGCTCAAATGTAATTTAAGTTACCTTTCCCTTCTCTGAACTCAACCATTGCTTTAAGTGTTTTTGAGTCAGCTAAAGCCATTATCCAGAAGAGTTTGGTTCTACCACATCCTTCATGTAAATCTACTTTAATAGCTTCTTCTTCCTCCTTAAACACCTACAATGATAATACATTTCTAGTTTTAAGTCTAGTACAAAAAAAAGATTGAAGTATCTGCATAAAAAACATAAAAACTTTCATCAGAAATCTGGATGTGGTTGCTGATGCTGGGTGAGTAGGACAGCTCTCAAAATACTCCCCATAATCGAGCTTAAATGATAATACTGCTATCTATCCATATTTCAAGTTTGTTATATATATTTTCAGTACTTTTTGAGTTATCACAAATATTGTCATTTTTGCTATATTTTTGTCTATTTGTTGTCATAGCAACCAAATTTTTCAACATAGGAAGAAAAGAAAAAGATGTGCATTGCCATAGGAACCAAATTTTTCAACATAGGAAGAAAAGAAAAAGATGTGCATAATCACCAGACTGCCATCTACCCATATTTCAAGTTTCATGAAAATACTTTCAGTACTTTAAGTGTTATCATGGGATCCAGTTTTGTGGATGGATGGACAGTCCAACGGACGTGATAAAAGTTTGGTATTTACGTGGTGACTCTTTTGTTCTCTCTTTTGTTCTTTAAACCTAAATTCCTCTCTGGTTAAACTGCTAGTTGACAAATAATGGGTAAAATCCACAGATGCCTCTCATTGCAATCTTAAAAACCTATTGAGTTTAAAGTTCCCTGGATACCTTAGCATTTCATGGATAAATCAATGTTGCTTTTGGAACTTACACAAAGAGCAGCAAAGAGCAAAACAATTTTAAAAAAAGAACATTAATGCATTGGCGTCTTCCCAGCAAATATTTACCCATAACAAATATCTTTACTAAAGTTAAAAACAAAAGTAAGAGGCAGTAATATTAACTCGAATATCATGCTATAGTACAATAGATGCACTTCTGACCTGTCTTTGATGTGCACGTTTACTTCGGTGAAGATGTAGGAACCTGTCACAATCAGCACACAGATTACCACAATCCGAACACAAGATGATAGCAGGTGTCTCGGCATCGTCATGGTTATCACATGTTGGCCGTGGCTGCCCATGGGTACCATTTGGACTGCTTACCCATTCACCGGAGGTTAGACGTTCAACATGATCTTGATTCAGCACACACAGTGAGGCCAGTGCAAGCCATACCTGAACAAGCAAATAAAATTCATACATTGAAACCCAACCTGAATAAGTAAATAAAATTCATACTTTGAAACCAACCTTAACAAGTAAATAAACTTCATACACGGAACCCAACTTGGAAATTGTTTTCATAAATTACAATTCTTCATTGATATCCACAAACTGTGTACGTATTTTTATCAGAGTTGGAACATGATGATTCATGATAATAATTTGATTAATTCATCCTTATAATGGCTTATAGAAACAGGCATAAGATACAATGTATGACAAAACAGTACAGTATATGTATATATGAAAGATAAACTTACAGTAGGAGTTTTGATACAAGACTGTGGTACTCTAAGTGTCTCTTCCAGTTTAGTTAATGCTAGAATAGCTTCAGCAATGGCTGCCTTGGTAACATCTTTCCAATTCTCTGATAAATTACCACTTGCCATATCTTGAACCAAGGATATCACATTGTTAGCAAGACTACTGGACATTCTTCCTCTCAACCACCAGCGAGGTCCTGTTGCACTGTTTAAAGATAGAAAAGTCAATTTACTATTTACATGTAGTTACTAGTATATCAAAACTCATCAAGTCAAATGCTTTTTGAATAAAGGTACTAATAGTGTACAGGTAATTTTGCTTTTATTGTATTGTATTGTATTTTTATTGTATAAATTCAAAATTATTTCAGCAAATATTGATAAATCAAGAAAATAAGCTACTATGATATTATCTTTAAGCATTTGGTTGATAACTTTACTCAAAAATATCTATTATACAGACTTAGTGACACTTCATAGCATTTTCTAAATTCAGTGTTAATGTTTGACTTATCAGAGAGTAATTCAATAAGGGAAGCATGCAATTATGCAAGATAATTAAATTACGTGATCATAGACTGTTCTGTTATTGCATCTGCCAACATTAATGAACTGATTCCCTTGTGTGGCCCTGCAGCCTTGACCTTCATCTGCACTGTGAGTGCCTTTGCAATACAGGCAAGGAACACATCTAGGATACATGGCTTCTGAGGATCAAACCCACGGTCTCCCTCTTCTTTACTGGCCATACTGACTATACTGTACTCCACTGGTGGTAGTGCCGGTACTGACAGAATGTTAGCTAATGTCTGGGGCTTCACATCAGGTAAAACACGGCGTAATACAGACACAACCTGTAGATAACAAAAACAAATAATACCTCTTAAATGTTGTATTTATATACAGTCAAATCTCAATATAAGTATAAGTGGATATTTCCATGAGTCAAAATGTTAGCTAATTTCAAGTTCCAGTCATTTCACATGAGGAAATTCTATCAAATTGTGCAAAGGTAGAAAAACAGGTTGGTTGATATTTACGATTGAGGAAATTTTAGCCATATTTGTTTATTCGCCAGATTCGCCAATATTTCCACAACTCTTAACAATTTATACAATAATGACCTACAATTAAGGTCATTTCAATTCCATATTTTTAACAATTCATATTACTAAATAAGTTGTTTTATAGGACCATACAATTACAAATACCAGAGCTTATTTTAATATTCCCTGAAGAATCTATGTCAGCATGATTTACAGTTAAATTTTGAGCATATGAAACACTAAATATACATGTATTTCAAAACACAAGGCTTTATTCAATTCATGCAAATTTAAGTAGCACAACTTAGTGGCTTATTTTCTAATTTTAAAGGTATGATATATTTATCACAGAGAACCAAACCTTTGACACAGCATTTAAATTTAATACAAGGAGGCCATGAATGGGCCCCTATATCGTTTAACCCTTTAAGGAATGGGATCTTAACTGGATTTTTCCCTTTATTTAAAAAACAAGCAACCCATGTTTAATAAAATTTAACTTTAATTGTTTATTTAGTTAATGTCAAATGAAAAAGTAATTTTTGTGCCAAAACAGAAAACAGGAAATTTTCAATTTCAAGTGTGATAATGAAATTACCTCTTTTTTCTTTTTTTTTAAAGTATAGGTTTTGCTAAAAAAAATACACTGCTTGAGGTGTGTTTACTTTCATTGAAAAATTTTTTAACAATGACATCAATAATTTAAAACAAGGCGAAGTAACAAATTTTTGGGATAATTACTTAAAATAAAACATGGTCGTAAAAAGACAAAAATGGCCCCGGGTTGCATTTGCTATACCAAATAACATGACTCATGAGGCTGTTGATGTTACAAAAAAATGTACTACCATTGACCATTAATGTCGAACATTTAACTAAGTCAGTAAACAGGAAGTGGATAAGCGATAGACCTGAACTTGGGACCACATATTAATGCAGTAACATTACCAAATATCAAGAGGCTGTGTTATGTAGTTGCTGAGAAAACTGTTACGGAAAATTCCTTCCATTTACAATTAATGCCGAAAATTTTAACTAAGTCATCAAAACGGGAAGTGGATGAGCCACATACCTGAAAATCATATCCCATTGTATGTGACTACATGTTGATGCTCGTATACCAAATATCAAGAGGCTGTGATAAGTAGTTGCTGAGAAAATTGTTAGGAAAAAATTCCTACCATTGACCATTATTATGAATTTAACTAAGTCAGTTAACATGAAGTGGATGAGTGACAGACATGAAATCAAATCCCATGGTATGGGACAATGTGTTAATGCTGTATACTAAATATTATGAGGTTCTCTAGAGTAGTTGCTGAGAAAAATGTTACCCCAAAAAATGGCCCAACCAATTCGCCTGCCTGCCCGGAAATCAAGTCTCAATACATGATGGTAAACAGTATTTTTTTTGCATATGATTATGTAATTTTTTTTTGAAAACCAGTATTATAGTTGTACCAGATATCCCATTAGTGTTTAAATATTAAAATAATTTTTGATAAAAGTGTTTACTCAGGGGTAAATCATGTTGGGGACAGGATCTAACCCCAAGCATCTATGGTTTTATCATATTAGGACATCCCTTTCTAAAAAACTTCTTCCTGTTCACATGAGTGGCTCTATACACAGGTTTAATCATAAAATTAAATCATGTAAAATGTTATTAAAAAAAACAGCAGGGATCTCAGGAAGGTCAGAATTTCACGTGGCAGACTGTTTGGCCAAAAATTTTCATGAGTCAAATCAGTTTTTTTCTTGTGTTATTTTTCTACACGAATCATTTTCATGTTTTCAGATATTACTGTTTGGGAAGTCATTTAGAGTAGATTTTCAAGTTTAAATTGATAACTATTGTAAGGTTAGGCAATTATAAGCTTCTTGATTAGTTAACATGATAAAGATAATTAAGTATTTCTAGCACCATGGATAATTACCATAATTATTGTTCCATTTTCACTTACATTTATTGAGGTGATAAACACATGTGTACATGCAGGGGTAAAAGTTACAGAAACTGAAAATACTGAAAAAAAAAGTTGGGGGCCAGGGGGCCGCTAGGGCCCCCTGTGGGTCCAGGGCAATGCCCTGGCTAGGGGTTCAGGGGGCTGGAGGCCCTCGAAAGCTTTTGCAATTTAGTGAATTTAAAAGTTCAAAAAAAGGCTCAGATACATACTCAAGTGCTTTATTTATCTTCAGATGTAATTAATCTGATATGTTAAATTTACACAAATTCACTGAGCAATACTATTTAAGCAATATATACACATTCCACATAACAAATTATGTTCATTCTTTTTACTATTTTCAATTTCATATCTTAAATTTAATCCTTTTCCATTTGTTTTCCACTTGTTTAATGCAGCACACTTTCAACTGACTTGACAATTTCTTCAGATGTGGAAACATTTTGAATTCTCAATCCTAAATGATCCATTACTACTTTGACTAGTTTCATCATCAAAGTACTGAAAGATTATATTTCAGTACTTTGTTATTGTTTTTTGTTAGTTGCCTCATCCATATTCAAAGATATTAACTTATCTTTCACTTTTGACTTCACTCCATCCTTAACAGATTTGGCTACACCATGTGTTTGTTATGTACATTGCACTGGTTGGAGAAAGAGTAGTTTTTTCAAGAGCAGGCTTGTCTTCAGCTAAACGTTTGGCAAGATGTTAGAGATCGCCTGCTATGGAAAATGGCAGTCAATGTTCACTAAGAAAGGCAGTTGTGATTGCTCTCTGTTTGGCAATGCGGTCTTGCATACTTTCAATCTTTTTGTCCACAGCTTTTGATGAGTCTGGCAGTACCTGAAAAAGACAATTTTCAAATAAAAGATAAATTTTCAAATAAAAGATGTATGAAAACATATCAAATAAAATATCACACTCATAAATTGTCAATTTAGTTTGGAAACAAGGAGATAATCAAACTAAAAAGTTTGGAAACAAGGAGATAATCAAACTAAAAAAAACAAAGATAAAGAAAATCGTGTTCTAATCCTTAAAATAATATTAAGCTGGAAAAAATCTCCAGACCTATTAAAAATTTGGGCATAGGTTCCCCTGCACAAGGCCGGGGAAGACAGAAGAAAAAGAGGGTGGGGTAATGTGCATTATTTATTAACTACACAATGCACAACTAAACCTCTTTTCGTTGCTTACTCTAGATAGTGGCTAAACTACACAGAGAAATGATCTTACTTGGTCTAAGATTCTTTTAGTGGTCCTCATCTTCAGCTCATCCTGATTAAGAAGCACCTTTTTTCTGTTCGATTTGTCTAGTTGATCGTTTAGGAACAGACTTCACAAAAGCCCATTGCATTTGGTTTCTTTAACCAAGCATCCCATTTTTCACCTTTAGAGTCCTTTTCCGCTAACCACTCCCACCTCCATTTGTTTTTTTGCACCCTTTTTCAGATCGTTAGTATTAAAAACAGGCGGTAAACACTTCACTGTTGTTGTCATTGTATTTGTACATGTATTTTGACATCAAATGACTATGCAACAAACGATTTCATTGGCTGGTAAAAATAACGACGACCAATCAAATCTGATCTTGTATATTCTAGCTCAATTTTTCATCGGCAATCTCCGTATTGTAATTCTTGATAATAATTGTTTTGATTCGTATACAAACGGGTCTAAGATGGACAAATTTATTTTAAAATATATATCAAGCATTATCAAGCAATGTGCACACGCTAATTAATGAGGCATGCACACACACCCTTCCCGATTTCTCATCGGATTTACGTCATTCAGAAAAATGACCTCAGAGATCGCCGAAAACATGTATAATTTTAGAAATCATATTACGGGAGGTGATAGTTACATAAATACTAAATGTCATCCCTTAATACTTCACAAATAGTTAACAAAATACCTGTTTCAACGAAGCACACCGATAATTGTATTCATCTTCACTTCTTTGTTTTGAAAATACGAGTTTATGTTACAAAATTTCTCAATTTCCTTGTTCAAGGCCGCCATTTTGTCCTAATTCCAGTTTAGTTTAGTTTATAGGTCAGATTGATACAGATGTTTTCTAAGACTCAGGACTGATTGATATCCATTATTTAATGATTTGAATTGTATGTTTATAATCAGAATGAAATATTATGTCATAAATCGTTCAGCAGATTCAGTAAGACCGGTGTACATAATGTTGAAATATATGATTTTTCCCGCAAACCGGAAGGAAGAATTTAAGTAATATCCGCACTGTAAATTAAACTTTTATCTTAATAAAAAAATACAACATTTTTTGTTCACTTTCGTTTCTTTGTGCAATATCTTGCAAATAAAATGTGCAAGTCAATGTCAAGAACCAAAATACATTGCATTTTATTTCGGAAATGACACAGTCTCCTTTCTGATGATGTTACGAAATTAAAGGAAGAGTCCATTATTAAATGGGGAAATCAACTACACTGTATCTCTGAAATTGGGGCTATTCTGATTGACTATGTTTTGAATTAACATTCACATTCAACAAACTTTTCATCCTTCTTATGCTTTAAAAGAAAAATCTCCATAACAATGTCTGTTGAGACAAAAAATACAAGATACACTGTCTCAATTTATCCCTACAAAGAAAGTCTTGCAATAAAAAACCCTTTAACTCCCAAAATAGAGACCAATTTTCAACTTTAGACCATAATTTGAATATACTTTGTAGGAACTAACAAGCTAATGCCTTGTGAGAAATATCTAAGCTCTAGCCCTTTCCATTTTGAAGTATAAGAACTTTTAAGTTTTTTTTAGTTGCCATAGCAACCAGAGTTTAGCATGGAATGGCATTCTTTGAACAATCTTGATAGAGCTTCATACAATGAGTATTCCTGCCAAGTTTCATTAATATTGGCCAAGTGGTATTGTAGAAGATGTCGTCTGAATAAAATGTGGACGGACGCCGGACACCGGACGCCATTTGGTTGGCCATCCTAAAAGCTCACCTGCACTTTGTGCAAGGTGAGCTAACAAAACAATACAGCAAGACGTGAATGTTATACAAGTATGTCAATAAACAGAATATCTATTCTAATTTGGTACCTGTCTTTGTACTCTTGGAGAAGCTGTGTGCAAAAGGCTAAACAGATCCTGGAGTAAACCATATTGCTGGGCAAGATATGCTCTTCCTACACCTGAACCAGTTAATGCTGTTACCATTGATACCAACTCAAAACAAAACATATCACTTGATCTGTAGAAAATATCAATTTATTATTCATACTAATAGATACCAGCTCAAAACAAAACATATCACTTGATCTGTAGAAAATATCATACTAAAATAAACCTTTAATGGCCAATGAAAGTGAAATTTAGTGAAATTTAAATGTTTTCTTTTAAATTTTCTGTGAAAAGTTTTATTGCATTATCACAGCTTGGGACTTTTAATTTAAATCAACTAAATTAGTTACATAATATACATAAAGCATAGATGAAAAGTAGTAATTCAGACAGCCACTCTGTGCTTGATTTAGTTAAACAAGAATATTCAAAATTTGCAAAGAGACTATAAATTTAGCAAGATTTTATGATATGAGTTACAAGACATAGAAATTGATCTACATTTAAGATCCAGATGTCATCTGTGAAGTTTCAAATGAATTCATTTAGTGGTGGGAAGGATAGCACAACTATTCTTCAAATAGCCGGGCTTAAAATCATACCAAAGAATAAGTTTAAATTAGTACTTGGGGAGAACAATAACCAACAACATACTTGAGGTCTTGTTGAGACTCTGATTTGTTGAGTAAAGAAGACTCCCATTCATCCCTGACTCTCATAGTCTCCTTCTTAATACCTTGTACAATATGTGAACACACCTGTAATAAAAACATCTTACATTATAGCCATACATAAAAGCATCCAACATTTTCTGTTATATAAAGATAAAATCAGGCAGCTTAAAATGTTTGCAAATTCCATACACTGCAGTATTTTCTCACACTTTTAAATAAAAACATGTCAGAGTGTACCCAAAGTCTTGAATTACATAATAGTCTTCATTGTACTGAATAACTGCTATAGAATAAAATTGGCCATATTATTTTTGTTTCATTTTCTCGAAGAAATCAATGTTTTTAAATAACTTTGAATTTGAATCTGATTCCATCAATATATATGCCACTTCACATTCCAAGCATTAAAGCCCTATGTTCAGAAAAACAAGAGGGCCATGATGGTCCTGAGGTCGCTCACCGGTATAAAGGCCCCCAGGAGCGGGGCCAGTTTAAACCCCAGGGCTTTTATTTGAACAAACTTAGAAGACACCAATTAGAAGATGTTTCATGATGTTAAGTTTTTACTACACACATATAATGAAAAACAATGATCTCGCCCCCCACTTTCCTTCCTTCAACCCCCCCCCAGGCAGGGCCAATTTTAACCCAAGGGCTTTTGTTTGAACAAACTTGGTAGACACCCATAAGAAGATGTTTCATGCTAAACATCTAAGCTCTAGCTCTTTGGGTTTTTTAAAATTAGAACATGTTTCATGCTAAATATCTTAGCTCTAGCTCTTTGAGTTCTTTAAAAGAAATTTTTTTAAAGTTTTTACTATATGCATATAGGGAAAATCAATGACCCCCTGGGGCGGGGCCAATTTTGACCCCAGGGCTTTTATTTGAACAAACTTGGTAGACACTCATTAGAAGATGTTTCATGCTAAATATCTTAGCTCTAGCTCTTTGGGTTCTTTAAAAGAAGATTTTTTAATTTTTTACTATATGCATATAGGGAAAATCAATGACCCCCTGGGGCGGGGCCAATTTTGACCCCAGGGCTTTTATTTGAACAAACTTGGTAGACACTCACTAGAAGATGTTTCATGCCAAATATCTAAGCTCTAGCTCTTTGGGTTTTTTTAAAAGAAGATATTTTAAGTTTTTTTCTTTTGGTTGCCATGGCAACCAGAGTTCTGCATGGAATTAAATTCTTTGAACAATTTTTAAAGGTGACCACCAAAGGAACATTCCTGTGAAGTTTGAATAAAATTGGCTTAGTGGTTTATGAGTAGATGTCATTTAAAGTAAAAGTTTACAGACGGACGCCGGACGAAAAGCGATAACAAAAGCTCATCCGGTCACTTTGTGACAGGTGAGCTAACAACTAGAAATATGTTTCATCATTGAGTTTCGTATTAAGTGTGAAATAGTTTGTTTCCAAAGATTTGAGTTAGGAACTAAGATTTTTACATTTGAACATGGACCTATAAATGATAAAGTGACACCAGTTTATAAATAGCAGAAAACTTTTTTCAGTAAAAGCTAAAAATATTGTCTACTGGCAGTGCAAGTAAATTATCAATCACTTTTTGAAAATATATGGGAATGCATATAAAAACAAAATAACACCAAATTCAAGGCACATTATGCCTTAGAAATCCATTATCAAAAACTCATTTTCACTAAAAAAAAAAAAAAAAAAAAATGCCTTAGAAATCCATGTTATCTTAATTCTTTAGAAATGTCAAACATGTGTTTAATAATGTTTTTATAACAAATAGTTTTAATAATGGATAACGCGCATGCTAGATATTTAACAACTTAAGAATGATAGCATTTCTAAGGCATAACTGCCTTTAATTTACAAACCTGTTTCTGAAGATGCGAGAGTTTACCACTGCGACTGAAGAGAATTCCAACCATATGTTCTTTCAGGTCTGGTTCACTATCCGGTTGATCCCAAGAATCTGGTGTCTTCTTACTATCTAACTTGTCTATTAATCTGCCAAATACCTGAAGTTATATGTCTCATCATTAACTATTGGTAAGGTTATGGTCACAATGACACAGTTAAAGTCATATTGTGACTTTTAAGTTTTGTGTATAGAGGATACACCACAATTCCACAAGTGGTGGCATGGCTGAGAGGTTAATGCATCCGATTAGTAATCTAATGATCACAAGCCCCTTGTGTGGGTTCAAATTGGTTCAAACCCTGTAAGGGGCAAGTGGTTATTTCCTTGAGCAAGAAACTTTACTCTTATTTCTCAGTATTGGTTGGTTCTAGGAACTGATTCGAAAGTGTGTCTATAACCCTTAAGCTTCCTTTCACAATCAAACTAAAATAAATTCTGTAAAACCAATGCCACAATTTTAGGCATAAGTTCCCATCTGATAAGACACGCTGACCTGTAAATAGGCTGGATAACAACCTCACATAAAGAATCCACTTCCTAACATAAAATCCGAAAATCCTAGAGGGATTCAAACCCACACTGGAAAGGGGTGAGTAATTTTAAGTCAGCAACCTTTACCATTCAGTCTAAAAGACCCAATGAAAGGGTTTTCTTTCTTTCTCAGTCCACTCAAACAACTTGAGAAGATTAACCTTTTTTTTTATCATCCAAGATATCTTAAAATATATTTTCAAACATGATTTAAACATGCATGAACTTGCCACTTACCTGGGATGTGAGGAGTCTAAACACCTTCAATGTCTCTGACTCACAGTTCATCTGCTGTATCTGTGCGGCACTCTTCTTCACCGGCAAGTCTATCCTGTCACCTAGCACCTTTACCTGTCGTACTCTCAAACTATGATCAGGACCACGCATTGATAACTGGATACACTTACAATCCTCCTCGGGGATAGGACAGTTGATCCAGCCTATATGTCGTGTGTCAACTTCAGTCTGAAATACCTTCTTCATCTCTTCTACAGCCGGACCAGCACTGAATGTGATGTTGGATACCTTATTCTGAAATTAAAATTTTGCAATGCCTTAAAATTTTGAGAAAAAAAAAATCCTGAAATTTCTACACAGGGTCCTTCTTATATTTAAAAGACACTGATTTACTTAAAGAAAAAATGTTCAATAATCCAACACAAAATTAAAAAAACATAAAGAACAAATAAAACATAAATTGAAAATGGCATGAATCCTCAAAAATACCATATTATTAGTATATTTTTTAAACACACCTAGGCCTAGAGAAGAAACAAGGTGTATGCCACATGCATTTTTTAAATAGAATCACACAAAAATATACATGTAAGATTACAACATATTGTAATACACTTATATTAGCAGGCCTCCAGAATCATGGTTATTTTTCATGAAAATTTTGAAAATGTATTAAAAAGTAAAATACTTCCATGCAACCAAAGAATGTAATTTACATCATTACATTTGTCAATTTCAATCCACATTACCAAGTAAATGTCAAAATATACAAAAATATACACCCCCCCCCCCAAAAAAAAAAAACAAACCGCCCTTACTTCATTAGTCACAGTAAAAATATGGTGATAAATTCTGCAAAATCAGCCATCCATTGCATGTAACATGTAAATTATTACTTGAAATGTAAATATCTTTACTTTTCTTAAAATCTCAGTACAGTTTTCTAAATGTTGATTTTCTTGAAAAAAACTTTTCGGCTTATCTGGAGGCATGCAGCTTTAAAATATAAGACACCAGAATCTCATGTAAAAAAATACAGGTAAAGTTATATTGCTACTTACTGCAAGATCTCTGGTGTTATCTATGTGTACATATATAATTCTAGGATTGGCCTGACCCTGGCATGTTATTGTGATAGTCTTCAGTTTATTCCTGTCTTCATCTCCACTCTCCCAGAATGTTTCAGTTGAATTATCTACAATAGACATAGGTTAATTTGTCCAATTTTTTAAAGCAATCAACTTTTTGGGAGAACATAGCTACAATGATCTATTTGAATACATTACTTACATGACAATATAACTTTACATGACTATTGTGTAAGCTTCCATATCTACAGTTATCACATAAACTACAGCACAGGAGTGTAATAAAACAATATATCAAAAGCAATATAACATTAGTGTTATTAAAACCTTTGACTTGATGCCATTTGCGTTTTATACAAACACAGTGTTAAAGTTACACTATATGAATAATGACTCTTTTTAACTGTAAGCCATTTTTAGATTAAATATGTGATAAATAGAACATTATATTCAATACTAAATTTATTGAACTCGTTAAATAAATAATATTATGCTGGCCAGAGACTCACATAAAATATGATTTTATTAAACTCATTCAATAAATTTAGTAATCAACCCTACACTCATTTAATATTCTCTATTTACAATTTTGACTTATCTTAACAATTAGGCTAACAAATGAAATATGTCATATATGTATTTGAAAATATTAGGTAATAATTATACATGTAGGTGGTATTAAAAATGCAAAGAACTAATTTGTTAGGTTTTTAGTCATACAGAATTTTAAGTCACTTCAACACTGTAAAGATACTTTGGTAACCTTAATTCTATTCAAGACGCAGACCCCAGTAGCCCAGTAAAAGCATAATTGTAGCTTTTTCAAGAATTTAACATCATAATATCTGTAAAGTGGTATAAATATATACTGTGGACATGAAATTTTGTGGTTTTATCACAAAGAATATTTTTGTAGGTACTGCTTCTCCAGTAGCTTTTTTTCTCCAAAAATTAAAACAAATAAATCATTTATTCCACATTTGCCATGCACAATATTTACAAATGCAAATTTTACATTTAATACACTCACCTGTGAGACTAGCAATCATTGCCTGTCTACTGGAAGCTTTTATCTCAGCTGTTGGTGTAAG
Organism: Ruditapes philippinarum; assembly: GCF_026571515.1. Taxonomy (NCBI): domain Eukaryota; kingdom Metazoa; phylum Mollusca; class Bivalvia; order Venerida; family Veneridae; genus Ruditapes; species Ruditapes philippinarum. The sequence continues at coordinate 204,790 of NW_026865278.1, forward strand.
ATCTTTTAGAGATATTATTTTGTACGGAGACTGAAACAGAAAATATGGTTTAATGTTGTAAGGATTGCCTACCAGTACAGATTGGAATATCTAGCTTGAGGGTAACTGTTTACTGGTAACAAGGCTCTGCCAAGTTTCCATTCAACGTTACATGAGAGCAAGATATTTTGGTCTGTTACGATAGCTGGTGTTTGTTTCATTTTTCTGGCATATTAATTAATTAATTATTTTGGAAAAAATTACTAAAAACTGATATTTTCATAAAGCACTTTTTTCTTATAGTACCATAATTCATGAATTTACAACTTCATTCATAATGGCAAAATAACGTAATTCTAAGAACACAATTCATTCATACTGTAAAAGGCTTGGGGGTGTTTTTCTAGCACCGGTGTAGACAGTAAATATTCCTTTCTGATATGCAAGAATTTTTATCTCTGTGTAACATAAATCATGTATCTAATTACTGACCAAAATCCACTTGAAGCAAAAACTAAAACCCAATAATATTTCACCAATTATGCAGTAACACAAGAGTTCGTAAAATGAAAATACAATACCAGTAGGTAAATAAACATTTCTCATACATTCAAGACTTCTGGATCTTTGGTAAAATTAATGGATGGTCAGGAAACAGGCTTATTTTATTAAAACAAACATACCTGTTGAAGTTCACCATTACTTTCCTCTGCTAATTCATCAGATTTACTCAGTATCTGACTGATGTTACTAAACACGTGACTCTCGTGCAGAAACTGGTGATCTGACTGCTGGAACTTCATACAGAAACAACGTAATGCCATTTGCTGAAATATAAATTAATATTGTATGATTACAAAACAACATGCCATTTGCTGTAAATGAACATTGTACAACAATATCAAAAGGTGTCATTCAAATAAACAAACACATCAGTTACTAACAAGTATTGTAGCATATGACATATTAATTATCTGTCAATGCAATATAAGTACATTTATTTTTTTATTTTTTAGTATAGGAAGACTGAAATGTGCCATAAGCACAAGGCATAAAAGGTTTCTGACATTTTGTTGCATTTAATTATTAATGCTTAAAAACTGAAAAAAATTCTGGTAATAAAAGACTGTACTCTTAAACAATTCAATGATTTTTATGCCAGCTACATTCTTAGCAGGATAAAAACAAAACTGTGGAAAAAAAAACAAATGATTAATATTAAGCTATGAAACAATTTCTTTTATATTTTATTGGTTGGGTTTTACATCGCACCAAAACAGTATAGGTCATATAGGGACTTTCCAGCTTTACTGGTGGAAGAAAACCTTGTGTGCCATTCTGTGCATTATTTCAGGCACAAATGGGCACCTGAGTAGAACCACGGATATTCCGTAAACTAGCTAGATAGTTTATTAACTTCTATTGTAACAGATTATAAAATTAATGAATTCCAAAATTCGCTAATGTATAACATACCTGTATAATACTGCCAATAGGTAATGACATGGTAACATCAGCTATAGACTGTAGGAAGGCATGGAAAGTCTCAGGTAATGGATCAACAGATTTACCAGCAATAGTAATATCTGCCATCGGGTGATCACAAACTGGAACCTCCTATATAACAACATTAAACTATACTTTCACAAAACTTGAATTAACATACGTGTAGGTTTGATTTCAAACTTGTGTGTCCCCTCCCCCCCCACAAAAAAAAATAAAAATAAAAACCAAAACTGTAAGCCTTAATATATATTGAAAATGTGCATCAGTTCAATTCATCATTTGCCTGTATTATTTTGATACACAATTTACTATGTTAAGTTATTTGAATTATTGTTTACACAATTCAGACTTTTATTAGTGAATGTCAGGCTGATATCAAATGCAGAGTTAAACCTTTATTGAGAGAACTGTCAAGGTTTTGTCTGTATTGTTACACAAACACTTTCTATATATTTTCATAAAACCAATTCCAAGTTTTCTTTATTAAATGGTTAATAGAGCAAATTCTGCAGTAATTACTAGTATGAAGGAAGTAAATGTAATATTACAGTGAATACTTTTAATAGTTCATACTAAAAAGCAAAATACAGTCGGCATCGTACTTGCGGCCACCTTTATTAAGCGACTTTTTTATTAAGCGGCCGCATAAAATCCCTCCCGATGATTTTTACTATTTAATTTAATTCCATTAAACGACTATTTTATATCGCGGCCAGCGGCCACTGAATGTCGGCCAAAATGTACAAAATTAAGTGTTAAAGTATCTATTAAACGGCCGTGACAAACAATCGTCCCTGCGGGCATTCTCACCTGTGTAATTAGCGAGTAGGTTAGATGTGTACAAGCAAACAAATAAATAATTTTCATGGTCATTGGTCACAAATAATTGTCGTTTAAAAACGAAATGAATAACAATTGCAATCGTTTCAAAATCGGATTTTCCGATCGTAATATTTATTGTGACATATTTTGTCAGAGCAATAACGTATCACAACACCGTGTTTGCATAGTTTTGTCATGTGCTGAGAGTGACCTCCCTTATCGAAAATGATGTCGGATCGAGCGAAAAAAAGACAGACAGACTAATAAGACCGGATAAATTGTATGAAGAAATCGTGCATGGAATTGAGTCTGAGTAAATAGCAAATGTCATCGATTGTAGTCGAAATAAAATCGTGAAACCTAGTAGACTAAACATTACAGAGCCGAGCCTTTCATTGCTGATGGTGTAGGTGCTCATCTGATGCTTTACAAAATACATGTAGTATCCCATTAAATATGACCCTTCGACAAAAAAAGGCAAAAAAATCCTAGATCTCTAAAAATCTTATTGAATTTGAAATTGGGGTAGTGTGAAAACTAATTGTTGAAAAAATCAAGAAGTTTATTAAAACTCATTGCATAAATAATTATCTGGAGCTCTGGCTGATGATTCTAAAGTATGTTCAGCAGGAGATGTGTATGAACATATTAAAAATATAAGACAATATGCTTTGTATCATGGTCAAAATGACCTGTTTACAGTATTATGAGCGTAAAACACATTTGTACACAAATTTCTACTAAAAATCAAAAACAAACAATATTGATGACTTTTTTTTTAAAAAAGACATAAATGTAATTATAAAACGGTAATACATACATAATATTGTATAGTTTTTGTTTTTATAAAAAAGATGTTATTATATCTATGACTTGTAATAAAAGTCTCGAATTTTCCAGAATTCTATTGAGAGACCACTTTATTAAGAGGCCACTTTTTGGCAGTCCCTTGAGTGGTCTCTTAATACAATGTCGACTGTACCATATCTGATCTGTTCTTATTATTCAATCTTCACAACCGTCAAAACTCCTTATATCAATATGAACATTTATAAATGTTCAACAAAAGGTTAAAAAACTGCATTATCATTCTAAAGTATGAAAAAAAAAAAAAAAAGAACATTGTTAAATAAAGTTGTAAAAATGTAAGCTCACCTCCTGATCTTTCTTTGGTTCTTTCTTTACTTCTTTAACTGCAGGTTCATTCTTCTGTCCATCTTTGACTTCCTCCAGAACCTCCTCAGACTCGTCTTCTCCAGGACTCAATGCCGACACAAAAAACCATAGTAGATCATGTATACAAACAGACTGGGTGACCATACGTAACAACCAGTTCATAGCCTGTAATATCAGACACAAAAACCATAGCAGATCATGTATACAAACAGACTGGGTGACCATACGTAACAACCAGTTCATAGCCTGAAATATCAGACACAAAAATCATAGCAGATCATGTATACAAACAGACTGGGTGACCATACGTAACAACCAGTTCATAGCCTGAAATATCAGACACAAAAAACCATAGCAGATCATGTATACAAACAGACTGGGTGACCATACGTAACAACCAGTTCATAGCCTGTAATATCAGATTCAAAAAACCATAGCAGATCATGTATACAAACAGACTGGGTGACCATACGTAACAACCAGTTCATAGCCTGAAATATCAGACACAAAAAACCATAGCAGATCATGTATACAAACAGACTGGGTGACCATACGTAACAACCAGTTCATAGCCTGAAATATCAGACACAAAAAACCATAGCAGATCACGTATACAAACAGACTGGGTGACCATACGTAACAACCAGTTCATAGCCTGAAATATCAGACACACAAAAAACCATAGCAGATCATGTATACAAACAGACTGGGTGACCATACGTAACAACCAGTTCATAGCCTGAAATATCAGACACAAAAATCATAATAGATCATCTATACAGATAGACTGGGCGACAGACTGCAACAACAAGGTCACCTACATCAGTCATGTTTTTTACATAACTAATTTGAGTGACAATGATCAACTTTTTTTGGTACCAAAATTATTTTTATAAAATATTTTTATGCTATGCTGAAACAAATCAATGGTTAACAATTATGGGACTTGGTGTGAAGTAGTAATGTTTCCCTAATTTTATAGCATCCATAATGTGTAGCAATCAGTTTAAATGCATTTATAGCCTGGAACAATTTCAACTTCATTTTGGATTTTGTACAATTGATAAAAACATAAAACCTATCAATTATACCTCCTATAGTAAAATATTTTTATTTCAAAACTGGTGGCAACAATACTAGTATCTGTTCTTTGAAATTCTCAAGCATCAACAATGTTTATTTAATATTTATTTTGTGTTTCCTTGGTTTTACAGTGCACTAACTCAATTTAGGTTATCCAGTGTTGAAACAAGAAAGATGATTTTGGCTATACTAGGGTGTTTAAACTCGAGCTAAGAGGGGCATAGATTCCTGTAATTCTAACCCATTAAGTCACCTCTTAAGATCATGCAGGCATAAACAGTGTCTGCAATTCTGATACCTCAACCCTTAAAAGCAACCCCTCAGCTACAAGGGGGTCAACAATGCTTTTAATGAAAACTCAAATATTTATACCTGTAAAGCAAACACTCTACATGTTGCTTTTCTCAGAGCTTGCCTCATAGCTAACTGTAAACCATCAAGGTCATGTCTTTGTACAATAAAGGCCATCACTGGTCGACTGAGAGCTCTCTCCTGACTGCTCATTGGTAACATGATATTACCGCTCTTGTCTACTGAACCAATCAATTTGGTCATAGCCGCTGACGGGTGCTTCAATAACGTGCCTCCATCTATTTTTTATAACATGAATATGTATATGAGACAAATACATAAAAAAGAATGTAAATAAATCTTAAAAAGTGTATAAAGTTTTATATCTGCTGTATGTAGTTAACTACAAAATGATTGTTTTGAATTTTGAAAAAGAATTATTCCAAAATACCCATATGATCACCATGGTGCAATTATTGGTTAACTTCTATTAAATCTAGGACTTAACCCATTACAGCACTAAGGTGATGATATAAAAAACATATCTTTGTTTATTTCTTAGCAGCGAGAATTGTGTTCACAAAATCATTGCTAAACACTTAAAACCCAAAGAATCAACCATAAGATTCTGGAAACAATATTATTTTTCTTAAATAAATTACAAAAAAAAATATTTAATTCTGCACAGCTTAAACCATTTAATATAATAAGAAAAATCTATTAAGCATAAAAAAATACAATTTTTTTACCATATTTTTATGTGATTAACAGTTTAAAGACTTGAAATATGTTATACATTGTACTTTGTTTTTGAATAAACCTGCAAATGAAGCAATTTTTGTCAGTTGACTGCATGATGTAATATATACCCACCACCAACACCACCACTATTATTTCTCCTCCGTGGTGAGAAAAGACGGCCAAGATTTTTATCATTTGTACTATCATCATCTGAAACAATCTCTGATATACTGCGCTGGAAAGCACTTTTCTTCGCACCCTCGGGTTCGGACTCTGGACTGTTACCATCACTGTGCAGGATATCTAATCTTCCTTCCTGTATCACAAAAAATATCAACTACAACATTTGGTTACAAAAAAATGGTTCAAAGACAGAAAAGGCCGAGTTGCATTTGTATACCAAATATCAAGAGGCTGTGATAATTAGTTGCTGAGAAAACCATCAATGTTGAAAATTTAACTAAGTCGGCAAACAGGAAATGGATGATTGACAGACCTGAAATCGAATCCCACAGTATGAGACCACGAGTTTATGTTGGATACCAAAAATCAAGAGGGTCTGATAGGTAGTTGCTGAGAAAACTGTTCTGAAAATTGTTTACCGCCTGACATTCACCATACTATAACCTGAGCTTGTGCACCTGTGCAACCCGGCCAAAAATGGAAATGGCATGAAAACTACAGACATCTTTTTCTATTATAACTCCTTTGTTTTCATGAAATAATAGTTATCATAGTGCTGTCATTAAAAGATCATTTAGGAAAACTAGTCTTTTTTTTTATTTCCGAAGAATAGGTTATTCAAATCTTCAAAGGCTTTTACAGTTTGTTTTTTTCTAAATACAGTTTCTTCTTACAAAACTTATCATATTCAAACTTAAATTGTTAAATTTTTACTAAATAAAAGTGAATGTCTTACTAATGGACTTGTAGGTGGAATACAAGTAGACATTGGTCTCTGGTCCTTGCCCAGTGAGCCTGATCTTGCTAATGGACTGTGTCTAGGTTCTGTAGGAAGTCTAGGTCGATAGGAGAGTGAATGGACTGGTCGCCTCATACTCATTGATCCAGATCGAACTCTTTCGTCTGCATCTATGTAAAATTCATCAGCGAAGGCCGAATCTGAACTTTGTGCACTCTGTCTTATAAGATATTGAAAAGGAACTTGAGGGAATGGATTTAGATCCACTCTATATTCTTCTATAACACTAGGCAGCAGTAAATCATGATTTGGCGACACTTTCTTCTGACTCTGTGTTGGTAACTGAAATCCTGAAGCACTTGCGAGATCCAGTAAAAACATAGCATTATTCTTCAAGATAATGTGGGGTTCTAGAGGTAGCATGATATTCTGTTGTCTTGACATGGTGTTCTTCTTCTTGCCTTTCTTATTTTTATCTTTTTCTTTCTGGGCATGCCGTTTCTCCTTTAAATATTTTTCCCGACATTTGTCACAGATAAGATACCAGCTGCTTCCGCCCACTCCACCCTCCCCACAATTCCCTGCCCAACCGTCACAGAAATTCCCTCCACTGTTGTAGCCCTTCCCACCTGCATGCCTGCCACACCCAGGATGAGCCTGTCTCATATGATAAGTGACTGGGTGAGGGAACATTCCATTGCACAGTTCACAATTAGATTCTCTCTCTACCCCACCTCCATAGACACCCATAGCTATTGCCTCAGCAAATATTCCAGCCCTTCCCATCTGCTTTACTTCTTTCTTCTTCTTACTTTTCTTGTCTTTATCCTTCTTTTCATCTTTCTTTTCAGGTTTCTTGCTTTTTATTGCAATAGCAGGACTAGGGTAAACAAGTTCTTGAACTATGACCCGCAATGTAGCAGACGACAATTCATCCCAGAAATAAACTAAATGTTGTAAAGTTGTTGGTAATTGGGTTTCTTTCTCAACAGTCATTGATTTTTCTGGCAGAAGAAAATGTTCAACAGTTTTTGTATCAGATTTATATTTACCCGAATCTTTCTTTTTCTCAGAGTCTGAATAATGTGTTTCAGGTTTTTCTTCAGGTTTCACCTTAGCATCAATCTTAAACCGGACTCGTGGTTCATTTATATTTTCCTTCTTTTTTGTCTGATCTTTACTTGAGTCAGTTGCATGACGCACCCTTTCCTTTTGTTTCTCTGGCTTTTTTGACTTGTTCAATAATGACATCTCTTTTGTTAAATTTTGATTAAATTTCAAGAACGAGGCACATGCCATGGCATCATGAACAATGCCCTCATGCCATAAAAAGGCAGCAAACACTGCACGTAAAGTCTCTGCTACTGATGGAGACATAGCTTCCTTCACATAATGCTTTGGTCTGTCCATCACCATGGAGGCAGAAAATGCCCGGGCCCTTGACACTGGTCCAAGGTCACGCTGGGAAGGTGAAGATGCCCTTTCTCGCTTGGATCTCAGTTGACGACCTCTATCTTTCCTAATATTTTTTGGTGACAGTCTGAAATATAAAATAAACCAGTAATAGAAATTTAAAAAAAAATATGCATTCATTATTTTATTAATAATCTTTACCTAACTGGCTCAATCATAACAAAGGCTATATGTTAATCTAAATAACTCATTAATCTGCACATATTGGATTAATGATACAAAAAAGCAACAAAAAACCTGTTCTTGGTACACCCAACTTATAAAACTTACCTTCCCGCTGTTTCCTCTTTATTCGTTGCTCCTATATTAAAGGCAACTTTAACACCTTCACCTCCTTGACCTGTAAGGGATGGTGACCCTGCCTGGGCTCGTGAAGGGCTTGAGCTAACATGTGGACTGCCTGATCTTCTAGGGCTTCCTTGTGGACTTAACAAAATAAAATTTCACTGGTTATGATATCATTCATTCAAATAGTGCAGTTAACACACTCCAACTTTGTCTTCTTAAAGTTTTTTTTACTGTATTGTCTTATCATTACACAACAAATCTTTTTAAGTCAATGAAAAACATGTTTGTATCAAAAACTCATTCTTGGCAATGCATAATTTAGCCAAGACATCTATCATGCAAGATATACGTAGCTTTACAAATTAATTATTTCATACAGTTTCCATTGTGTTTCTATATAAATACTGCATATAAATTTTACTTCCAATATCTTTTAGCCATAAGAGATAATTACTGCATTATAAATGTCATTCTAGAGACAGGTCAGCAGAATTGACAATTATTTTACTACCATAGCAAATTTAGTTAATATAGATTATAATTATACCTGATTCTGCTAGGAGATGAGAATCGAGGACTGAGGGTACCCTGACTTAGATCATCCCTCTGTTCAGTTCCTTCACTTGCACTGTGGCGGACCAGTGGTGACCCTGGTGGTGACACTGAAGGTCTGTCGATAGATGCTTCCTTCCTTAATTGTCCTGTAAGTCAACAATAATTCTAAGATGAAAACTATTCATTCAAGATGATCCCTAACTCTAAAACATAAACACCTTCTCCAGAAAAACAATTTGTCTAACACTGTAAAGTTTACACAAAAGTAATATAAACTTTACAACATATTTTTAAAACTGATAAACTGCAATTCAATTTTCTTTAAACAGGGACATATCTATATCTGTATCTATCTGTTTTTGTATAAAAGACCACAAATATCAAACTATTCTAAGACAAAAGGAAAATTCCATTGACAAGCACAAAATTGAACTGGCTAGATATCCTTTCTGACTAAGGCTTTGACATCACTATGGTGACTTACATAGGCATGTTAATTAAGTATTTACTTGATGTTTTGTACCATTATTACCTTTCCTTGTTGTCAAAGGGCTACTTGGTGGTGTGACAAAGGCTTGTGAAGTTTCTGAAGCTACAGAGCTCACTCTTGCTGGAGAATAAGATTGTTTTGGACTTCCACTTCTAGCAACTGGTGACCCTGACCGTGGTGAACCTTGAATACAAACAGTTAGTAAATCAATATAACTACGATATATTATTAGTTATAAAGATTTTTCACGGGTTTTATGGCACTATAATTAACGATTGTTTGTATATATAGCGTTACCCGAGCTGTTAGGCAGCAGTGATGTATATAAAAGTATATAAACGTCACAATTATCTATCATATCAACTGATGAAGCTTATTAAAGTGAAATATGTTTTGATAAACTTTGTTGGTTTGCGCTCTTTTTATCATTTCATACTCCATTTTTAATTGTTAAATCTTTTACCTTGCTTGTCTAAAGAGGTTTGTGGACTGGAACTGCGCGAAAGTTTCTTGGGTGAACCTGGAGGTGATGGGACAGGGGTAGGTCCATTACCATTTGCCTGACTTTCACCTGTAAATATATGTATTAGCAAAAACTTAATACTGGTAGCTATATTGTAATTTTAAACTTTTGAAACTTTTTTCATATTATATAGTAGAATTCTAATTCCTGTGTAGCCACTAATCTTAGCCAATCTCAACTACTGTACAACATCTGTGGAAACCATCTTCATCAGTGTCTATTTTTAGTTTCAGATCAAATTATCTTGAAATATCTTAATTAGAATATTGACATCTTGTAAGCATTACTGTATCAACATTACTGTAAAAACTGGATCAACACTTGAATAAACATCTTAATCAAATGGAACAATAAAGAAATATATCTGTAAAATGCCATTTAATACTAAGTAGAAGGATAAATAAAGTAAATTATGAATGTAGTCAGCTATCATATCTATTAATAACTATATAATCCACCAAGTTTCAACCTCCAACGTTTCAAGGGGTTAACCTTTTCCATCATATAGACGTGTTTTGACGATGTACTACCTCCACCTTTTTTGAGACCTCAAACAGTAAAAAATGCCCTAGTTAGGCCCCAAACACTGTTTTTCCTTTGAGAAATGTTGTTAAAAAAGTGACCACTTTTTCGGTGCCGCCCCCATCAAAATGGTACATCAGGGGGTTGCCAGAAGGGGGACGTGCCCCCTTCTGTCTGGGGATTTGAAGGGAGGGGGGGGGGGCGGCAGTCCCCCTCATCGCCAAGAAAATTTTGGACATGTGACAGGCTAAAAATGGCCTCAGGTCAATCTTAGGGTAACTAGTAACCGACGCTGAAAAACCCTTTACTCTATCTCAATTCATTGAGAAGTTGCAGCACTTTTAAATCAGTTTTGATGGAAAAAAATAATGCAAAATAGTGATTTTTCAAAATTTTGAGACATCCCCCCATTGCCATGGTAACAGGAAATTTACGATTGAGCATGCCGTTACAGAGGCTATGGTCCAGTCAACATTTGTGCCAAGTTCCATCAGTATTGAAGCATTTTTCATAGTTTCATAGCAGTTTGAATTTGTAACAGGAGGCTTTTCAATGAAAACGGCCATTTTTCACAATGCGCTCATGGGGTAAAACCCCTTTTTAATTTTTTCCAGAGTGATCATATCTATTAAGAACAAATAAATCAATGCACAGAAAATGCAATTAACAACAGCCTTTCAAGTTGTTATTCAATTTCAAATGCATGGTGAATGCATTTATATTTCACTGTTTGTTTGTTATACAACATAATTCTGTCTTTCAGGAACAATTGAGCCTCTTAATCTAATTTATTTTATGCAGTTTGTTTGTATGTTAAAGAATTAAGTCTGTTGTCAGAAAATAGCTTTTACAGCTTATTTTAACTGACTATAAATAAAGATTAACTTATCTTAAGATTCATAACAAATTTGTTTATGAAACAAAAATTGTTTATGAAATAATAAATCATGCCAAAGTATATTACAACATTAAATCACAGCCAAACAAAACATCACATTAAAGTAGCAGAACAGAAGTTGCCAATGAAACAACATCTAGGTCTGTAAATAAATATATAAAAAACATTAAACATTTTTATGTAAAATGCATTGCATTCAAGAAACTAAGAAATTAATGAAACTAAATAAAAATGCTCACAAAACTCACACATACTTGAAGCTAAAACATCTGCAATTATAATCAAGACGACCTGGTTTCTCCATATGTAAACAAGAGCACCGCTAGGGGGAGCATTATATGCCCGAAAGTGTTTTGTTTTTTTAGTAAGGATGAAGCATTTGTAAGACATGGGAATTAAATAAAGTATTACCTCCTTCAAATAGCAATCCTCCTATGAAGTTTGAATACTGTGGGCCAAATGGAACTTAAGTTAGGGTATAGAAACTGTTTTTAGTTTTAAAGTAATAATGACCTTGACCTTTGACCTTGTGACCCCAAAATCAATAGGTGTCTTCTACTAAATATGGACAATCATCCTATGAAGTTTGAATATTGTGGGCCAAATGGAACTTAAGTTATGCTCCGGAAACTGTTTTCAGTTTTAAGGTAATAGTGACCTTGACCTTTGAACTTGTGACCCCAAAATCAATAGGGGTCTTCTACCCCATGTGGACAATCATCCTATGAAGTTTGAATATTGTGGGAACTTAAGTTATGCTCCGGAAACCAAATTGCTAACGTACAGACGGACAGACGGACAGATTCCAGGGGGTATAACATAATATGCCAGAAATTCTTTCGGGCATATAATAAGGGACATACTTTAACTGGTTCTGTATATTCACTCCAAGAATGAATTAACAACATCGAGATAACTCTAAAGATGCACTTTCTAGATATACTGAACAACAACAAAATTATATATGATTCTTATAATACAGCAAATACAACACCTAAAGCAAGATGACCTGATGTATTTCACAAGAATAAGTTATAAGCTATGATAATTATCAATCTACTGGCACATAAATTAAGTCAGTCTTGGAACTTTCTTTATGCAGCTGTTGTGGCCCACTTAAATGGGATAGGTCTATTATGTTTACCAATTAGAGAAGAATATTGAAAGGAACTTAGGGAACATTGTGAAAAAAAGTCCAACAGTAATAAAAGAAAGTTATTTAATCACCTTTTTTTCTTTTTCAACTACAAGTATATAGAGAAAACATGGTTGACGTCAGAATGGAGAACGTTTATCTGGTGAGCAAGAAAGTATATCTTGGCGAGCTTCAGTGAGGCAGGATTCACAAATAAACCTTTTCCATCCCAACAAGAACAACCATGTATTCAATTTATCCTGCTTTTTATCTAATTCAATCATGTTTTTAGATCATCTTAATGGCTTCATTACACTTTTTCCCCGATAAAATATTGTCTATATGAAGTTTTGTTTTGCTGCTAACCATGTGATGTCATCTTAGGCTAACCATGTGACGTAATGACTGGAGATAGATAAGTTTATCCAGCAAGGCTTTATCCAGCTGATAATATAGACAGTAGCAGGATTAATAGCTTTATACACTTTAAATAAAAGGAATTATAAAATTTCTTGATAGAAGCCTCAGCAGAATAAGAAGTTTCTCCAGTCAGTATTTTCTGATGCAATGTTTCCAAGTACAATCAATCAACACCTGGGTATTGAATCCTCAACCGTCTGTCCTAATGAACCTTAATAACACACACATATATATATCTCAAAACAAATGTACACAAATAAAAAATAAAAATACAACAAAAGTAAAAAGGAACAAAAATAACCAAAAAGACATATGCACAATAAAATATCTACCTCTATTGTATAGCAAAAATCTACAGTTCTAAAACTGACATGTTTACGACAGCGGACACAAATTGTACCTATAAGCTGGGCAAGCTTTTTAGGACTGATGGCACGTGTTAGAGCACGGTATTCCTTTCCCGCAATATTTACTGCAAGACCACTTGGCTCTTTATTGAAGAGCCAATCCAGGTTCGACCACTCTAGTTGGTCAATTTGTGACTGGCCTATTGCAAAATAAACACAAGTCTTGGCAAAATGAAAAAAAGAACACTTGAAGAGAACACTTTCTCAGTTTAATGTTTCAATTTGTTTGTGAACAAAAAAAGGCATGTAATTTGTACAATATTCCCTAGAAATATAACACAGATCTTAAATTTTTTTCAATCAACACTGTATTTTTTTTATCATTTTCTATGTTTTTTATATGAACTAAGTCTTATTTAATAGAACTATAATCACAAACTTAAAATGAAACATTAAACTGTCTAGAATGGTCAGATGAACTTAATACAAAATGAACTTATCAAAGCTTAACAATAATAGAGTGCTTTCATGCTTTTACATGTACACTGTATATAATACTGGGTTTCCATGGCAACACATTCACATTAAATCAAAATATTCATTTAATAAATGTAGAAAAATTACATTTTTATATGAAGTGAGTCAAATACGCATAAAAATGAAAATGGCTTACAGTCTTGATCAGTCTGTAAATAAACATCATTTTTTTACAGAGAATACAGGAGGATAAATGTCCATGGAAACCCAGGAATGTTTGTAACTTGTGTGTGTCTGACTCACCACAATGATACTGACTATATCTCATAAGAGACAAATCCCTACAGCCGCATACTTTACATAATAATAAAACACTCGTGAAATTCTTAACATGCTATCCATTATCAGTCATACATAAGGTATATATATACAGGTACATATTTCCAGTATTCTCAATGTTACTTACTATTCTTTCATTATATGACTTATAAATCATTTACTAAATATTTTCAACAAAATATCAACAATAGAATATTTGCCAGCTCAGACTCAGGCTACCTATGTATAACAAAAATATATTTGTACAGCACAAAACTGGTTACCAAGAGAACACATATTCTTGGGTCTAATGCAGAATTATTAGACACAACTTATTTCCAGTAAAAACAAGTTTCAACACTGTTGTAACAATGAAATGTCTTACTTATGTTACATTCATTAGTGATGTTCCGATTGTCGCAAGTCGCCGATGATCAGTTACTGTTATGTAAAACGACAATAATCGATTCACAAAAATTTGTTCCGCGACGTCGTCGAAAATGTTAAAAGTATCGAAGGGAATTAATTTTGACGGTAATTTTCTTTTAGGAACACCTCGTAGATCGCAAAAAATCACTCAGAGACAATTTGGAGTTGAACAGGATCAATACGTGATATGAACAATAGTAATATAAATGTGATGTGAATGGTATTATTTGACATCCATTGAAAAATAAAATCTATTTCGTAAACTTATGACTATATAAGGTTAAAACTGTGTTGAAAAGTGCTAAGTGAAGTTCATGTTACTAAATATAATCAAGTGCCTTGGTAAGAAATGTTACTTCCCTATTTTATTTTAACGCGACTTTATTCGAAAGTTATCGATTATGTCCCATCCGACTGAACCGATAATCGATTGGGACAAAATTCATCCGTTTTCCATCACTAACATTCATGACTTAAACTTTACTATCTTTATACATATCTTTATTTCTTTCAGGAAATGTAGTAAACAAAATTACAAATGTTACAAAGATAAGTTTAAACGTTGAGAATACTGAGAGTTCAAAAGCATAAAGCCTGTAATGAACTGATGAAATTATTCTAAAATGATCATTTTGATGACATATATAAATAACACATAGGTTTGTGAGTAACTACAAAAATATCATCCCTCGTAAAATTACTGCTAAAGCCTTGTGTAACAGTATTTTCCTCAAGATGAAATTTTCCTGCTACTCGCAAACCTATGTGTTATTTATTTTATAATCCCAAACAAATACTTCATTTGGACAATATTTCTATAGTTTTTATTTTTCAGAATTTTATTGTGAAAAAGTACTGTTACCTATGTAACAGTACAAAATTTATAATCACATGGTACACTTGAATTAACAGTAAGGATAACTCCCATTGGCCTAAGGGAAATTAACATTACAAAAATAGTGAGGGGTAATAATACAATATAATAAAATAACTACAATTCTTTGTAAATAAAACTGACAACACCTGATAACTCAAAGGTTTATGGCAACACAGCAATAACTTTGTTTAATTTCTATTTCAGTATAGCAACACCCAACAATGGCAGAGGGATTGATAGATCCCCACTCTAACCTTTCATTTGAATGACAAAAGATTTAACCACAAACACTGACATGAGCTCTTTGTTAACAAATATGTTGTGGTGAAATTCTTTTTGTGTCAGCTAATCTGATAACCAGATTTGGACAGGTCAGGGATCTATACAAACAACAGGCCCATCTCTGCTTCAAAAAGACAGGCCTCCAAGTAGAACCATAAAATTTTGTAAGCTGGCTGAACAAAGGTTCTGTGTTGGATTTAAGTTCCAAAAGAACAAGAGCATGTGCTTCAAGATCCTTACTTGTACCATCTACTGCCAAATCATTATTATTCGTGAGGCATTAATTTTCGTGGTCAATCCTCGAATTTAAGATTCTACAAAATTTTATTTCGTCTGCTGTAAGATTACTTTGTATCACACTATTTACATTTTACCTTTTGGAAAAATACGCAGTCCACAAATTTAGGAAGCCATGGAAATTTCATGCCCACAAAATAGTGAATTCACAGTATACAGTCTTCAGATTTTTTTGATTTTTACCATTATCTTCACAACACTATTACAGTTTTAATTTTAACATAAATGCTGAATCTATTTGTTTGTACTTTGTTGCTAACCCTAGACTATGTGCTGATAAATTGTACATTCTTCCATAAGTCTTTAACATAATAAAACCTGTATGTGAGCTTAAACTTTCCCCTTTAATCGTTCCAGTATTATGTTATTTTATCACAGAAGCTCAAAATTATTTAAAAAAAAATTATAAATGCTTTCTAAAATTCTGATTGTGATTTACTTACTGATTTTCAATGCATATTAAGTATCCAATAGAACTTTTTCCCAAAAGAAAAGGTTTTATTCAGTTGATATTACAACAAAGTAAATAAATTGTTTAAGTAAAAGGAATTAAAAAATTAAAATTTTAAAAGTTACAACTAACTTATTAAATAAACCATTTTCTCTTATAAAATTAAAGGAAAAAAATCAAATAAATAAAAACTCAGGTGTAAGATATTAAAATAACCATTAAAAAAAACCATAAAAATTTTTCAGTGTGGTAAAAAAAGCTTTTTAAATGCGTAAGAATAAAGAATACTTACCTAAAGCCTTGACAGAACTTTCACGGAACACCTTGGAAGGTGGGGGATCCACTGCGCTCTTTTGGAGAGAATTTTTGGGGGGCCCGGGGCCGGTGACCTGGTCGAGGGAAACAGGAGAGCGTTTGTGGAAAGAATGAACCAGATCCAAATTAAAAAATAGGGGGTGATGTGTAGCTGAAATAACAAATTTTTTTATAACAAATAACTTTATTTATCAATACAATTTATATATCTTAAACTGTAACATTATTAAGAACTTTTTGTTGAAACAAAACTTTGTGTTATAAGAAATGAGAACTTCTTGTTAAATCAAATTCATAAAACAGCATGTTTGTAACATCACTTTTCATTAGATAATTGTGATGTTTATATACATTACATACAAGGCTGCTGTCTATATATGAGCCGCATCACGACAAAACCAACATAGTGGGTTTGCGACCAGCATGGATCCAGACCAGCCTGCACATCTGTGCAGTCTGATCAGGATCCATGCTGTTCGCTTTCCAACCCTATTACAAGTACAGAAACTTATAGCGAACAGCATAGATCCTGATCAGACTGCACGGATGTCGCAAACCCATTATGTTGGTTTTGTCATGGCGCAGCTCATAAGAAGAAAACTCACTCTTATTCTCTAAAAAATGATGCTTGCTGTATTATAAATTTGTTATGAATATTTCTGGCAGGTTATATGGCCGTATATAAACGGTGGTTTGCAATTATAATCCTTGCCTAGTGGCTCGGGTTATATTTTCAAACAAAGGTTTATACAATGGTTATATTTTCAAACAAAGGTTTATACAATATACAAGTACTTCAAGTTGAAACAAGTAAGACCTTCTTGTTATGTTAAAAAATAAAAGCTTATTAATATACTTCACCATTACATTTTAAGATACACTTTGAAAAAAGTCAAAATCAAATTTAAGTTAATGTACAAAAAGAATGTCATTGTACCTACAAAATGGTAAACAAATATCAATGCAACTTCTAAAATTATATTATGGCATTTATAAACTGTCTCACCAGACGCTGGCAAAGAATATGTACGTCCCATCTCACTTCTTTGGTATCGGTCAAAGTTAGGAATAAGTCCAAACCCATGTGGTAGACTGGCCTGTGGTTGTAATGGTGAGTTACCAAACACTGACAGATTAGACTGTGATCCTGAAATTGTATAACATACATTATAACAACTGTAAAACAGATGCTTTTGTTTTGTTTGTTTTGGGGTTTTACGTCACATTGACACAGTATAGGTCATATCGCGACGTTCCAGCTTTACTGGTGGAGGAAGACCTCAGGTGCCCTTCCATGCATTATTTCAGGCACGAACGGGCACCTGAGTAGAACCACGGACGTTCCGTAAGGTGAAAACTATTTAACCTTGAAATATGCACTCTTAATCTACATGTATCTCCACATGTGTTAGTGCTAAAATGTATGTAAACTATATGATATACACAATATTTACTTACTTTTCTTACTAACTTATTATAACAAGAGCCCGGTTTGAGCCGGGTGATGCTCCCCGAATAGGTTTTGGACACAGGAAAGTACACCTCTTGTAGTTTCAGAGTTATGTCTGTGGAAAAAGTTTTAAGTGCAATAATTCCAAAATTAGGCAAGGCTGTTACAGTTTTTTGCACTGCACTTCTAATCAATGTGATCTATCAACTTACAAAGTTTCTTGATGATATCTCTTATGATTTCCGAGTTATGTCCCGGACAATTCAAAAAGTAAAAATAAACAAAGGGCAATAACTCCAGAATTAGGCAAGGTAGAGTTATAATTCTTGTGCACTGCACATCTACCCATTGAGATTTATCTACCTACAAAGTTTCATGTTGATATCTCTTATAGTTTTACAGCTATGTCCTGGACAAGATTTTTCTAAAAGGGGAGATTATTCAAAAATAAGGCTTAACAGAGTTATGGTTCTTTTGCACTGCACATCTACGCATTGAGATCTATTCACCTACAAAGTTTCATGTTGATATCTCTTATAGTTTTAGAGTTATGCCCCGGACAAGATTTTTCTACAAGGGGAGATAATTCAAAAACCGGGCAAAATAGAGTTATGGTTCTTTGACACTGCACTCCCCCTCGATGCCCTCTACCACTGTATGAAGTTTCAACAAATTATCTCCAAGGGTTTTCAAGTTATGTTCCGGACAAAGTTCAAAGTATAAAAATAAACAAAGGGCAATAACTCCAAAATTAGGATAAAAAGAGTTATTGTTCTTATGCACTGCACATCTACGCATTGAGATCTATTCACCTACAAAGTTTCATGTTGATATCTCTTATAGTTTTAGAGTTATGCCCCGGACAAGATTTTTCTATAAAGGGAGATAATTCAAAAACTGGGTAAAATAGAGTTATGGTTCTTTGACACTGCACTCCCCCTCGATGCCCTCTACCACTGTATGAAGTTTCAACAAATTATCTCCAAGGGTTTTCATGTTATGTTCCGGACAAAGTTCAAAGTATTAAAATAAACAAAGGGCAATAACTCCAAAACTAGGATAAAAAGAGTTATTGTTCTTATGCACTGCACATCTACGCATTGAGATCTATTCACCTACAAAGTTTCATGTTGATATCTCTTATAGTTTTAGAGTTATGCCCCGGACAAGATTTTTCTATAAGGGGAGATAATTCAAAAACTGGGCAAAATAGAGTTATGGTTCTTTGACACTGCACTTCCCCTCGATGCCCTCTACCACTGTATGAAGTTTCAACAAATTATCTCCAAGGGTTTTCAAGTTATGTTCCGGACAAAGTTCAAAGTATTAAAATAAACAAAGGGCAATAACTCCAAAACTAGGATAAAAAGAGTTATTGTTCTTATGCACTGCACATCTACCCATTGAGATCTATTCACCTACAAAGTTTCATGTTGATATCTCTTATAGTTTTTGAGTTATGCCCCGGACAAGATTTTTCTATAAGGGGAGATAATTAAAAAACCGGGCAAAATAGAGTTATGGTTCGTTGACACTGCACTCCCCCTCGATGCCCTCTACCACTGTATGAAGTTTCAACAAATTATCTCCAAGGGTTTTCAAGTTATGCTCCGGACAAGACAACAGACGGACAGACGGACGGACGGACAGACGGACAAGGCGCCGACTATATGCTCCCCCGAAATTTTTCGGGGAGCATAATAAATTATACAAAGCTTTAAATCTAAATGATATAACAGAATAATATAAACAGATACTAATTCAATATGCAGGCTGAAATGTTGGTTAAAAGACAAGGTATATTTTGTGACTCGCACAGTAATTAATTCTATAACTCATGTGTAACATAAATATGAATATTACAGTCCAGCTCCAAGTCCTCAAGGTGTATAAATTATAGAAATGATGGTACATATATGTAAAGCTTTGCATTATAACAGTACATTTAAGTGATAATGGTCAATAAACATATCGTGAAACAATAAAAAGCTACTATCTTACCAAAGGCAAATGGACTTGTCCTCCTGTTTCCAAACACTGTGCCCTGATCCTGACCAAACATTGGATACCTCTGTCCTGGGCTCTGACCAAAGTCAAACCCGCCTTGCTGCACCTGGGGTGGTAATGTGTTGAATGCGAACGGGTCTTTGGCTGATGACTGCTGAGTGAGGCCCAGTTGTGATTCATGCAGAAGATATGCTGTGTTGTCTTTGGATTTAGCAAGGGCCCAAGCCTCGCCATCTTTGTTCTGACAATACTGTTCTATGCTGTCAGGGTCTAACTTTACCCAGGTACCCTCTACATTCACAACCTATTGTAATAATAGTCATTAAATCACATTTCATTGAATTGGATTATAAAGCAAATTTGAACAAAATCTATTCATTACATTTATAAACATAATTGTGTTTGTTAGTATAACCGATAGAATTTCTTATGACAGTTAAACTGGAAAAAACTACCCTGAACAATAATAGTAAATCTTTTTAACAAGTGTCCTAAAATTAAAAACTTACCTCTTCAATAACGCTGACTTGGTTACCCATGGTAACACGCCCTACAGGTGTAGCTTTCAGGTTAGGACGGTTTCTAATATTATGTCCAAATGATCCACATTTGATAACTTCATATACACCAGGCCCTCCTGTAAACATTATAAATATCAGTAAGTCATTACCAAAACTATCTACAAAAGTAACCCAATTTTTAATGGTGTGTGCCACTCTGTGCTTCCTTTAAGGAATCAGCATGCGATGGGGTACTCCCACTGAAAATCCATTAATTCTAGCCGGATAGCCTCTTCCTTTGAAAATATGAAAATTCTCTTGCAAGATTTAAACCAACAGCAATAAGGGGAAAGTAATTTTATGCAAGCTATCTTAAGCATACATCCACAGATGCACAAAGTAATGAGATAAGCCAAAATATTATAAACATAATTTTCAAGAAAGATAAAAAAATATAAATAAATAAATAAAATTTCAGTACTGACCTTGAACAGGTTGTGTTGTTGGTTTCTGACCATATATTTGGAACTTTTTCACAGTTTCTGTGAGTATTTCATCAATAATTGACTTGGGTTCTTCAAGGGGTGCAAGTAGTGTTTTTCCTAGGTGTTGATTATACTGTAACACCCAGGCATCAGAAAAGCCATTGTTACACCATTCTTTAATACTGTCAGCACATAGTCTCAGCCATACTCCATCATCATTGTGTACCTTCATAAATAATTTGTTTATCATTGTTTTATGTAGTTTTCATTCATTTTACATAATATATAAAAATACAACTTCTTCTCTTGAATTCCACCATGATAGACCTTTCAAGTGTTTACAGTTTTATGTAAATTGGCTAACTTGTTATCCAATTGCTACACTGAGATAATACAAAGTCACTGGTTGACCTGGTTTGCACAAAAGAACACATGGTTATGTTTGTGATACTGTTTGTAAGCAGTTGACCTAGCAATGAATGAAAAAGGTGTGGCTAAATGTTCATCTACGAAAAACCAGAAAGGTTCATTCACCTTACTCCAAATGTTAATATCTCTAGTGTATGATTATACAATACATGTGTGTGAACTATTGTAAAAAGGAACATCTACATCATATATAATATCATGAAAGACATTAATTTACTAAATAACGTAAAGTAAACTGCTTGTTTATATAAAGTCTGTTTCTTTTTCAGTTACTAAAGGGCTTTAAAGCATAATTAAAAGTTCACTACGTATCGAGGCAAATTTAATTTCAAACCAAATATCCAAAAAAATGAAATCTGAAATAATTTTATTCCAATTACCGATGGATGTTTATTTACATACAGACATGATATACATATAAATTCTCAAAACAACTTTTCAGCTTTTATATGCTAATTTTGGTTTCCCTGGGTAAATTATTTCAAGCACTGTTACCTACTATGGTACATCTTTAAAACCAGGTTTTTATTTGGCTTTGATTTAAGTCACACTAAAACTGTTCGGGTCATATAAAGATATTTCTACTTCACTGACTGGGGAGCAGACCCAAACGGTTTCTATGTGCATTATATTAGGCATAAGCTGGCATCAGGGTAAAACCATCTACCTCCTGAAGCTTCCTCAAATGAAAGAATTCCATATTCCTGGTTGGATTCAAACCCATAATGTAGTGAGAAGCACATGTTACAGTGTCAGCATCCCTTACTACTATGCCACAGAACCACCTGTATGGCTTCCTCACATGAAAGTATCCAAATAAATGTACTTTATCTTGGTTTGATCATATCTTTGAGTTTAAACCTTAATGTTGTACAAGGTACCCTAAATGCTTCTCAGCATAGGCAATATTCAACATTTAAAGATTGTGATATAAATCATATCATATATTTCACTGATGATTATCATCTAGCATACTCACTTCATCCATAAATGAGATAACTCCCTCTGGTTTAACTATACCAATCTGCTCATTATCTAACATACTTACTTCATCCATAAATGAGATAACTCCCTCTGGTTTAACTATACCAATCTGTTCACTCTGTAATGATGGATTAGTTCTCACTCTCAGTCCAGCACTGTTCTTACCCACAAACTTTCTCATCTATAAACAACAATTATATCATACATTATACAGAATATACTATACTGTAGTAAAAGTCCTAAATTTTGAGAGAAAAAAAAAGACAGGTCAAATTGTTTTATTGTGAAGAGTGTTTTTTTTTTTATTTATCTAACAAAAAACTCACAGTCATTTCACCTTATTTATATTGTTAGTTAAATATACATGACACAAGGTTTTTGTTTATACAGAATTATTTTAGTTCGATTGCGTATGAAGCTATGAGCTTATAGACACACTTTTTGATCCATTTCTGGAACCAAAAACCAGTACTGTGCAATGAGTGTAAAGTTTCTTGCTCAAGGAAACAGCAACTTGCCCTGGAAGGGGTTTGAACCCATGTGGCTAACGACTATTAGATTACTAGTTCCACCCGTTAAGCATGCTGCCGCATAAGGTTTTGTCCCTCCTTTACTTTGCAATTGTAGCTAGAGTGAATCCACATGTTTACTTTTAATTAATTGTTATAATCCTTTTTGTTTTCTCACTAACATAACTGCAAAGAGGTTGTCCCTCACCAATTTACTTTCAATGTAATAATAAATATTAAGTTCTTGTCACCTTTACTTTAGTATTACAGCTTAGTTCATCTCTACTAATTCATAAATTGTTAAAATGCCTTTAGATCTTGGTCCCTTATTTTTTGATAATACATATAGAAGCCTAGAGTATGCAGGCCTTTCTTAAATATGTTACAATAGTTTTAAAGTCTTGTTGTATAAGTTTATTGATAAGGGCATGTCCCATTTGCAATACTTTCTTTGTGAAAAGGTCATTTTCTACCATTTTTAATAGTTTAAAGCCTTACACTCCTTCTTTACTTTGTAATAAAAACCAATTCTTAATTAATTGCTAAAGTAACTTAGATATAAACTAAGTTATCTTATTTTTTTTTTAATTAAATAATTGTTAAAGTAACTTAGATATTAACTAAGTTATCTTATTTTTTTTATTAATTAATTGTTAAAGTAACTTAGATATTAACTAAGTTTTCTTATTATCTTTAATTAATTAAATGTTAAAGTAACTTAGATATAAACTAAGTTATCTTATTATTTTGAATTAATTAATTGTTAATGTAACTTAGATATAAACTAAGTTATTTTTTTTTAAATTTATTAATTGTTAAAGTAACTTAGATATTAACTAAGTTTTCTTATTTTTTTGAATTAATTAATTGTTAAAGTAACTTAGATATTAACTAAGTTTTCTTATTTTTTTTTAATTAATTAATTGTTAAAGTAACTTAGACATTAACTAAGTTATCTTATTATTGTTAATTAATTAATTGTTAAAGAAACTTAGATATTAATTAACAATAATCTTTTTTTTTAAATTAATTAATTGTTAAAGTAACTAAGTTATTTTTTTAATTAATTAATTGTTAAAGAAACTTAAATATTAACTAAGTTATCTTATTCTTTTTCTTTTCATTATTCTCTCACACCTATGTTTAAGAGTGTAATTTAAAGAATTAAGAATGTTTTCAATTAAAAAAAAAAAAAAAAAAAAAAAAAAAAAAAAAATTAAAAGTGCTGAATGGCGTAGGTGGAGAACATGGAGTTTAACCACAAATTAATCACAAGTTTGGTTGATATAACGAAGTATCCAGCCTACCTAGCCAGCACACTTTATACTATCAATTTTTCAAATATAAACCTTCTACTTATTTCTTGTGTATTACGATAGTACACAAATACACATTATCTGATGACATAGTACACTGATTTATACAGTAGACGATATTTTTAAACCCTTCCATTCAAACATACAAGTTAAAGCTAAGTATCGGTACAATACTATCAACATTATAGTGGATATCAATACTTGACATCTATATATACAAAACCGTATATACGGTCCAACGTAGATTTGAATATAGGGTTAATTTTAAAGTGTATAAATCTATATATCTGCTGTTTATAGTTAACAATTTTTTTATTGTATTTTAGACAAAGAATAATTCCAAAATATCCTTATGAAAGTAATATGTTTGAGGAGTGAATTGTGCATGTATGAATAGTAAAAACTACTAAAATAGCAGTATAATATTTTGTTCTGTAACATTTTATTCCATTGTATTTAAAGCGAAAGATGAAACAAAATATGTTTTTTATTCACTTCAAATAAAAAAGTGTTTGTTTCTAACAAGCTTTGAGAATGTTGCTTTATCTGTTTTAAATATAACTTTAATTTCAAGAAAAAAATGTGCTGAATTGCGTAGATGGAGCACATGGGGCTAACCCAAAGTTACTCAATGATTCAAATTAATCGAAGTATCCAGTCTACTTAGCCAGCACAATGTAGGTAGATAATTTTACCAATATAAACCTTCAACCGATATCTTGTGTTATACGTTCTATTCAAGTACACATGATTAGCTTACATTGTACACAAGGTTTAACCAGCAGACGTCAATATTTTAACAATCTATTTAAAGTACTTATGTAAATATCAATATCACCTGGATTTAATGAACAATGGTGATAAGTTTCAATAATTCAAATTGTTTATGCATGTATTTAAACTTTAAGTGTCATTGAGTAAAAATACAAAAAAAATATGCTAGGTTTGTATGCATCACCAAACATGATTTATATCAGTAACTCTTCTTTATAAATTAATTTATCACTTTGTTTATTATATTTCTATTATCTAAAATCATAAAACATATTCCTGTTTTGTTACAATTATAGAAGTTTATTTAAGTTTATTCTTTCAGTTCACTCTTGTTTTATTTATACCAACAGTGTCTTAAATCAAGCATAGGGTTATAACATGTGCAGCTTCATGTTTATAACCATCGTCCATGGTGTTACATTAATAATGAGATTTTTTACCAAATGAAATATTACAGATTTTTATAGCATTAAACCCACTGAACAATACATAACATTTATTTATAATGAAAGCTTTTTAGGCTGATATGGCATTTTAGAAGAGACAATGATTATTTTCCTACTTCTAGTTATCAATAAAAATGTTTCAAAAATTATCATTCAGGATAATACATACAAATACAAACAGTTTATTTTACATAAAGCATAAAGCAATGCTTAAAACAAATATAATACATATAATGTTTGGAGATCAAACATGGATTTTACAGCAGACAATAATGATAATAATAAGGAATATTATATTCAATATTTCTTTTCTTTATGCATGACATTGTATAACCTACAAAATTCCTGGTGTTAACCTACTATATACAAAAAAGATCCCAACTTCATTTGTTCTACCAATTTCCTTAACATATAGTAAAATGATTAAAGATATGAAAAGTACAACACTTGTATTACAGACAAGTAGCAACCCAATTATTGCACTCTGCAAATTGTCTCATAATGGTGATCACTTGTGCCAAGTTATTTAAAAAAAATTCCAGCAGTTTTAAAGTTATGGAGCAGACACAAATTTAGGCTTTATAACCCTTGATATTTAGTTGTGAGCTTGACCTTTGGGGTATCAACCCAATTATTGCACTCTGTAAATTGTTTCATAATGGTGATCACTTGTGCCACGTTATTTAAAAAAATTTCCAGCAGTTTTAAAGTTATGGAGCAGACACGAAATGTAGGCTTTATTACACTTGATACTTAAGTGTGAGCTTGACCTTGGGGGTGGCAACCCAATTATTTTGCACTGCATAT
Source organism: Ruditapes philippinarum (assembly GCF_026571515.1). NCBI lineage: Eukaryota > Metazoa > Mollusca > Bivalvia > Venerida > Veneridae > Ruditapes > Ruditapes philippinarum. Next base: position 231,114 of record NW_026865278.1, read on the forward strand.
CAATGGTGATCACTTGTGCCTAGTCACAGACACTAGGGTTGTGGAGCTCAAAATGTATTTAAATTACAAATAAAATGTATATTTGTCACTCCCAGCACATGTACTAATCATATATATAAAAAAACTTAATATAAGCTGTTTCGAAAAAATTTAATACTTTAACATCTAATTATAGAGATTTCAAGATCATGCACAAAAAACGTCAACTTTTACATACCTGTTTTCTCTGTTGTCTCTTCAATGACTGAGTGGGTGGGGTAACACCTTGTGGTGGTTCCTTCACCTCAACCTTGTACGTCTCACCTGTTGACATAGAAATGGAAAAAAAAAATAACACAATATTGCAAGAAAAAAAGGGTCATGTACAATTTTTTTGATATTTTCTAATATTCTAAAAAGAAAACTATCATTAAATACTATAAAGAAAATGCATGTACAATTCTGCATGAAAAAATTAAAATGTACAAATATTCATAAAACATAAATAAAAATTCACGCTGTATCAATACAATAAACATGTTTGGTTTATTTCAAACAAACAGAAGTACAAATAATGAACAGACCTGTTTCAAATCCATCAATAGTGACAAATATGTTATAGAATCCTATACTGCTAGGTGTCCAGTTAGCATGATAGGTACCATCTTCAGCTGACCTCACCAACATGTTCTCACTGGGCCGGGGAACAGCTGGGGCCGCCCAACGCAGCTCTTCAAATGAATAGTTCTCATATGCCTAGAATATTTAAAGTTACAAAAAAAAAAGTCTAGTGTAATACTTTATTTAATTAGTCTCTCCCCTAACATTTATCATCAATCTTTATTCTAAACCTCCTTTGAAGATTAACATGAGTATATTAATACTAAAAATGCACAATGAGCTAAAAAAAACACAGAAAATATAAAGAAATCTCCAATCTCATAGAAGCCTTAAAACTGAAAACAGGTTGTTTCATAATTACACTACAGGAAATTTTATAGATTTTCGTCAAAATTCTCCTATATTTCTGCATCGCTTACTTAACCACTTACATCTATAGTACTGTACAAAGGTAAGTTAACTATGAATGATCAGTAACTTACTTTCATCATACATATAGCATGGAAGGCATCCTTCTTGTCTTTGACAGTAACTTCATACGGTGTATCTAGACAAGGTGGTGGATGACCTCCAAATGTTGTTGTTCCCTCGTCTGGCCGGCTAAGTCGTCGCATACGTTTATACTCATCTCCTGAAGGATCTAGGTCAATGGGTACAGCTCTAACCTCAACCTGGCAAATATAAATACATCTGTAAAAGCAATTATATTTTCCTATCTACCAATAGCATGTTGTTTACTTATGCTTCAAAATAATACTTGAGTAATAAATAAGATATAGTTACGTTAAAGCAGCTTGCCTCCATATTCATGCTAATTTTCATGAATTTTTTTTTCCAATGTATAAAAAAGAAAAATATTGTAAAGTGAAAAAGACATTTATTTACACAAAGCAAAAGGCACTTCCAATCCATGTAAAATAACCAAATAAAGGTCAAAATATACAATAAGAGCCCTTACTGCAGAAGTCATGCAGTAGAAATAATGGGGATAAATACTGTAAAGCCAGTCATTCATTGCATATAGCATGTAAATCATTTTTTGAATTGTAAATATTTTTACTTTTCTAAAAATCATTGTACATTTTTCTCAAAGTTGATTTTCTTGAAATGTTTTGGCTCCTCTTGAGGCATGCAGCTTTAAGGTAGTACACCCCTAATGCACTGTCTCCACTTTGAAGAGTATTCAAATAGGCTAAAATCACTGTAAAGTGTATTGAAACTGAGGGGGCGTGGGTTCAAACCCCAGAAGGGGCAATTTTTTTTTCTTTCTTTTTTTTCTTTTTAACATTTTTTGTTAATCTCTCAGACCCCCGATGGAAGAAAAAAGTGTTTTATTTTAATTATATAATTATTGTAGGTATTTATTTACTAAATAATGCCAAATTTAATAGCAAATATGATACCAGATATTTTCAAAGTTTAATAAAATAAAAACTAAACGGTAAAAGTATTTTATATTTTGCAAGACCAACCAATATACATTAAAGAAAATTTAGGCAAACTTTGAAAATAGCCCCTCATTTTGGAAAATTTTAGAGATATTTTAAATAAGGCTTTTTACATAGGGAAATGGTCAAATTGGTGTTAAAAGTAGGTGGGGTAGGGTTACATTTTTATACATATTAAAAACATTTCGTTTAAAAACAATCATTTTGCTTGTTTAATTTGTTACCTAAATGTCATTATTTATTTCTTAACAATGAGCAAAAGGAAAACATTTTTCATAATGATGATATTATAGATTATTTAGAGTTTCCTCATTTCTGAAAAAGTCCCTTCTAATGGCAAAGTTTTAGTTCATAAAAATGTCTATAACTCATAAACCACACGGTAAATTTTGTTTAAATTTTGCATACAGGTGGCATTTAAGGCATATAACTGTCCTATGTTGTCAAATTTACAATTCCTTATAGTGCCCATTAGGGGTGTACTACCTTAAGGTAAATCATATTTGAATAAACCATGATAATATGTAGCTTTTGTGAGCAGAAGCTCTTTCAAGAAAAGACAAGTAAGTCTGAAGTATGCAATTCATAACAGTTAAAGCGGTCTGGTGTTGGGTAGACTGAAACAAGGGAGTTGTTTAATACAGGGGGTTTGCGTAGGCAGTCTTGATTGTATCATTTTGAAATCATGAAATTTTTTGGATGAAGACTACCAGTTTATCTTTTCAAGACTTGTTACCTTGATGTCACTCTTTTATAAAGTATTAATACTTGCACATAAAAATTACAATCAACAAAAAGCAGAATGAATTATAAATACTAACCTTGAGATTTGGAGCATATACTTGTTGGTTGTATTGATCTTTTGTTAAGACTGTGATGATATTGGGCCAGCTACATTTTAAATCCTCCTCATTATACTGTATAGAACACTGCTTTGGGTCCACATATGAATCTGGTTGCAACCATCTAAAATTCAAGATACCATATTTATTATCAATGAAGCAGGTTACATATAAGATCAAATTTTCCTTTCAACCTCTGACTGTGTCACAGACTAAATTATTTTTGCTGTGCTGTCTTTATTTGTTTTGTTTACTTGAGGGGCACTTGTGTTAATCCCATAGAGGGCAGGGTAATTTTTTGATGCATCAGCACCTTACTGTTACAAACAACAAGAACTGTCGGAGGACAGTAACGCTCGACTATTCGAAAATTTGTCACAAGGGTGTTTCATTGAGTATAATAATGCTTACCTATATGAATATATAAAATTGTCCGAAAAGGTACAAACCCTTCAAGTTTCAATACATTCCCTTCAGTAGTAATGGAGATACAAGCTTACACACAAAAACTTAGCCAAGAATTTATGAATCGAAAAAGGGGCAAAATTATGCGAAAAAGTAAATCCAAGTTATGGGACTTGTGCCAATCATCTTAGATAATCACAGACAACAAGAGTGTGAAGTTTCAATCAATTCCCTTCAGTAGTTATGGAGATACCAGCTTACACGCAAAAACTTAACCAAGAATTTCTAAGTCGAAAAAGGGGCATAATAATGTAAAAAAGCAAATCAGAGTTAAGGGACTTGTGCCAATCATCTTAGATAATCACAGACAATAAGTGTGTGAAGTTTCAATCCATTCCCTTCATTAGTTATGGAGATACAAGCTTACACGCAAAAACTTAACCAAGAATTTCTAAGTCGAAAAAGGGGCATTATTATGTAAACAAGAGCTGTCAGAAGGACAGCGCGCTCGACTTTTTTAGTGCTTGCCTATAAAACAAAACTTTGACAGTTAAGGGCACACAAGACTTTAACTAGGAATTTCTAAGTACAAATCAAGAAACATTTTCACAGAGTTATCTTCTCTTGCTTACAGATAGGTCTCATGATGGCACATAAGAACTCCAACTTCCAAAGTAATATCTCAAATGGTTAAGTCAACAAGTGGACAAGAATGAAAATCTTAACTGAGTTTCTAAGTCAAAAAGGGCCATAATCAGACTTCCCGAAATACGTCGGTCCGACGGACATGTCCGATAAATTTTGATCAGGTCCGACGAGTTTTTACTCCGGATCGGTCCGACTGTCCGGCTTTTATCCAAGCCGCATGTATACAAAATGGCGTCGCTAAAGGTGACAAACCTTGGAAAAATTAAAAATCTACGTCAGAGGAACAGGCAGAACAGCAGTAAAAGGATAAAAAGAATAGATCTGAGACAAAATTTAATGAAAAATAGAAGCAAGACAGTGAATCGTTGGTGTATGATAGGGAGGAGATGAAAATGCGCTGTAATGAATGTGCCGATTTTTACGGCGAAAAAATTAAAAACAAAATGTGTCTTAGAAATACAAACACAAGTTATTCTTTGATTTTGATCAATTTTATTTGGTCCGACAGATTTCGTTTCGGTCCGACATATTTTCATGGTTTGTCAGACCAAATGTCTGACAGTTTTTTTCAACTTTCGGGAAGTCTGCATAATTCAAATAAAATCCTTAACAGAATTACCTTCTCCTGCCCATGTTTTGGGACCATGATGGTAAACAAGTATTCCAACTTTCAAATTAATATCTCAAACAGTTCAGTCAAAAAGTGGACTGGTACTAAAAACTTAACCAAGATTCTAAGTCGATAAAAGGCCTTAATTTTTAAAACAAATCCTTGACAGAGTTACCTTCTCTTGCGTACAGATGGGGGTAATGATGTGAAATAGCATTAAAAGTTTCAAAGCAATATCTCAAAGGGTTAAGGCAATAAGTGGATTTTACCCATATTCAATGTATTTTCTAAGTCAAAAAGGGGCATAATTCTGTCAAAAACCTTGACAGAGTTATGTCCTCTTGTCTGTTGATGAAGGTCGTGATGGTAAACAAGTATGGTCAGTTTCAAAGCAATACCTCCAATGGTTTTGAAATAAAGTGAGGTGGTACAAAAAACTTAACCAAGCTCAATACACTTTCTAAGTCAAAAAAGGGCCATAATTCTGTCAAAAACCTTGACAGAGGTATGTACTCTTGTCTGTAGATGGAGGTTATGATGGTGAACAAGTATGGTAAGTTTCAAAGCCATACTTGTAATACTTCTGAAATAAAGTGGGGTGGTACGAAAAACTTAACCAAGGTGTGACGCCAACGCTAACGCTAACGCCGACGCCGACGCCGGGGCGAGTAGGATAGCTCCCCTTTTCATAGAAAAGTCGAGCTAAAAAGCAAATCAGAGTTATGGGACTTGTGCCAATCATCTTAGATAATCACAGAGAACAAGTGTGTGAAGTTTCAATCAATTCCCTTCAGTAGTTATGGAGATACCAGCTTACACGCAAAAACTTAACCAAGAATTTCTAAGCCGAAAAAGGGGCATAATAATGTAAAAAAGCAAATCAGAGTTATGGGACTTGTGCCAATCATCTTAGATAATCACAGACAATAAGTGTGTGAAGTTTCAATCCATTCCCTTCATTAGTTATGGAGATACAAGCTTACACGCAAAAACTTAACCAAGAATTTATAAATCAAAAAAGGGGCATAATTATGCAAAAAAGTAAATCAGAGTTATGAGACATGTGCCAATCATGTTAGATAATCACAGACAACAAGAGTGTAAAGTTTCAATCCATTCCCTTCAGTAGTTATGGAGATACCAGCTTACACGCAAAAACTTAACCAAGAATTTCTAAGTCAAAAAAGGGGTATAATTATGCAAAAAAGCAATCAGAGTTATGGGACTTGTGCAAATCATCTTAGATAATCACAGAGAACAAGTGTGTGAAGTTTCAATCCATTCCCTTCAGTAGTTATGGAGATACCAGCTTACATCCAAAAACTTAACCAAGAATTTCTAAGTCAAAAAAGGGGCATAATTATGTAAAAAAGCAAATCAGAGTTATGGGACTTGGGCCAATCATCTTAGATAATCAAAGAAAACAGGTGTGTGAAGTTTCAATCCATTCCCTTCAGTAGTTATGGAGATACCAGCTTACACGCAAAAACTTAACCAAGAATTTCTAAGTTGAAAAAGGGGAATAATTATGTGAAAAAGCAAGTCAGAGTTATGGGACTTGTGCCAATCATCTTAGATAATCACAGAGAACAAGTGTGTGAAGTTTCAATCCATTCCCTTCAGTAGTTATGGAGATACCAGCTTACATACAAAAACTTAACCAAGAATTTCTAAGTCGAAAAAGGGGCATAATTATGTAAAAAAGCAAATCAGAGTTATGGGACTTGGGCCAATCATCTTAGATAATCACAGAGAACAAGTGTGTGAAGTTTCAATCCATTCCCTTCAGTAGTTATGGAGATACCAGCTTACATACAAAAACTTAACCACAGGGACGCCGACGCCGACGCCGACAAATGGGTGACTGCATTAGCTCGATTATTCTGCGAATAGTCGAGCTAAAAATGCGTGTCAGAAATCTTCTTTTTTTTTCAAACTAAGAATTTAGCTACAGCCATCTGAAATTGATATAAGTAACTCCTGTTCAAAATTATTGACTGGTACTTATATTAAGCATATCCTCAAGTTTTTTTTATCTACTTTATTCATGTGACTACACATAACCTGTCCAAAGAAGTCTATCAATAAAATATAAAATGTCATACATTTTATACATTTACTATGAAAACACGCTGAAAACAAATCAATGATCATACCTAGCTAATCTGCATCCACTAGTACCGTTTGTACAAGAGACGTAATCTTTGAGGAATGACCTCTCGTTACTCTGCCAGCAGAATGGTAGATTACCCTCTAATGCTTGTACAATAGTTGGAGGTCTCGACAGAGCAAATCCTTTACCCAGCAATTGTGAATGTTCACCAAATACCTGTAACAGTGATATAATCAGTTTATAACATTAGTTATGAAGATTTTTGACAGGTTATATGGCCCTATAAAAACGATTGTTTAAAATTATAACCCTCGCCACTAGGCAAGGCTGTAACTTGCCAAAAATATTTATAACATATTTATAATACAGCATCTTTTTCAGTGAGAAAAAAATGAGATTTCTTCATAAATTGACAGCAGCATTGTACAAAAAAGTCATGATTATCCAATGACATTACAAACGTACAAACGTGCAGTATTATAAGAAAATATATTAGTGAACCCCAGGAAATAAAGAATAAGAAACTATTTATAAACATAACTCTGCTCTAGATATAAGTTTCCTGCAATACTGGGATATTTTATTTAATGTCTTTTAAAAAGGGAACCAGATTCTATTCAGACATGCGCTTGTGTAAATAATAATGAGATTTAACAAACCATTTGTGCTGCTTCTTCAACATAATCCATATCTTCCTCTAATTCTTCAACTGAGACAGGAGGTAACATAATATCCTTCTTGATCAAAGATGAACTACACATTCCACCAAGGTAACTCAGTTCCTTCTCCAGGTGACATATTGTCTAAATATATATTTTATATTTTAAATTAAAACAATCCAAAAATATCTGTCTTGGTAGGACATGAGTTAATTGCCGAGTTTCAAGAGAAAATAAAGTTATAAACTTTCATTAACATTAAATGTTGTTTTCAAATAAATGTATATATATCAAATACCTCCGGAATTGTTTAAAGTTCCGAGCAATATTTAAGTGATACCCAAGAGAAGTTAAATAATTCATCAATGCCTATATTCAGTCAAAGTACTAACCCCTGTCAACAATTATTTGCAAACGTATCTTCACGAGTATCTTAGAGCCAGGCAAGAAGAAATAAATAGTTTAAGACAATGTCATCTTAAACTAATTTGCCAAAAGCAAATAAGCTATGTCTGCTGTTATGTCCCAAGGGACCATGCAGATAGAAGGTCAACAATAACAGAATTATCTTATTCTGAAATGGCTAATCCCTAATGAACAAAACAGGATAGGAATAACTGAAAATTGCAGACTTAATTTGAATTTTATGAGGCTAACACTGAATACAGTGCAATGGAAGTCATCTTCACTGAGATAAATTACAGTATGACAATCTTAAAATGCCAAACCACACTTAACTATTAGGTACATATAAAAACAACAGCACTGAGCAGGGAGGTGGTGGGTCTATGGCACAGTTGCCACACACAACATAACATCAACTATTGACATAAGACAAAAAGTGTTATCAATGAATCAACTACCTCTTCTGCTCCATTCTTCCATTCATACCCAACAATGAAGCACTTGAAACCATAGAAACATGACTTTTCATCTTTCACATAATCAGAAGCTGTCTCTAGTGAAAATATCACCTCATTACCTGTAATCATACAATTTCTTTTGAAAATATTTCTATATAAACAAGGAAATTGAACATAGATAATTGAAATTCAGTACAATTATATAAGACTGACAATAAATTTTGAAAAGCCATCATTATCTCTTCATGACTGATGATAAATTTTGAAAGCAATCACCAAAAATCACCCTCCAGGAGTTTGATTGAGAAGGACTGTGTGCATTAATGGATGTTAGTTAAATAAATATATAGAAGTGCAACTGTGTATGGATATCAAACTGCAGAGATATGAAGTAATTAGGGTAAAGATCTATGAATCTTAAAAAATCATTGCAAAATTTTATCACCATTTAAAAAGCACTATGGCATGGCATTTACATATGAGCTGTGTCACGACAAAATCCAACATAATGCGTTTGCGACCAGCATGGATCCAGACAAGCCTGTGCATCCACGCAGTCTGATCAGGATCCATGCTGTTCGCTTACAAACTATAACAAGTAGAGAAACTGATAGCGAACAGCATGGATCTTGATCAGACTGCGCGGATGCGCAGGCTGGTCTGGATCCATGCTGGTCGCAAAGCTATTATGTTGGTTTTGTCGTGACACAGCTCATATATATTCATACTCTAGGTCCTTAAATTCAAATAGCAAATTTACATCTCTAAAGCATATCAGCATACAAAATACCACCTACCTGGTATAACAACAGACATCTTTGGCCAAGTTGATGTTCCATGGAATTTCTTTAAAATAGGCCAATATGCCACCTTGGCTGTTTCCTGCTCCTCACCAATGATAGGTGCTGGTGAGGCAGAGGGCTCAAACTTCTGATAACCTGGTACAAACAGTTGTAATGTGTCCTCTGCCTGGGCAGTTCCACACTGGGAATCAAATTCAACTACCATCCATTTGACTGTATCCGGGAAGGTTACCTGGTGGTTAAATTGAGATATAGCACATCGAATAAAGTAGTTCATTAATTTACATATATCATGTATGAAATAGAAATCAAGAGAATGTAAATGAGGTGTTCTAAACCATGTTTAGTTGCTTATTCATGTGTTTTTTAATACAATTTTAACATATTTTTGGTCAAATTTTGGGGGCCATTCCTCCTAGTCAACTTTCCTGGATATCTAACCAATAATAACCCATTCTCTACAATTGACCAACTAATAATCTCAAATAATTTCTGAATCAGCAATGGAAGACAAATTATTGTTAGACTCAAATATTTGTCTGAGATCAAATTATGTCATAGAGAAATATTTCGGCACCGCAGGATCAAACCAGTGACCACTGGACTACAAATTTAGTGCTCTCTCTGAGCAGGTGATCAATTCAAAACCTTTACAAAACAGCAGTTTTAAAAAGTATCACAGTGAATTGAACTTAAGTCTGGTCTATTTAAAGGTCTAGTCCCAAGGGTTGTTGTGACCAAGTATGTAGACAATACAACAAGAACTTAAGAAGTTATGATCAAGTTTAAAGTTTGCGGACGGCAAACTGATCGACATGACTGTAACAATACCTTTATTTTTTTCTTAAAAAAAACAAAAAAACTTGAGCTAAAATCTTTGTATTTAAATGTAAAAGAAACACCTACCTTATAATTAGCTACAGTAGCAGGTTTGTAGGGGTGATCACTCTCTAGTATAGTATAATGTTGTGATGTTGTACCGTTAGTTACCTCCCCTGTCTCGGATTTAGGTGGTGCAGGAAATACCTGGGTTATCAACGTTGTCAGGGCAGGTAAAATCTCCTGTATTAACCCCAACACCTGCACAGCTCCCTGCAAAAAAATATATTGTTTCTTTTAATATAATGAAATATGCTTTAAAAAATATTGTTTTGTAATATTTTATTAAATAACACTATAAAAAAAACTGACACTTGGAACATAATAACCTAAAAAGTTTCTCACTAAGGCTGAAGAAAATATTTTAAAATTACTTTTGCTTAATTTTTTTATTTTCTAAATTTTAAAGTTGTTTCAAGACATTATAGAAAATATCATAGAAATGGAAATTCCTGTTAAAAACTGTTAATTTTCAATGAAGTTTCAATTGTATTATTTAACTAACTATAAATTGACCAAAATAGTATATATGTACATGTATTATGAACAATCGCCAAGTCAGTCCAGTACTGATATAACTAGAGGATGCTTTTGTAAAAAAGCGCATGTCTCCCCCACTGCTGAGAATAACTGTGAATGGAAACAGGAATGGAAATGGAGAAATTGACCAACGGTCACTGTGACCTTGACCTTTGACCTACTGACCCCAAAAACAATAGGGATCATCTGCTCTATAAGACCAATCATCCTATGAAGTTTGAGGGCTGTAGGTCAAAAGGAACTCTAGTTATCATCCGGAAACGAGAAATTGACCAATGGTCACTGTGACCTTGACCTTTGAACTACTGACCCCAAAAACAATAGGGATCATCTGCTCAATAAGACCAATCATCCTATGAAGTTTGAGGTCTGTAGGTCTAAAGGAACTCTAGTTATCATCCGGAAACGAGAAATTGACCAACGGTCAGTGTGACCTTGACCTTTGACCTACTGACCCCAAAAACAATAGGGATCATCAGCTCTATAAGACCAATCATCCTATGAAGTTTGAGGGCTGTAGGTCAAAAGGAACTCTAGTTATCATCCGGAAACGAGAAATTGACCAACGGTCACTGTGACCTTGACCTTTGACCTACTGACCCCAAAAACAATAGGGATCATCAGCTCTATAAGACCAATCATCCTATGAAGTTTGAGGGCTGTAGGTCAAAAGGAACTCTAGTTATCGTCCGGAAACGAAGAATGGACGGACGGACGGACTGACGGACGGACTGACGGACGGACAGGGCAAAAACAATATGTCTCCCCCCGAGGTGGGGGAGACATAATTAAAATATAGGAACATAAGACTACCAGTCGTACAGTTTGACTCAAAGATTTTTAGGTTGACAAAGACTCGTAAATAACAAGGCAACAACTCCATTATTTACTTTTGGTAATGGTTTCCTTTAATTAAATACTAGTATAACATAGCCTGGTATTATAAAAAAACTAATTTGAGGCTTTTATTTTACTGTTTTCAAAGCTGTTAAAACAGTAAAATAAAAGCCTTAAATTAATCATTATAATTCGAGGCTATTTATTATCAACATACCCTTGGATCTTGTGATGCTACTGGTCCAATGTAAGCTAGACAGAGTGGAAGGAGGGACTTGAACAACTGTGAAGAACCAAGAGTATCCTTGACAACCTCTGATGGTATACTCTGTGCTCGCTGTAGTAAGTCAGTGGCCACTCTACATATTGCACTCACTATATCTATACCATTCTTCCTAGCCTGAAGTTCAGCCAAGTTCTTTGTATTCTGCTGGTGTTGCTCACCTTCTTGTGGAGCACTGTATTGTACGAATCAGAAAACATTATTTTACAAGCTTGAACTAACTAAAAATATAGTCAAGTATAAAAGAGGCCATCTGAACATGCTTAGTATAATAAATACATCATTCTTTCTATGTTTTCATCTAAAATGCCACTGGGGCTAACTTACGACTTTATTCGTTCAGAACACATATCTTACTGTAGGACTTTAAGAACAGCCAGTATACAAACTGATACTATAACAGCTTTGTTTAAGAAAAAGTATCGGTCTCAGCAGTGTTTATCGGCAATCTTACATAAGTTTGGAGGTTTTAATGCCAGGGATTTTACCACGAAGGCTGCAGGCAAAATCAGGAGGAATGTTTGAATATAAATATTAATACCTGTAATATAATATTTGAGGAATTTGTCCTCTCATATGATTGGTTCCATTACTACTGAGGGAACAAGCTGTAAATGTGAAGGTGGTGCCATCAGGACATTTGACCTTGCTTATACCTCCATCACCATTAAATGTTCTCTGGAAACCACGGTTACGAAGACGGATTGCAAACTTGACTCCTTCCTAAAATCACATAAACATCTCATTATTGCGAGTCAAAGAAAAGCTTAAGGACATGTATAACTAACATTTAAGAATCTGTAAAAGTATATACCTGTCTAAAATATCTTTACAGTGAAATAAGTTTACCTAAAAGTGGAAATTTCTGTTTCCTTTCAAAAGCAAACTAATAACACATGTAAAGCCATTTGACTATATCAATGGCCAGATCATCCTGTAGTAAGCAAGTTATGAATTCACATAGAAATAATATAGATTAGAAATAATCGCTCCTTGAAATAAAAATAGACATTCTTCCATATACCCTGACAAACACTCATCACAAAATGAGCACTTGTTTATACAATGTATTTGCCTTATAAGGTTCTTACTTTAATAGGAATAGGTTTATCAAACTTGATTTCTGCTAATTCATTCACACAATCTTCAGGACCGTATGTTCCTTTAGCAATCTCAATACTGTGCCATCTTTGTGTGTGGGACGGTTCAGCATTCTGTGCACTGCTTTGCTATAAGTCAACAAACAAAATAAATATCATATTCCAATGCAGTAATGCTAAATAATGCAGTAACTCTAAGCACTATTAGCAATAGTTGCAGACTTAGCTTTCATATCAATGCAGTGTGACCAAACTCTACTTTAATCAACTTCTATATATAGAAACTAAATATGAAAAAGAAACTTTCAATTACTTAAAAATAATAATTAACAGTTCTAGATAAGAAATAGGAAAAAACTATTCCAGTAACAAATTAATCATTTATATAAACTATATAAACCTCATCAAGGAGTTCCAGTTCATAGTTGTAGGCTCCCTCCCCTCCATACAAGCATATTCCTGCTATTACGATGCCCGGCTTGTCAACCATAAACTCTATAGCATCCGGGGAACCATTCCCTGTATTCCAATACGCTGTCTGACTGGTACGTGTAAACCTATTAGGAGTTACCAGCATAGGTCTTGTTGTTGATGTTACATCAGTCTGAAATCACACAAGGTTCCAATGGAAAACATCAAAATATCTAATATGTAAATCCATGAAACTTTAACTGATTTGATACTAGAATTCCAGTTTTTGGAGCTTGATATGTGTTGGGTCCCCAATGAGTAAACAAAACTACTTTTACTTTTAGAAGAAAGCAACAGATGTACAAAAATTATGTCTAACAACAATGGGACATAATAATGAAAGAAAATGAAGGATTGATTAAAGGAAACAAATCAATTTTCTGACAACAAGCAATTAAAAACCATTTTATCATTGTTATTTAAGTTGTTATATAATTCATCTAGAATATGACCTCCAGTTTACCTTTGCAGTAAGCCTTATTCATAAAATTACAACTATGAAACACACTATTTGTCAAATAAAAGCTGCATTCTTAACCTAAAATATCTACAGTTCAAAGCTTGTGCTTACCTCTAATCCGGTTGCAGTTGTAGCTAGTTCACTGACTATGGTAGATAGAAGTGAGCAAGTGTTGGCAACAAGTACACTAGGGTACGGTGACTCGTCTCTGATCAGTGTTTGTCGTACTGGGTATGACACAATCATTAATAGACGATCTAAAACTTCCTTGAAAGCTATATGACTATTCCCAATTCCAGAAGTCTGAAATATATCATAATCAAAATATAGTAATTCTTTAACAAGACACATTATGCTTAAAAAACAAGTACGTTTTTTCTTCTTTAAATACAACAAAAGTGAGTTTTACAACATTTAAGTAATTGTTTTAGAGCATGAGAGATGCTTATTTTTTGAAGACAGTAGGGCTAAAAGTAAAATAGTTTGCCATAAAAGTAGCAAACTATAAAAAATGTAATATTTTGACTTCCATACAAAAAAAGTAATAACTTAAACAAATTGCCAAAAAGCAACTGAAGCAAAATGTGGTTCAGTTAATTGGCCAATGAGAAACTTTTTGAAAAACTATAACTGGAAATCAAAAATATATATTTTTTTTTTGAGAAATACAAATTAAGCATTTTCTGGTGCACAGTGTGCCTTCAATTATCTTAGCTCTATTCATAACAATGTTGATGAACTTTTGTAAGTGTATTACATGAAAGATTGTTACTGTATATTAAAATCACCCTTCAATCTGTTTCCTGGTCTAAATATAACTTGTATAACCTTTGTTAGTACCCCTAGAAGACTTGAACCCATTACCCATGAATTGACAAGCAGACATGTTAACCACAAGGCCAAAATACTCTCAAACTAACATTAACTGAAAGGATTTTCTGCACTTTGTCTTATCTGTGATTTCATCTCCATATAAATTTCCAAAAATCAATGGTAGCAGACTTCTAGCATTAAATATTTTGCCTGCAGCTAAACTATCATTGTAAAAACATATCCCCACTCCTCCAGAACTACCATAATGATCTTCTTAATAAAATTACAAAATATAATACAATAAACAAGCAGCATTTGAAGAACAAGTAAACACTTATCAGCACATACTAACCTCAATTCTGTTGGTCATATGATCAACAAGGAGAGGGAATCTGTGAATATCTCCCATTCTAGCTACACTATTTGTATTATCATCCATCACAACAGTTGACTGTTTACGTAAGATTTCCTCAGTCTGAGGCTCACAGTTGATTGGCATTATGTTTGTTAGTTTGATTGTTGGGTGACACATGGCCTCCATGATGGCAGCCAGTAAACGGCCATATCCTCCTGCATTCACCATACTCTGTATATAATAAATTATAAAAAATATCATCAAAATCAATAAAATGTTAAAATATAAACATTATTGCTAATTCCTTAAGCTAAACAATCTTCAGATAATTTGTACCACACTCCTCCAACCACATACCCTTTATAACCACAATATAACTACACATATATAATACACTTCAATGTTTTAATCATTAATTATTATCATCCGCTGCTTTCCTTTTGGTCTGATATATGGTGAGTGCTAATACAGGTCTGACTGTAATTACTACTCTCCAATATCAACTTACGCTTTGCTTTATTGTACCAATACCAAACACTTACTTGTTTTTCTAAACTTGTTATAAATCTGTGTTACAATAGTTATATTACATAGTAAAGAAGATATATGCCCTCAAAAATTAATCAGTTAGAACTCAGGTGGTATTTTATCAAGGATAACTTACAGGTTCCAGGTGTTGTAGAAGATCACACAAGCACAACCATTTGAGCATGCCTGTAGGATAGAAAGCATGAAAACATGACCGGAAAGTCAGGTGACACTCGTTCAGTATATCATTAACAAACGGTGAGGAGATCTGCGCCCCTGGTGGCTCGTCTACAAACACCTGGAACTTCAACAGGTTTGGTTTGATCTCGTCAGCTAGTATACGCCGCAGCAGGTCCTGGGAACTACCAACACAGTGTGCAAGTCTCTCTGTTTCTGCTGTCATCTTCTTTATCAATACTGTAATATAAAACTCTAATGTAAGAACATTTCAGTTATATGTAAAGATATTTACCAGAGCTCATCAATGTAAAACAATATCGATGCATTTTCAATATTTATTTGTCGATCTATAACCAAATTATATTTCATTTTTGATATTAATAGCCAACATCTTAGCAGCATGAATTTGTGCTGGTGGTATAAGCAATTCTGCTAGAATAGAACTGGTTAATAAAATTATATGAAGACATTTGAATTTGATAGACAAATTCTTATGGTGCTATATAAATGCAGTAAAAGCCTTGCTGGTTACACTTGGGAGGTTCAAATCTATGTACACAGAATAAATCTTACCTCCATCAGGATAGACTTCATTTATATAGGTTTTCAACAATCTAAGACATGCCCTGCTAATGTACACCAGCTTCTGTAGGTCTGTGATAGCCCCTAGATGACTGCTGCCACGTGATGTGTCCAAGTCCTGGGCTATAGAGTGAAATGTGTTCCAACTCCACTCCAGCAACTTCAATAGGGCTTCAAAATTCTCCTTCAAAGGAAAATGAATAATTGAGACATATGATATAAAAGATCTGTCAAAACAGGTAACACAAATAATATTATGTAACCAATAATTAGTTTGAATATCATTAATAACAGTTTTTAATTTATTAAGGGGAGTGGTAGCTTAGTGATTAAGGTGTCTGCCTTTCAACCCAGGGATCTTGGGTAGAACCACCGATGTTCCATAAGCTAGCTGGATAGCTTCCTCACATGAAAGAATTCAAAGACCCTGGCAAGATTCGAACCCATAGCGGTAAGGGGCAAGGGGTTTGAAGACAACGACCTTAACAACACGGCCACAGATGCTTCATAATCTTAAATAAAATTTTCCCTTTTAAAAATCCATTACCAACAGAGAAAATATGTTTATTAAAGTGACTAATATAGAAGTGAGTCTTACAGGTGACACAGTACACGAGAAATCTTGACTCAGTATAAGAGCTGACTCTGTGGTGTCGGATTTTCTTGGTACTGTTGTGTTATCTCGAGATGGTAGTCTATACAACAACTGTGGTATCTGACCAGCATTCACATCTGTACCGTTGTTGGATTTCTTGGAACCTTTAAACTTAAACACAACTCTGCAAACAATATAACAATATATTAATTTCAGTTGTCTGTACTCATTAGCTTATTAGAAAAACAAAATTTAATCTTGAGAGAAAAAGGGCATAAATTATCTTTTCTTTTTTTTCATTTATTTATTCATCTTTTCTATTCGGTTTTACAGTACAGGTCATATGGCGACTTTCCAGCTTAACTGGTGGAGGAAGATCATTATATCAGACACAAATGGGCACCTGAGTAGAACCACAAATTTTTTCATAAGCTAGCTGGATAGCTTTCTCACAGACACTTGCAAGGCTTTTTTTAAATAAATTATAACAAAAGAAAGTATCATAAACAATAATTATGCTTTATTCTTGCTTACTCAATAGTTTCTGATTTAAATTTTTTACACAATTCGTAAAAGATTGTAATGACTAGAGAAATATACAAATTAAAATTACTGTATCAAAGCTTTATTTAAATACCAATAATTAAATGTACTTACTGGTCTTCTGCAGTGACCACAGACTGACCATTAGAACCACAATCACTGCTAGGTCCAGAAATCTTGGCTAGAGCAACATACCAGCTGTGAGCTTGAAGAAGAACTGGCTCATCAAACAGCATTGGATACTTCTCCCTAGAACAAATTAGTTGTACAGTATTATATATAAGAAATAGACTAGTAATCAAACCCTAGAAATAATAGAATATAATCAATGTAAACTTGCCTCCTTAAAACACTCTTTTCATGCACTTCATTTGCTCAAATGAGAAAATAAAACTCTAGCCTTTAGAAACATTTTTTTTTTTTTATGTGGTCGTTTTCCTGAGGTGTATTTTAGAACAAGTTTGACTGTTAATACACTTGAAAGATTACGCAACATTTACTACCCTTGTTGGAATTTGGAAGGAAAATATGTTATATATGACATTCTGTTGGTCATGAAATATTTGTTTTAAAACAAATCTTAAATTTTGCCGAAGGGCTTACACTATTACACATAGTAAGTGTTTAGGTAACATGCAACCCCCCCCCCACCCCTCCTCCCCCCACAATTGTATTTTTGTGCATTGTATATAAAGGAAATACAAACATGATGACACTTATGCTTTGACTTATAAGAAACCTGTAAATTAACAAACTTTCATATACATATAAATGTACATATACCTTAGCCTTTTTAAACTTTAGTGGTCATGCACTTTTACACAATCTGTTAACTTTCTTATACATGTATTTAAAAAAATTTTGTCATTCAAAAAAAGAAATATCAGGTACACTTTATACGTTGTTATCCAGCTTTTATAATACCCCTGTCACATTGAATACATCATGATAAAAATTGAACTGACGCTACAAAGATACAAGACAGAAATTGTTATAATGAAGACATGGTATCATACCTGGCTCCACATTCAAAAGCAACTTCCTCTGATTCAGCAATCACCTCACCATCAGCCTCATTCTCCCCACCATCTGGACCAAGCTCAAATAACTGAAACAAATACACACATAGAAGATATTAAATGAGTGAAGGTTTAATAAAATATTTAATGAGCAAGTTGAATTTAATCATATTGTGCGAGCTTCTTGCGAGCATATTATTTTATTCACCAAGTTCAATAAATTTAGTATTGAACCTACATTGTATAAATATAATATTCTAAATATCTAAAATAGGAACGGTAAACTGTTTTCAATGACGCGCCTGTAATGTAACACCAACATTAGCACATTTTTAAGGTTTGTTTAAAATTAACACAATAATGTCACATCAAAGTGTTATTACATTTGTGTAATATCATTTTTTATTAAATGGCTTTATTACACTCTTGCTCCATGGTTTATGTGATAAATTGATATAATGCTTAAACACTTATATACATTTTACTTATCTATTAAAATCAAGTGACTAAAATGTGTCAGGATTTACACAAATATGTAGTGGGTTTTTTCCAACTAAATCAAGGTTTAACAATAGAATATTGTGTCATAATCAATCATGAATTTTTGAGAGCAACAAGAAGTTAAAATCTACCTAGCTTACAAAAGTTAATTGGTTCTACATATATATGTCTGAAGTATGGCACAGAGGAATATCTAACAAGAGGAAACTTCCAGCAATATATATGCATTGTCAATGTCATAACTATTAATCTCATAATGTTGAAAAAGAATAACAAACATTGAAAATTTACCTTGATTCTACCATAGTACTCTCCCCTGCCACCAAACAGTCCAAATCCGCCCAGTAGGATGTCTGTATCACACATGAACCGGATTGCTTCAATACTGTGACCAGAATAGCCCCATCCTCCACCATGATCTATATATAATTCAACATATTAACTATAAGAGCAGATTCTATACAACCCCTGTATACATGAACTGGTAAACTCACACACACAAACACACATACACTCATAGGAGGTCTCATTGCCAAACTATTCTAATTCAGCAACAAACAACATGGAAGTCTAATCACATTGCAATGTGTGCATCATCACTAGGGCTGGCCTGGGTATCATAAACGGTACATGTAAACTGTAGGATGAGTTAATCATTATCTCTGCAGTGTATAATCTCGGACAGAAAGTCGGATGGATGGCAAACTAATAAATAATAATAAACTATATAATGATATATTATATACTCACTCTCAAACCTGTTGACCACAGAGAAATCATCTTTATTGTATATCTTGGTTGATGCAGCTTTCTCCTTTGCTTCCTCCAACACAGAAAGATTGCACTGCTTTGCTATTGTCAGTGTATCTAAACAACCTGTTGAGATTTTCAAAACAAAATTGTTATTTTATTTCAGAACAAAGCTTTTTCATTAAGAGCCTTCAAAGTATGAATATCAAATAATCTGTCAAATCAGTAATGTTAAATTTCTTTTAACTTATCTGTTCCCTAAGTTGAATATTATCAAAACAATTTATCTTTAAGAATAACAGGCATTAAATGATCATTCATATGATTACAACAGTAGTTCAAATACTTTCTTTGTTTCTATAGTCACCACTGGTAACACCGCTCATCCATATGGTAGAGATTTATGTTGCACCAACACATTATCGGTCATATGGAAACTTTCGAGCTTTACTGGTGGAGGAAGACCTCAGGTGCCCCTCTGTGCATTATTTTAGGCACAAACAAGCACCTGAGTAGAACCACCAATAGCGGGATAGCTTCCTCACATGAGAGAATCCAAAGTCCCTGCCAGGATTCAAACCCACAGGGGTGAGATGCAAGTGGAGTCAACACTCTTAACCAAGGAACCCAAATGGCATTGAAGGTAGACGGTTTAATGCGTTACCACCATAGCATACACTTATTTTCTATAAAAACGGCTCATACCACCTACCTAGAACATGCAGAGCACAGTGAGATCTGGTGGCCTCAGCGCCACCTTTAATAGGGACAGATAACTCTGGTTTAAACAGTTCACATACAGTAGTATCCTCAGTCTTCAAGCTACGAGCCTCGGCTGCTATAACATTATAACACTGTATCTCATTGTTCTCCTGACTGAAACTACACACATATACAAAATGTTTATCTATAACATTTACTGAACATTAGCTTCTAACAACGAAAGTGCAGATTCGAATAAATAGTATGACTATAAAATATCTATCTTCAAAGGGCATGTATTGATATAAAAAGAAGTAGATAAGAAATATAAGACTTTAATATTAGAAATGTACATGAATACTATACCCTATAACAATCTTACACAGGCTGCTGGTACAGACCGGAGTATCTAGCTCGAGGCTAACTGTTTATGGCAGTAACGAGGCCGCTAAACAGCTACCCGATAGCTAGTTATTCTAGTCTGTTACAACAGCTAGTGTTAGATTTTTTTATTTTGCATGTTCAATTCTAATTATAATTCAAAAGGAAATTAGGAAAACTAATATTTTAATTAGCACTTTTTTCTTATAGTAGCATAATGACATCATTCTAAGAATGCAATTCAGGAATGACCTAGTCTTAACGGGTTTCAACATTTAATTTCAATACCAATTTAACAGGGCCCTGGTATGCTTTGTTGTACAGCCAGGATCTGTATGTATGATAAAGAATATGCTATATTGTCTTCATAGGGCAATTACTATACTATAAGATGAAGAGTTAAAATATCAGTACAAACCTCCAGAGGACATTATATACTGGATCTAGGCAAACTGCTTTACATGACAGGTCAACTTGCTCCCCACTTCCAAAACTGAAAATATAAAATACACTGAAATAACATATACTGATAACATTAAACATCCAGACAGACATAAGACTTTTCTTTCATGTTTGGTTTTTTTAGATGTTGCGCCTGAAAACATCAAAATATATATTGTGCATTGATGACACACTGGATAAATAACTAAGTTCAACGATCATAATTAATGTCTAAATACATATGACAAGAAAGAAAGAAACATTCAAACTATTTTATACTATACTGTGCTCCTCTTAGTTCACAGTATTTAACCTGAAGTAAATCAAACATCGATCTGTAACTGTACAAAAAATTGTTATCAGCCACAACTTTTAGGATTTTTTTTTTTCAGCTATAATACAAGGAAACAAAAAATATATTCTATCGAAATCACAATCGATGTGCCAGATATAGAATATGTGTCGGCCATTATGAAAACATTACATCATTTATTCCACGATAAATAGTGTTCATTTTTTTCAGGTTTGGTTAAAATTACTTCATATTACAGCCCATTTATATATTTATTATTGTTACTAATCTAAAACATTTAAAAAATAACGATTGATCCCGACACGAAGTTTTTTAAAGAATTCTCAAAGCTTTTTTCTAGAAGTGAGTAAAATGTTGTTGCATTTTACTAAAACACAGAATAAAAAGAAATTTTGCCTACAAACTTCATTGTTTAACAGTATGACTAAAATCAGCCATTTATTACCAATATAAACACCTGTCAGATGGAAAAGTGCCGCCATTGATCAATTTACTTTTATAAATGCTTACTAATGAACACTTAACTTTACTATAATACACAAACATATTAGTTAAAAAAACTCTGAAAACTGTATTTAAATGATGTAAATGTTTGTATACGTGTATATTCAAACAAAAATAAAATCTGAATCTCTGAAGGGTTCTACATGTATATAAATAAAATAGGGTTCAATATTTTCATACTGGAATTACCATGTAGATATTATCATAATAAAGTTGTTTGACTTTTTGATTTAAAGACACAAAATGAAGTATTTTTTTAAAGAATAAGAGAATGCGGATAAAATTATTAGATTTTTAACTTGCACAAGATAATTTCTAAGCATTTTGGTTTTTATTTTTAACACATATTTAATGCATTTATGTAATATTGTGTAATTAAAAGTTCCTTTGTAAGTAAAAAATGATCAAAGAACATCCTAAAAAGGGTATAAAGTGAAGAGATTATCACCTTTCATGCACACTTTATGTAAATTAACAATTAACAGGACACCTGTTATTAATTAGTTATCAACACATCAAAGGTACTTGTTGGTCACCAATTATCATATGCTTTATACCAATCACACACTTCCCTTTCTTATACTAGGCAAACTTTTAACACCTAATAAATCATATTGTTTCCTTAATTGAAATAATAATAATTGTTTGTAACAATGCAATTAAAGTTTACTATTTAAGCAAACAACAATCATTATACCCTTCTGTATTCTCGTATCCTGCTCATAATAACAGGGACTTAATAATTAAAATATATTACCAAAGCATATATTCTGATATACCTTATACAACAGTGAATATTGTATACATGGATTTTTAATTACAGTGAATACTTGGATAGCTAATAAACAGTGAATATTAATGGATTTTTAATTAAAAGTGAATACTTTGATAGTTGAAAATTACTTTGTGTTACCATGGAGATTGTACAGTATGTGAAACAGATTCAGGATTTATTGAAGTTACATGACAGAGCTGTTAAGCAGATCATTCTCTTAGGTATACATTAATTTATTTATTTTATACTTAGAATGATATTGACAAAGTTTTGCTTCAACTGAAATAGACCCTTAACATTATTCGGATCTACGACAATTCCAAGAAAGCTTCTTGATACAGTTCCATAATTAAAAGGATAAACATCTGATCAAATAAACAATAAAAAGAATATGGCACTAGGTTTCTCAGCTGTAACACATGACCAATTGATTATATAGAGGATATTTGTTTAGTGTAAGATCGGAATATATTTCATCAAGTGAGCACCAAAAGGTATATTTCACGTGTGGCACAGCCACAAGTGAAATGTGAACTTTTGGTGTTCACGAGGTGAAAAATATTTCGATCTTACATTAAATTTAACAAATTCTCTTTTTATTTTATGCAAATAAATGTTTAACAAGACAATTTAACCTAATACTACGAGGAAATCGCACCAAATAATAATAAAACATGACGTCATTTACAACATCACATCATTAAGTTGGTTTCCAGTATTGTGGCCGCTGGTATTTAACTGAAAGACTTAAAGATTATCAAATTGATAATTTCACTGTTTCAAACAGTGAATTATCAATTTTTTATTTCACTGATATATTTCTATAAACCAACGAAAAGCATATAATAAATTGTTTCATTCCATCTTAGATGATTATTGAACCATGTGTTATGATCGATAAGTGATCTACTTGATTTTCTTAAGGTAGACCATGGGTAATGGGAACCATAAGGAACTGTAAAATTGACAACATATGACAAAGTTTATATGTCTTTCAAGGTCACCTGTATGCAAAATTAAATAAAACTTTACCGTGTGGTTTCTGAGTTATGGATATATTTTTCTTAACTAAGACTTTGCCATTAGAAGGGCCAATTTTTCAGAAATGAGGAAACTCTAAATAATCTTATATAATCATTATATAAAAAAATGTTTTTCTATTGCCCATTGTTAAGAAACAAATAATAACATTCAGGTAACAGAATAACACAAGCAAAATGTTTTGTTTTCTAAAACAAAATGTTCTAAATATGTATAAAAAATGTTACACCCTACCCCACCCACTTATTAAGCACTAATTTTTACATTTTCCAATTTTAAATGCCTTATTCAAAATAGTCCTAAAATTTTACCATTGATTGAGGGCTGTTTTCAAAAGTTTGCCTAAATTTCTTTAAAGGGTCTTGATTGGCTTGATCATGCGCGAAATATAAATACTTTTACCGTGTCAGTTTTTTATTTTATTAAACTTTGAAAATATCTGGTATCATATTTGCTATAATTTTGGCATATATTTAGCAAATAAATAACCTACAAAAATTAAAATAATTTAAATCAAACCCTTATTTCTTTCAATTTTTCTTCCATAAGGGATCAGAGAGATTCATAAATAATGTTAAAAAAGAAAGAAAAAAAGATGCCCCTTCTGGGGTTTGAACCCACGCCCCTCATTTCAATGTAGTTTGCAAGAGATTTTTAGCCTATTTGAATACTCTTCAAAGTGGAGGTAATGCATTACCCATGGTCTAATAACACGCCTTTTAACGCCTTTTTCACCCCCCCCCTTTTTTGTTGTCTCAAATGATGAAAAAATGCCTTTATTTAGGCCCCAAACACTTGTTTTTGTTTGAGAAAATGTTGTTAAAAAAAAGTGACCTCTTTTTCGGCGCGGCCCCCCAACCAAAAGATACTCAGGGGGTGCCAGAAGGGGATGTGCCCCCTTCTGCTTTTGGGGGGTTGAAGGGGGGCGGGAGTCCCCCTCATCGCCAAGAAAATTTTGGACTTGTGAGAGGCTGTAAATGACCCCAGAGTGATCATAAAGGTAACGTTGTAACCAACGCTGAAAAGCATTTTGACTCTATCTCAATCCATTGAGAAATCTTTGCAGCACTTTGAAATCAATTTTGATGGAAAAAATCAACGCAAATAGTGATTTTTGGCAATTTTGAGATGTCCCCTCGTTGCCATGGTAACAGAAAATTTAAGCCTGAGCTGGTTGTTGCAAGGGCAATGGTCCAGTCAACATTTGTGCCAAGTTTGATTAGTGTTGAAGCAGTTTTAATAGTATTATAGCAATTTGAACTTGTAACGGGAGACTTTTCAATGAAAACAGCCATTTTTCACAAAATGCTCATGAAGCAATGGGTTAACTGTAAATTTAATCATTAACATTGTAAGTTTATTCTTGTTCTTTGTATAATCTAACATGTAAAATGCTTCTAGTCAGTTCATGGGAATGGCAAAGAATTAACATTAGAAGGCTATGTTTCTTTAATTAACACAAATAAGGTACAAAACCTGAGTAAAACTTATTGGAAGTATTTTATAAAATGAAATAATTTTGATAAAATTTGGGTCCGTTATCAATCAAGTTCAATGTCTGGTATACATTTTGTACTTTCATATTTCAATTACCTGAGTTTGACAATTTGTTAAAAGTTTTCAACAAAATTCAATGGAAATACTTTTTTTTCCATTTTAATAGCTTTTCTTCCTTCAATAGTTGTATTCTTTATATTCAGACATTAGCTTGAATTTTGGTGGTAATGGCTCTCTTCCCAAGCTATATTACAGTACTTGAATCAAAGGCAAAAAGAAAACAAAGGCACCCTTGACCAGTAAACCAGGGAGAAAGCCATTTAAGCAATGCATAAATATATTGTACAGTTCTGTTTTTCAAATGCTTGATTATATCTTATATTACAAATATCATCAACCATTTAAATAAAAAAATTCCAGAATATATTAAAATGGCAAACTTAAATACTATTAATAAGGCTTTGATAAATATCATTTAATCTTAATGTTAAATAAAAATTTGCTTAACTGTAATCATTTTAACATACATTTCAAGCATTTTAGAATGAGTAATGAGCTTTTTATGCAGGAGTTGGCTATGATATATATATATATATTTGTTTTGTATTTGACAGATGGTTACATGAATACAGCAAGTAGACAAGCATTTTACTGTGCTATCAATGGCTCTTACCTTCAAGTCATGCATCTAATGCTTAGGAAATCAGTTGCTCAGGGCATTAAGAAAATGTTGAAAATCTATCGCCTACATAAATGGTTTGCCGTACAGAACATTGTGCAGAAAGTGGCAAGATATTACCAGTGGCAGCATGGTATGAACATTCTAGCAAGCATGGATGAGTTTTATAGATTTCCAGATATGGGACGACTCAGTAAGGAAGATATAGCAGCCCAGTCTTGGGCTGTGTTAGACTGTGAATTTCATAGAGAGGACTGATGTTTTCCACGATAATTGGTTGAAATAACCTTGTAAAGTGCTCAGTGACTGTGATTTTATGATACTATTAAGGGTCTTATAATTATATTAAAAGTTATGAGTTATTTTATCAACTATCAATACAGGTGTTCTCATGTAGTTGTGAAATACATATGTATGTGTAACATGTGTAAAATGTGTAACATGTGATAAAGGCTATCATATCATCATTTATAAAAACATGAACACCTTTTTAATGTAAATACTGATGTTCATTATTTATTGCCAAATAAATTTTAATCTAAATCTGTATGTTTTATATTTGCTTTCATACATTACCCTGGTCTTTAACACCAAAACCCATGTTATTGTTGTCAACTATGGAACTTTGTTAAACATATTGTAAAGAGAAATACAGCATAGTTACTATTTCAGTACAGTTTCTTGCAACATACTACCTTATGTACATTATACCTTTGACCTACATATCCTGGTACTAGTTCAATATTTGAATTTGACCATTATTATAAACATCAATATGTCTGTAATAAACTCCAAATGCTTTGGTAATTAGGGCACTGTTCTATATATTTATTTCAAAGGAAGATTTCATATGTCAGAATTAAACATTAAATATACTGCAAGAATACAAATAGATGTATAACTTATCAAGACTGAATGAAAGTGCAAAACAGTCTACCTCTATAATGATGGCATAATTAAGTCATCACCATAGCAAAGTCTTTTAATGCCTTTTCTATAGTTTCAGGACAAATGAACTGGTGTTTTAATCATTTTTAAAATTGTTGTCAGACCTCTAAATATACCTGTAATTTTTTCTTTGAAATATCAAGGACTAAAAATGTACAGTTTATTGTTTTATGAAAAGGAAATTTTAAGTTTGGTTCATTTATGTATATTACTTAAACTTTCATAATTTTACTTTAACTGCTACATAAACATGTACTTATAGACTTAGATATGTTATAGTTATGTATAATTATGATCCTGAACAATCTTCCCTACTTTGCTAATGGCATTGTAAACTCATGAAAATCAAATAAAATACATAAAGCATCTAACATAAAGTATTATTAACAGGAACACTGGGCTTAACTGTAATGGTGAGTAGGATATAAAAAGCTTACAAACAACCATAAATCTAGTCAGATATGTCATACACCTAGAACCAACAGAAAGAAGTTTGGGCACAATTTTTGATAAAATCTGATAAATTGAGACCATTTTAAAATTCAAATATTTGAGTTTGATAATGTAGCAAGCTTGTAGCATATTTGAACTACACTCAAGTCTGCACCCTGGCACTCCCTGTCCATTACCCAATCAGACTCATTAAACCATTAGCAATCGGCTGAGAGATAGACGCCTTAACAACTAGGTCATCAGTTCTCCTCACATAAGTTTATTTGGTTGGGTTGTACATTTCACAAAGACAGTATTAATGTCATATGGCGACTTTGCAGCTTTACTGTCGGAGAAAGACCTCAAGTGCTCTTCCGTGCATTATATCAGGCACAAACGGGTACCCAAGTAGAACCACTTAGGATAGTTTCCTCACATGTAAGAATCCAATTCGAACCCACAGTGTTGAGGGGTAAACAGTTTGAAACCACTTGGCCATGGACACACCCTCACATAAGTTAATGAGTACCTAAAATATAGTTCTAAATAACTCAAGTTACATTCAAAATAGTCATTCTTGGTACAATTATGACTTTGATTAAAGATCTTTTAAGTTACATTCCAGTCAGTTAAACTTTGCAACAAATCTAAATTGGTAAAAGTAACAATTTCGTACAAATAAAAAGCTTTCAAAAATGAATCAACAATAAGGTAATCCAAACCTGGTTTAGAACAACATTCAAGTAACCAGAACAAAATTTTACTGATGTTAACTTAATGTCTGCAAAGTGTGTTCTATATGCCAAATTAACATCAATTATAAAATCAAACTGCGAAACATACAGAATGAGGCATCGTAAAATATTTTCAGAGTCCTCATCCTGCAGAACAACTTTTAAATCCAATGTGTAGGCATCATTTTTCTACTTGTCCTGCATAGAGTTCTCTTAAATTCTACTTGTAATTACATGCTGACAAGTGGAAGTTTCTATCTCGAGAATGACCACAAAATGAGACATTAATCTTTCCTGAATTGCCAAAATGAAAATATTGATAAAAGCTTATAGATTGCAGACCTTAAACTGAAATATATGTATGTACTGTATGTTTATATCTGTCCTCTTATACAAGAACAACCAGAGACCACATTTTGCAGAAATAAGTTAATAAGCAGTGTATTTAAATGATTAAATGAATAACAAGGAAAGACTATAATGCCTCTAGCAGTGCATAACTTGTTAATTATATAATAAAGGGGCATAAATGTGCCAGAAAATAACAGAATGTATGTATACGGTACCTAGTAATGGCAAATGAACTGAAATTTGAAGCAAAATAAATACTGTATTGCTGCCATTTAACATTCAGTAAACTTAAGAGTAAAGTTTTGAAGGAAAAAAAAACACATGCAGTTTATATCTAATGTCCTATGGCCAAAATGTTCGAAGCAATCTTAATGATCTTTAAACAATAAACAAACCTGTATTTCTATTGGTATTGAACTACATAAGTACCATTACCGGTAACTGGCACAAAATTAAAAATTTTATTTACTGTTTTTCTTGTATATTTTATATAAGTGAGCTTCCTTACATCATTTAATGTTTTAAATCTTCTAATTTTCCATACTTCATAACTACAAAAACATATATATTATTTATTATCTACGTAAATGTAATAGTTATTATGTATGTATTCTTCTCTGGAAAATAAACGGGCCTTAAAACATGGAACCAAAAAATTAAAACAAGGCGAGTACTGGAAACAAGTCTGCCACAAAGTCTCTGGATTGTTTTACAAAGATTTTCAGTCAGAGAAATTTTTAACAAATGATTATTTGATACAGTTACCCATTATTTCTTGCTAAATGACAAAACATCAATACTGGGATGAAGTTAAAGCATTATCTTGAACATGTTTTTTTTTACAACTTGACATATTAACAATTTTATAAAATTAATGAACTTTCCCCTACATCATTTCAAACATCAACAAGTCAAGCATCAAAATTGAGCCAAATAATATAGCATACAGACTATTACTTAAGATTTTCCTTAAATTTGAACTTTTGATCTAGATTTTGATCCTTGTTGAAAATACTTAACTTAAAATTCAACTTAAAACTGCACTTCATAAATAAATCACACTCTTTCATAATGATAAGATAAAAAAAACAATAAGATTGAACTGTGAACAGAATCATGTACAACACCACTTCAAACTAAGTGAAATGTTTATAGTTTAAACCCACACATGTAACCACAAACGCTTAACTACATAATTACAAATATACTATAAATAGAAACATGACAACACGTAATATTACCTGCGACAGTTTCCATCCACTTTGTTGATCATCAAACATTTCATGATACCTGCATTGTCCTCTCCCATTGGTATCAGACCTTAATAATATAACATAGAGTTATCAGGTCTTTATAAATCAGACATATACAATATGACAAAGTTCTTAGATCATTGGTATAGTTTGTTGTGTCTGGTTTTTATGGCAATTCCAACACATTTTTGGTCATACATCAGCATTCAGTCTGCCTAACAGACTTTCCCTCAATCTAACCAATAATTGTCAATTTCTCTGCAAGTGACTGTCTACTAATTGACCATGAATTTTGAATCAGTGGTGAGAGACAAAATAACCATTCAAATCAATGTAATAAATTTGGTTTCAGACTTGATAACACCGATACTAGGTCATTGGTAACTTGGTTTGTTTGGTTTTACGGAGCACCAACACAGTTTAAGTCTTTTGGCACCTAGACAGGAAAGTTAATTTTGGCTAACCTTGGGTGTTACAAACTTCAACACCTTGGGTCAAAACCACCTCACCTGCTGGAGTTAAGAGATGCATCAACTCCAATAATTTTAACATATTTAGTCACCTCTTATGATCATGCAGGGTTAAAAGGTGGCTACAATTCTGATGCCTCAATTTGTAAAGGCACAAGGGACACACATAAAGTTTCTTGATTCTACATTAAACAATATAAGTCATAAATAAAGTGAAAATAATTTTGGACAAAATGATTGACAGGCTAACAGAAAGAAAAGACTGCTGTTACATTGCATCAAATACTGTAATATTTTTTTTAATGTTCTGTGTAACTTGAATTCAAGAATGGTACAGCATAGAAAAACGTGAATTAAACACCTAGAAAATAAATGGTCAGGACTGGGAGGAAAAAGTATTACCAATTGTAGTTTGATTTGCGAACACTTTAGAGGATGAGAGTATATGTGCATTGATCAATGATTCATCTATTCTCATATATGTCTGATCTCCACTCGCTCCTATCCATGTTGCTCTACGACCAAATCTTGCTCCTGTAGTCAAATTATTACAAATATACACCTGATCCAAGGATATATTATTACAATTTATGTGTAGTGCATGTACAATCCACTATCAATAACTCAAACTACTGGAAATAGATGTTATCTGGAACTCGGCAAAAGTGAGTTTTTCAAGCTAATCCCCCGGTATAAACAAACTTTAACTGTTAAAGCTTCATGGTGCACTCACTACTGGTCACAATAGACTAGTTAAACTGTTTAATTTATTTTTGAATCTGTAACTGTTAATGTTTGTTTGTACTACCAGATAAGCTGGGAAAAACCCAAAATATTCTTAATTCGAGAGTAAGTCTATTCTGGGAAAATCGAAGAATTTTTAAAGTCCCATCGAAATTCCTTCTATATCCATATACCTTAATTCTGACTTACTGAGACTTCTGCTGTGTAGAAAGGAATAATTTGTAACACAATTTCTTATCAGTAAGTCGAAATGTAAAAACAGCTGACAGATCAAAGGTTGGCAACACAAACTCTTTCTACAAAATGAAAATATATTAATTTCTAAATCCAATGACAATAGTAAAAGAATCTGTTTCAATGGATAACCATATGTTTTATGATGTAAAATACCATTTAAAACACCTTGATAAAGATGTATACATACCCACACCAGGTACTGGAGCAGGCACCGTATACCAGACAGAACTGATCTTTGACTTTGCACCTTCCTCAATATCTGCTCTACCAAGTGCACCTTTCTGTAAAATATATCATTTACTTTCGAGACTAGAACAGTCAAATTCGAAAATTGGCATAAAAAATAATCTCCCTTGAAAAATAGCATTAGTGATCTCCCTTTTTTGCCTTTTTAGAATCAAATAATATTGGTTTGATGGTGTTTATCAGCTATATAATGGCCAATTCCTACTCGTCAAAACTCAAAACTGGGGTTGAATAGCCCATAAACACAAGTGACATTGATATTATTTCTTAAAGTGACATTATGCTCATTTTTTGACACTCTTTTTATATATTGAACCTTATAAATAAATTTGATGGATATTCATAAATTTCCCTGTGCCACAAATGCTATTTATTGTTCATGCGAAATAAATATAAAACTGAAAGGTATTACAAAATGTAAACTTTTTTTTACTTTCACTTGTTCACTCACAATATACTCTTGGGTGGGCATTATGTTACTTTAAATACAGTCGGCATTGTATTAAGAGACCACTCAAGGGACTGCCAAAAAGTGGTCTCTTAATAAAGTGGTCTTTCAACAGAATTCTGGAAAATTCGAGACTTTTTTATATTACAAGTCATAAATATACTAACATTTTTATAAAAACAAAAACTGTACAATTTTATATATGTATTACAGTTTCATTATTACATTTATGCCTTTCCTTAAAAAAAAGTCATCTATATGTGTTTGTTTTTTTTAGTAGAAATTTGTGTACAAATGTGATCTACGCTTTTTATACTACTAACAGGTCATTTTGACCTTGAAACAACGCATATTGTCATATATTATTAATATGTTCATACACATCTCCTGCTGAACATACTTTCAAATCATCAGCCAGACCTCTAGATAATTTTTCATGCAATGAGTTTTAAACTTTTCGTTTTTTCAGCAATTAGTTTTCACACTACCCCGATTTCAAAACATTAAAGTTTTAGAGATCTTAGATTTTCATTATTTTTATTCTATTTTATTTTATTTTTTTGTCGAAGGGTCATATTTAATGGGGTACTACATGTATTTTATAAAGCATCAGATGAGCACCTACACCATCAGGCTCGGTTCTGTAATGTTTAGTCCACTACTTTCACGATTTTATTTCGACTACAAACGATGGCATTTGCTATTTACTCAGACTCAATTCCATGCACGATTTCCTCATTCAATTTATCCGGCATTATTAGCTGTTTGTCTTTTTTTTTTCGCTCGTTCCGACGTCATTTTCGTTTTGATTTTCTGGAAGGGAGGTCACTCTGAGCACATGACAAAACTGTGCCAATGCGGTGTTGTGATACGTTATTGCTCTGACAAAATATGTCACAATAAATATTACTATCGGAAAACTGTTTCTTTCTTTTCGATCTTGAAACGATTGCAATTGTTATTCAATTTGTTTTTAAACGACAATTATTTGTGACGGTCTAATTGACGGCCGTTTAATAGATTCTTTAAGACCAATGACCATGAAAAATATTTGTTTGTTCAAACCTACTCGCTAATTACACAGGTGAGAATGTCCGTAGGGACGATTGTTTGTCACGGCCGTTTAATAGATACTTTAACACTGAATTTTGTACATTTGGGCCGATATTTAGTGGCCGCTGGCCGCGATATAAAATCGTCGTTTAATGGAATTAACTTATATAGTAAAAATCATCACGAGGGATTTTATGCGGCCGCTTAATAAACAAGAGCTGTCCGTAAGACAGCGCGCTCGACTTTTTTATTGCTTGCCAATAAAAAAAGTTTTTGCAGTAAAAGGCAATATAAGAATCTCTGTATTTTTAAAGTGAACTAGTTGTTTGATACCCTTGAATATTACAGCAATGTTTATATGACATAATTTATGGTAAAGTGAACAAGTGGATAGGAATGAATTTTTTTAGATTTTTTAAGTTTTTTAGTGCTTGCCTATAATACAAAACATTGACAGTTAAGGGCCATAATTCAAATAAAATCTTTGACAGAATTACCTTCTCCTGGACATGTTTGGGAATCATGATTGTAAACAAGTATTCCAACTTTCAAATTAATATCTCAAACAGTTCAGTCAAAAAGTGGACTGGTACTAAAAACTTAACCAAGATTCTAAGTCGATAAAAGGCCTTAATTTTTAAAACAAATCCTTGACAGAGTTACCTTCTCTTGCGTACAGATGGGGGTAATGATGTGAAATAGCATTAAAAGTTTCAAAGCAATATCTCAAAGGGTTAAGGCAATAAGTGGATTTTACCCATATTCAATGTATTTTCTAAGTCAAAAAGGGGCATAATTCTGTCAAAAACCTTGACAGAGTTATGTCCTCTTGTCTGTTGATGAAGGTCGTGATGGTAAACAAGTATGGTCAGTTTCAAAGCAATACCTCCAATGGTTTTGAAATAAAGTGAGGTGGTACAAAAACTTAACCAAGCTCAATACACTTTCTAAGTCAAAAAAGGGCCATAATTCTGTCAAAAACCTTGACAGAGTTATGTACTCTTGTCTGTAGATGGAGGTTATGATGGTGAACAAGTATGGTAAGTTTCAAAGCCATACTTGTAATACTTCTGAAATAAAGTGGGGTGGTACGAAAAACTTAACCAAGGTGTGACGCCAACGCTAACGCCGACGCCGGGGCGAGTAGGATAGCTCCCCTTTTCATAGAAAAGTCGAGCTAAAAAGTCGCTAAATAAAGGTGGACGCAAGTACGATGCCGACTGTATATCAAACAGGATGAATGAAAGAACATACCTGATAGTTTCCACAAGTAAGAACTTGTCCATTAGCCAGCAGAATAACTGTATGATGACTACCAGCTGCAACTTGACATGCTATACTTGGTAAAGCTACCCGTGTAGGACTGCCCCTGGAATATCATTATAAAACTTTATATATCTATCTTAAAACAATCTAACATGTCTATGATAACCAGACATTGACCTATTACAGGTAGCAGTGATCTTGACCTTTGGGCGAGACATGTAGAAATAGGTTCATCTACATATTAAGTTTCAGCAAAATTGCATGGTTAATACTGAAGTTAATGATCATAAAAAAAACTTAACCAAATCGGTTAACCAAAAGTCAATGCGGATACTGCTGAGTGGGTCATGACAGTAGCTGCACTGTATCTTTAATAAGTAGAGCTAGAAATGCACCATTCCTGGATATTAAATAGAACTCATTCTATGATAAAAACAACTTATTCTATGATAAAACAACTTATTCTATGTTAAAACAACTTATCCTATGTTAAAACAACTTATCCTATGTTGATAAAAGTAAGGTTTTAAGCTTATCAAAGATAGAATATGATAATAAAGTAGATGTTGAACTTACCTTGTCACTGTATCACCAACACCTAGTTGTCCGTTGTGGTTACTGCCAAATGTATAAACCTCTCCATTCTGTAGTAAGATAACTGAAAACAAAACAATATCAATTTTGTATAATTATATAATATTTTCTTCATTCAACATGTTATTTATATCACTTAAACTTAACAGATAACCTTAAAAGGACTCCACTGAGGTTTATTTTACATAAATAGAATTTTTTTATTTTTTTTTTGGAGATTTTTTTACAATTTCATGTAGGAATGGAGAAGATAATAACTTGCGTGCAAAAGTTCACATCATTCCCTTACTCAGTTTTCCCAGAATAATTATCTTTATTGTGCAAAATCACCAAAAATTGAAAAGCATTACAAACAAACAAGACTGAAAATAATGTAACAAATTCATTTTCAATTTAACTCATGAGTATATTTTTTGATTATCTTTTGCATACTTTTCCACTTTAAGTTCATCACATGATCTATGCAAGAATTTCAAATTTTATGTTTTAAGCTTTTTAACTTAAGTTGAGTTCCTTTAACAATTGTAACAAGAGATATTTCAATATCATGCTAACGCTGATATGTTGCATATTTTTGCTTTATTTAATTTTAAGTGCCACTGTGACAGTATTCAGTCATATACGACAAAGTAATAAACAAACATCTGTTCCAAGATTTTATAGCAATTCTACCTTGCTTTTGTATCAAAATAACTGTAAACTTCTCTGCATAAATAATTGGATATGGTTATGCAAGACCAATGACAGACTACTTATTGCAAAGAGTAATACATTGTATCTACTTCTTAAAATCTTTACAAGAAAATTTTGAATACAATGCATATAAATAGTATTTAAGTTCTGGCATACCATCAAATAGCTTAAGAAAACTTATAGAACTTACCAGTATGGTGCATGCCACATGATATTTGAGTGATGGGAATATCTCCAGATCCGATGGTTATCTCCTGTGGTGGTAGACTCACTATCTTGTTACTGTGTTCTGCCTCCTGCTCCTCTAAATCTTCTGAAACATTTCAAGAGTTAACTCCCTTTTAACATCTTAACACCATTTGTAATCAACAAAAAATATAAGTTACAGTTGGAGTAAAGCTCCTTTATATCATTTTCAATACTATCATAATATGTTAGCTATCCCAATCAGAATAAAATAAATCATTAGAAAATATACAAATTAATGGTTTAGTGAAAAGGTCACCATATAGCTAAAAAACATTCTTAATCCATGACACAACTACATACTTATTTTAGTGGGGCGGGAAATAAGGTCTCTGCTGTCAAAATAGTGCAAATTGTGATACAAGCATAAAACTTTCAGGAAATTATCTTTAGACCATGTAGATTTCAAAAGTGAAGTGGGCCCAAAAATATCTCTGCTCATTCAAGATGGCCGCCATTTTCAAGATGGCCGCCATATAAATTTGATGTACATAATAGATCATTCATTCCAATTTTTTGTACAGACCTGAAACTTACACAAAAGCATGCATATAGTTTACCCTTTTCAAAAATTTAAATCTTTAAGCAATTTCTCTTGCATATTTCTTCAGAATCCAAGATGGCGTCCAATATGGCTGCCAATTTTAATGAAAACTGATATATCTCTTTTGTAGTATATTTTTTTGCACACGGTATGCGTATTTCCATATAAAATTGTGAAATATATTAGAAAAAAAATAAATTTTAGGTTAACCATATTGTTAGTCATGTTTATAGTTTTTTGTACAAAAAAAATCTTTAAAAAATCAAAGAAAAAGTGCCATTTTTTTCATTTTTCTCTAACATGGTTTTCTAGGTCTATGTACAAAATTCCAAAAGTTACATAGTTTCTAAAAGTGTATTTGATATTCAATCAACACTATGTTTACTTGTATAATTGTAACAAAAACAAACAAAAATGTGAAGGTTTTATACTTATTAAAAGTGGGTGGGGTAAATTTATCAGACAATTGTAGTACAAAATAACGATTTTTAAGAATTCTTATGCAAATATTCACTGTAAAAGTATTTTATTGTATTAAGGTATTTTTGTTTTCCTTCAGGTCTAGAGGGTGTACTAAAATATCAATAAATGCAGATACAATCATATGTATACATTCAGTTATTAAATGTGTTTGCATGATATAAGTTGTTTCAATAGTCATAATATAACTTGATAATTGTACAGAAAGAAGACTGAATATTCATCAACGAACCATATGTTAGATAAAATCATGCCTGGACCTTAGTGAAATGTTGTCTATTTATGAATACAATTATTTCCTGCACAATTTAGTCTTGCTAAAAGCTTGTAACAGAATGATTCAAAGTTATATTTACTTGCACATCATTGTAACCAAGTATAATTGAATAAGTACCGTCCATTTCTAATAACTTATGTAGACATGATATTTTCAAAAGAAACAAAAATTTAGGCGACTGATACATCATATTATCTAATGAGCAGGTGTGCTAAAATAGGTATAAATAAAACCGCTTGACCCACATAACAAACATAGCTTATACTTTGGAATATAAACTAAATGCATTCCTACTTTATTTTTCCCATAAAACAAGAGAGCATTGTTGACCCTAGATCACGCGCCTAAGACCCACTGCTGGAAAAGGTCTATAATTCTTTTATACTGAAGAATGCTAAAATCATATAAGGAGTATCTTTTTTTCACCAGTCATGATTTAAAGAATCATGTCCAATAACTAGGCTCTCAGAACTACAAGAAGACTCATATAACTATATTCCAATAAGAGTCCATGTAAACTAAGTGATTTTGACCCTATGCCAATAGTTCATAATCTTTATATATAGCATCACAATGTTATGATATACAATATTTTCTCTTCTCTGTGCACATAGTTTCGGAGAAGAATTTTAATATATAAGTCAATGTAAACTAAGTGACAGGGAAAGCCATTTTGGACTGCAGGAACATGATTTAAAGGCCCTCACGTGGAACACAGTTTTTAAAGACTTGTGTAGGGAATCGCATTGAAGTTGTTTTGTTTCTTGATGTTATTAAAAAAATCAACAAACAAACAAACTGTAATGCCTAGAGCTTAGATAGTCAAAATATAACCTTGCCAAGTAAAGAAGACCTCTTTAAAGTTACATAAAACACTTTTGTATCATTAAGTGTACATGCAATAAAAAAAATCTTCTCAAAAATCAAAATGCATAGAGCACAGGTACTAAGCTGGCATGTAGCACCACCTTGGGTCTATATTAACACATTTTAATGAATCATGCTCATAGAGCCACCTGGGTTCACAGACTTGTATAGGAAAACACATTAAAAACATCTAGTGTTAAACTTCATTGACTTGAAATAAGATATTTGGGATGTACACTGATATAACATGCATAAATTTGTATGATGCTACTGCAGTCTAAAATGGTTTTTGCAATGGTATCACTTAATTTACAAAGACTACTGTAATAAATCTGTTTTCTCTTAACGCATATACATTAATCATGATAATAATGATATATCATGGACAACATGGTCCAAATTTACCAAACACAAAAGGTCACTAAGTTTATATGGGACTCGTATATAGATATGGTTATTAAAGTTCTCTCGTGTGAAACAAAAAATTGAAAGCAGATATTGAGCATGTTTCTTTAAAAGCAACCGGATTCAATTATGACACAAATCATGTGTGTTATGACATACTTGACACTCCCAAAATGATCTTGTTACCTTTTTTCCAACAATGATCTTAGGTGAGTGATCCAGGGTCATCATTACCCTCTTATTAAAAGAAAAAAAATACTTTAGGAAATACTAGTTCACTTAGTTTGTATCTTAACTTTTCAAAAAGTTGCATGCAGGCCAGGCCATATCATTGATATATATGTTTCACATCACATACATTTTTTTGGCTTTTAAGCCATGTTTATATTATAAATATAAAATTGTAGGAGTCAAAAATATGCGTTTATGGACTACCTTTTTACCTTACATTCAAGTACATGTTTGTTATTTTAAGCACGTTTAGTTGATTTATTCTTTACGATTAACAATTAACATATGATATCAAATGTATTGAAACAAGAATTATTATGCAACCAAATTTAATAACTGAATGTATACACATGTTTGTATGTGCATTTCTTGCTCACCCACCAAATGGCCCGAAGGAAGACAAAAATACTTTCATCCAATAAAAAGTACTTTTTAAGTTGGAACATTTGCATAAGAATTCATAGAAAAGTAAAAAGGCAAAGCAATAGAACACACTTAGCTATGTAGATTTGCTGTTGTTTTTTCTTTCACAATTATCATATAAAATTACCCCACCCATTTTCACAAAATATAAAACCTACAGATTTAATGCTTTTTTTACATTCTTTACAATAAACACATGATATTAATGGAATGTCAAATACAGTTTAAGATATAAAGTAAATTTTTAACTTTGTACATTACTTTAGAAAATCAAATTTGAAAAATATGAAAAAAATGGAATTTTTTCTTGATCTTTTTTAAAGATATTTTTAGACAAAAACTTTTAAAATGTTTACTTTTATTGAGATTAACATATAATTTGATTATCTCTGATATGTTTAAACACTTTTTTTATCATAATAACCAAAATTTGTGCAACAAATTATACTATAAAAATGATATAACAGTTTTGCACAAAATCGACGGCCATATTGGACGCCATCTTGGATTTGGAAAAAGTATGAAAGAGAAATTTTGTGAGATTTAAATTTTTGAAAAGGAGAAATTATATGCATGCTTTTGGTGTGAGTTAAAGGTCTGTACAAAAAATTGGAATGAATGAGCTAGAATGTACTCATTTATATGGCGGCCATTTTGAAAATGGCGGCCATCTTGAATAAGCAGAGATATTTTTGGGCCCACTTCACTTTTGAAATCTACATGGTCTAAAGATGATTTCCTGAAAGTTTCATGCTTGTATCACAATTTGCACTATTTTCTCAATTTCCCGCCCCACTATTTTGCTTACATACCCTAAAACAAGTATTGAATCAAATCTTAACCAAACAAGCACTTCACAAATCTTCATAAGCAAATTTTATGTTGTTTTTACAGAAGTTGCCTTGTCCAAGAGGTGACATTGGTCCTTTACATGCCCATTGTAAAGCATTGATACATGGTCATGGATCTTTTGGTTTTTAATGCCTCATCAAAAAGACTATTATAATTGTTAGTTGAGGAGTAAGGAATCAAACCTGCAATGTCTGGATTAATAGGCCAGCACTTTACCATGGAAACATGGATCCACTCCCTAATACAATCCTTTTATATAGTTAAGCATAATTCTTTATAGCTACTTAGGAAACTAAAAGCAAAAAATGCTGTATATCCATAGCCATTTTGAATTCGTTTGCTCAAATTTTCTTTATTACTGCAATGAATTTTTTTATTAATCTAAGAAGTATTTCAAAATAAACAAGAACTGTCGGAGGACAGTAACGCTCGACTATTCGAAAAGTTGTCACAAGGGTGTTTCATTGAGTATAATAATGCTTACCTATATGAATACATAAAATTGTCCGAAAAGGTACAAACCCTTCAGTAGTTATGGAGATACCTTCTAACAAGCAAAAATTTACCTAGAATTTCTAAGTCAAACTAGAAATGTGTCCATAGGACACGGATGCCCCCACACGCCTGCACTATTCTGTCAATCTTATGACTCTAGGTCAAATATTTTTTGGACTACATGTGCCACAAGTTGAAAACTAAAAATCAACAAAGGGCCACAATTCTGTATAATTTGGTCGCAGCAAAAATTCCTTCCTTTACTACCATCTACACATAAAGGTTTTTAATCCCTGGAAGTTTAAGCAAAATCTGCCATCCGGTTGAGAGGAGTTGCGTTCACAAAATTTCAACATAGTATATAGTGATAATCAAAAAAGGGCCATAATTCTGTTAAATTTGGTCGCAGCAAAAATTCCTTCCTTTACTAGCATCTACACATTTAGGTTGTTCATCCCTGTAAGTTTAAGCAAAATCTGCCATCCGGTTTAAGAGGAGTTGCGTTCACAAAATTTCTACATAGTATATAGTGAAAAAATCAACAAAGGGCCATAATTCTGTTAAATTTGGTTGCAGCAAAAATTCCTTCCTTTACTACCATCTTCACATTAAGGTTGTTCATCCCTGGAAGTTTAAGTAAAATCTGCCATCCGGTTTAAGAGGAGTTGCGTTCACAAAATTTCTACATAGTATATAGTGAAAAAATCAACAAAGGGCCATAATTCTGTTAAATTTGGTCGCAGCAAAAATTCCTTCCTTTACTACCATCTTCACATTAAGGTTGTTCATCCCTGTAAGTTTAAGCAAAATCTGCCATCCGGTTTAAGAGGAGTTGCGTTCACAAAAATTCTACATAGTATATAGTGAAAAAATCAACAAAGGGCCATAATTCTGTTAAATTTGGTCGCAGCGAAAATTCCTTCCTTTACTACCATCTACACATGAAGGTTGTTCATCCCTGTAAGTTTAAGCAAAATCTGCCATCCAGTTTAAGAGGAGTTGCGTTCACAAGATTTCGGGACGTACGGACGGACGGACAAGTGCAACGCTATATGCTCCCACATTGTGGGGGCATAAAAAAGGGCATAATTATGCAAAAAAGCAAATCAGAGTTATGGGACTTGTGCCATTCATCTTAGATAATCACAGAAAACAAGTGTGTGAAGTTTCAATCCATTCCCTTCAGTAGTTATAGAGATACCAGCTTACACGCAAAAACTTAACCAAGAATTTCTAAGTTGAAAAAGGGGCATAATTATGTAAAAAAGCAAATCAAAGTTATGGGACTTGTGCCAATCATCTTAGATAATCACAGGGAACAAGTGTGTGAAGTTTCGATCCATTCCCTTCAGTAGTTATGGAGATACCAGCTTACATGCAAAAACTTAACCAAGAATTTCTAAGTCGAAAAAGGGGCATAATTATGTAAAAAAGCAAATCAGAGTTATGGAACTTGTGCCAATCATCTTATATAATCACAGAGAACAAGTGTGTGAAGTTTCAATCCATTCCCTTCAGTAGTTATGGAGATACCAGCTTACATGCAAAAACTTAACCAAGAATTTCTAAGTCGAAAAAGGGGCATAATTATGTAAAAAAGCAAATCAGAGTTATGGGACTTGTGCCAATCATCTTAGATAATCACAGGGAACAAGTGTGTGAAGTTTCAATCCATTCCCTTCAGTAGTTATGGAGATACCAGCTTACATGCAAAAACTTAACCACAGGGACGCCGATGCCGACGCCGACAAATGGGTGACTGCATTAGCTCAATTATTCTGCGAATAGTCGAGCTAAAAATCAACCTGAAATTTTATATAGTTAGTATATAAGATCTAGATATAAAAATCTATTATAAATTAAAGAGAATGATTGATATCTATGCTGTGAAAAAAAGACATTTTACTATCAAACTCTGCATGCTAATTATTTTGCATTGTTGTTAAATTTCATAGAAACCATAAACTGATATAATATAAGAGGGCCATGATGGCCCTGAGGTCGCTCACCTGTATATAGGCCCCCGGAGCGGGGCCAGTTTAAACCCCAGGGCTTTTATTTGAACAAACTTTGAAGACACCCATTAGAAGATGTTTCATGATGTTAAGTTTTTACTACACACATATAATGAAAAATAATGACCTCCTCCCCCCCCCCCCCCGGCAGGGACAACTTTAACCCAAGGGCTTTGATTTGAACAAACTTGGTAGACACCCATAAGAAGATGTTTCATGCTCTAGCTCATTGGGTTTTTTAAAAGAAGATTTTTTAAATTTTTACTATACACATATAGTTAAAAACAATGACACCCTTGGGGCGCAGCCAGTTTTGACCCAAGGGCTTTTATTTGAACAAACTTTGTTGACACTTCATAGAAGATGTTTCATGCTTAATATCTAAACTCTAGCTATTTTGGTTTTTTTCAAAGAAGATTTTTAAGTTTTGCTATATGCAT
The DNA here is from genome assembly GCF_026571515.1 of Ruditapes philippinarum. Lineage (NCBI taxonomy): Eukaryota > Metazoa > Mollusca > Bivalvia > Venerida > Veneridae > Ruditapes > Ruditapes philippinarum. The sequence continues at coordinate 273,618 of NW_026865278.1, forward strand.
ATAAGGAAAATCAATGACCCCAGGGGCGGGGCCAATTTTGACCCAAGGCTTTTTATTTGAACAAACTTTGTAGACACTCACTAGAAGATGTTTCATGCTTAATATCTAAACTCTAGCTATTTGGCTTTTTCAAAGAAGATTTTTTAAGTTTTTGCTATACACAATTTTGACCCCAGGGCTTTTATTTTAACAAACTTGGTAGACATCCAATTAGAACATGTTTCATGCTAAATATCTTAGATCTAGCTTTTTAGGTTCTTTAAAAGAAGATTTTTTAAGTTTTTACTATATGCATATAGGGAAAATCAATGACCCCCTGGGGCGGGGCCAATTTTGACCCCAGGGCTTTTATTTGAACAAACTTGGTAGACACTCACTAGAAGATGTTTCATGCCAAATACATGTATCTAAGCTCTAGCTCTTTGGGTTTTTTATAAGAAGATATTTAAAGTTTTTTTCTTTCGGTTGCCATGGCAACCAGAGTTCTGCATGGAATTAAATTCTTTGAACAATTTTTAAAGGTGACCACCAAAGGAACATTCCTGTGAAGTTTGGATGAAATTGGCTTAGTGGTTTATTAGGAGATGTCATTTAAAGTAAAAGTTTACGGACGGACGACGGACGGACGGACATCGGACAAAAAGCGATCACAAAAGCTCACCCTGTCACTTTGTGACAGGTGAGCTAAAAATAAGTGTATGACTAGTAGTTTTGTATTTGCTTCATCATTCCTATGCTGTAAAACAAAGTTCATTATGTAACATCAAACTGCATGCCACGCAGTAAGTAATTTATGTGCTGTGATAATTATGCTGTTGAACTGACATATGTCCAAACAGTGTGTGCTGATATATATATAACAGGACCATTCCTGTACATAATTTAAACACATGCTTGCCTGTATAATGTTTTATTTCAGTGCCAAGGGTAAATTTACCTAACACACACATACAAAGATAAACAGCAAACAGGATAAGATGCTGTACCAACCATACCAACAAGAACCGGTTGAACCGGGCGATGATCCCCGAGAAGGTTCTGGACACAGGAAAGTATTAAAAAAATGAACAAAGGGCAAAAACTCCAAAATTAGGCAAAGCGGAGTTATGTTTTTTTGCACTGCACTTCTATTCAATGAGATCTATCTATCTATAAAGTTTCCTGATGATATCAGACTTATGTCCCGGGTAAAATTCAAAGTGTAAAAATGAACAAATGGCAATAACTCCAAAATTAGACCAGGCTTTGTTTAGGTTCTTTAAGCATTGCAGTTCTATCCAATTATAACTAGCTACCTACAAAGTTTCATGTTGATATCTCTAATAGTTTTAAAGTTATGTCCCGGACAAAAGTCAAAAAGTAAAAATATACAAAGGGGAATAATTAAAAAATTAGGTAAGGCAGAGTAACGGTTCTTGTTCACTGCACATCTACTCAATGAGATCTATCTACCTACAAAGTTTCATGTTGATATCTATTATAGTTTTAGAGTTATGTCCCGGACAAAGTTCAAAGTGTAAAATAAACAAAGGGGGATAATTAAAAAATTAGGCAAGGCAGAGTTACAGTTCTTGTGCACTGCACACCTACTCAATGAGATCTATCTACCTACAAAGTTTCATGTTGATACCTCTTATACTTTTAGAGTTATGTCCCGGACAAATTTCAAAGTGTAAAATAAACAAAGGGGGATAATTAAAAAATTAGGCAAGGCAGAGTTACGGTTCTTATGCACTGCACACCTACTCAATGAGATCTATCTACCTACAAAGTTTCATGTTGATACCTCTTGTTGTTTCAAAGTTATGTCCCGGACAAGAAAAGGGGACGGACGGACGGAAAGACGGACGGACGGACAAGGCGGCGACTATATGCTCCCCCAAAATTTTTCGGGGAGCATAACAAAGTTTCACCTACTTTTAATTAAATTATATGTTTTGTTTCAGTTTAAGTACCAGCAGTTTAGCAAACAGTAATAAATTCTCATTGGAATGGAAGCAAAAAAAACAACATACCTGTGGCACTTTAAGAGTGTCAGATTATCAAGCACTTGTATAACTCTTTACAGATACACCTTAATTTAAGCATTTAATTCTGTCGCTGACAATTCATATATTAAATATTAACAGATCTCGAAAGCAGGTTAAAGTAACACAAAGATAATTGTAACGGAAAAAAATTTGGTATGGAGTAAATGCATGACCATGTTAAAGACAAGGCTATTTCAAAATTTTATCCCCAGCCCTTCCCAAAATTTAAGCTTTTTTCCACTCATGCCCTTAAAAAGGGGCACAAACAAATTCAAGGCTTCAAAAACCAAAAAGTCTTGGTGTTAACTCCCTGAAATCCGGGGGGCCCCTTTAAAACAACCCGATAACAATAAATACCCAGTTTTTAAAAACATATACCAACATAGAAAATGTTTTCAAATTTAAAAAAAAAGCAAGACTGTCCTTGAGGAAAAGCATTTCCCAAACTTTCTCCCGTGGCTTAAAAAGAAAGAAAAAAAGGGTTAAAATTTAAAAGAAAATTATGGGACCGTGCCCTTTTTATTTGGGTAATTAAAAGGGAAAACAAATTGTGAAAATGTCAAAACCCATTTTTCTAAGTAAATTTTGGAGATACCCCCCCTTTCATGCAAAAAATTAAAAAAAAGTGTAATGGTGAAAGAAATTATGGGTGATTTAAAAAAAAGCCTCCTAAATTTTCAAAAAAAATTGAGCTAAAATTGTTTAAATTTCACATAATTTAGGAAATGTCAAAACCCGTTGCAATTTTAACTATCTCAAGAAACAAATCTGAAATTGTTAACAAACTCATTGGGTTTAAAAAATATAAAGAGGCCCCGTCATGACAAAAAACATAGTGCATTTTTCGACAAACATGGACCAGAAAGCCTGCGCATCCGCGGGGGGGCTGATCAGGATCCATGTTTCGAATCAGTTTTTCTAAATTGTTATAAGATTTGTAAAACAAACCCGCATGGATTTCCCGGGAGACTGTGAGAAAACGGCCCCGGCCTTTGGGCTGGATCCATGCCCGGCGCAAACCCCTTTTGTTGGGTTTTTTCGTGCGGGGGCCCCTTGTTTGGTGCTAATTGTATACATGAGTGTAATCCAAATAAATATCTTATATCAAATAAATCTACTGTCAAACCACCTGGAACTTTGAACTTCCTATCATATTTATATAATCTATATATGCAACAGCTGCAAATCCATAAATTAATGAGTTTATTTCAATCAAAGAAATCCATTGTATCTTCAATAGATTATGAAGGCTTATGACTTGTGTTTAAATATTTAAATTGAGGGAAAATATATATTAAAACAATGCCCAAAGCTACCAAAAACAAACAAAAAATGTTCAAGCTACCTCTATAAAGCATGTGGGTTTTTTTTATTTTCAGCTAAAACTACCACATCCCTAGAGGTCAAAATAAACATGATTCTATGTATGACTCCTAAAGCTCATCAACTAAAGTAGAGTATGTAGAAAACCGGGCGCTGAGAAAATCGGAAAATCACTAAATACGGGACCCAATAAAAGTCCCAAAAGATTTTTTTTTTTCTTTAACTTTGTATTAACATTTGACAATAGGATTGAAAACCCAAAAAGGGGAAAAGTTGATAGGGGACTACAAAATTTTAAATTTTATAGACAAATTTCCCCACAATTCCGGGGCCGAATGGGGTTAAACCCTTTTTTACTTATCAATTGCGCTAACTGAGCGGTAACGGAGCAATGATTGTCTGATTTGTTTATAATGTCTCTTTTCACAGTTTGATTTATTGTAAGATATAGATGCTACCGTTTCATATAAATGCCAAAATGCACCAGAAATTGATCGGTGAAAATCAGTATGAATAAAAAATAGAGTATTTTTCTACTGTGTTGCCTTTTACGCAATGGAGGCGTCATTTATCGGCGCTTAGTTCCATTCCATGGCCGAAAAGAATTCGACGAGAGCTGTCTACAAGTGGCAAAGTTAAATTAATTAAAGACAGTGAAACTTTGCCGAGACCTACTTTAAAAATCTGACCAATATGTTATCGGCAATATTTACAATGGGGCATTATTATAAACAAACAAAGTAAACTATGTTCGTTAAATCATTATCCATTACCCAAATGTAAACATATGCAGATGTACTCGGACTTGATCGTTATGAGGTAACTGCTGTTCATTAAATCCAAAATAATATTGTATTTATATGCAATAATGAGACAAAAACAATTAAAACATAATTTCTTGTATTTTTATCATTTCTCTATTTAGCTATATATGTACACATGATCATGAAAATGCAAATATACACTAGCATCCTTTGTAAGTCATTGCTCGGTTATGATATAAGATCCTGAACAGCTGAAGGGGACATTGAGAATACCGGACCGCTGAGAAAACCGGACAAAACCCTCAGTCCGAAAGCCGTCCGGTTTTCTCAACTTTCACTGTATATAATAAATTACTTGGTGTATTTAAGTATCAAGTATTAAAGATCAGACTGTTTTTCTCACTCAACAAAGCTAGGATGAGGTATTAGTTAAATACTACTGACCTGTTAAAAGTTATTATCATATAAGGGTGTCTATTAAATAGTATATATACAAAATGCTTGATCAATATCAGTTATTTGGTAAGCTTTTCAGAAAGCATTTTAATTTTCTGGTTAATGAGATTATTACAAAATTAAAATCTGAGTTAAAATCTACTTAAAAAGCCAAATCTGCAAAAAGTTACAACAAAGAAAATTTTCCCAGTGAGTTCTTATACCACACATACTGCACTCAAAATGCAAATGCTTAACCAAAGGATAAGTTTTTATAATACAGTAAACTCCGCTTATAACGAACTCATTGGGACATTCAAAATCTGCTCCTTATATCCGGAGTTCCTTGTAGGCATATAGTGAATTAGTGCCTTGTATCAGGAGTTTTTAAAGCGAATAGATTTACATATAACGAACTGATTTTTTACAATCATCTGCCATTTTTAAGAGCATTTGATTAAGAAAAAATAGTCATTAATTTCCTTTTTAGACACAATACCCGATAATTTGAAAATACTTTTGCTATTTCGGTTTTAGTTTTACTCCCTTTCTCAATTTCTCATAAAATATCATATTTTGTTTCTAAACTTGATGCTTTTCGTTTCCTTTCCATGATTAAGAATACACAATATTTTTTATTTTTCCTTCCTTTTATGTCGAATATCTTCTATAATTATATCTTAAGGGAGACTTTTACTTATGAAATATATAGATTTCTTTTCATTTTAATCAAGCATACTTTGTAGATTTCAATAGATTAGCAAGCATGCTTGATTATGTTGAAAAGCAATTATAAATGATCATGATTATTTTACTGGAGCAAAACTATTAAAGAAAAGAAATAATAGAATACAAGGGAATAACTGTTTTATCTTGGTGACAAGAACTCATGCAAAAAGTATCCTGAATTGAAAACTATAACATACTGCTATAGAAATTCATTTTAATAGATGTCTTGAAGTACATACAACAATAAACAGTACATTCGGCTGAGTTTTAATCTGTGCCAATGAAAACGAAAGTCTATGTTCGGATAGCCGATATTTGGGAGTTCGTTATAAAAGTAAAACTTTCTGTACTTTCAACTAAATTGGGACTAAGAAATTAGTTCCTTATAAATGATGATTCCTTATAACCTTGTTAGCTATAACCGTACATTTTTATATTAAATAAAGAAGGGCAAAATTCGGGCCAAAATAAATTGTTCCTTTTAACTGGAAGTTCGCTATAACCGTATTTGCTGTAAGTGAAGTTTACTGTATGTATTTTACATCTATTTCCAAATGATGTAACCATGATAACTTAAGTCTCTCACACACATAATCAAAGGATGTGTAATTTATCACTTTACTGCCTTACAGTAATGACATGCCCATATCTCAATAACTGTTAACATACCGTATAAGTGGTTTTTTCTGCGGTGACTTTATTTCTGCGTTTTCTGCGGTCAGTTTCAACACCGCAGAAATAAAAACCGCAGAATATTTCTCCATGTTTTTTTTAACGATATGTGTCCTACAATTTGACCTGTTTCCTCTAAAGTAATAACGACTAACGGATTATAAAGGTAAGCGGGTCATCAAGTTATATAAAATTGATTTCGGCTAAGTATGTAATATATGCTTGTAAGGATGTACCTACTGTTAATTATGCCAATTTATGAATAAAGATATTTAAACATCATAGTGTTTGCCTGTACGTTAAAATGGTTTGTTAACCACTAAATCATTAAAACCATTTTAACCCTTATACTGCTAAAAAATCGTCGTATACATTAACTGTTGTCTGATTTACGATAAACTTCTATCAATTTTATTAAATTAAAGATACTCCCGGGGTATATTTCTAACACGTCATCTCACGATGATCAAAAGATGCATGCTGTCTACTGTTGCACATTATATTTGTTTGCAAGCAAACAATATAATTGATTGTAATTACTATATAGTTTTGTAGTTACCACGATAAACAAAATTTTAATACGAATTTGTAAATGCAAATAAAATAGGTAGAGTAATGTGACTTAGACTTTGATAAGATGAGCCGCAGAATTTAAATCACGTTTTGTCCAAAGACTCTGCCGCAGAAATAAAGTCCGTAGAAATAAAAACATGCCAAAATTTGGAAAAACCGCAGAATTTGGAGCCCGCAGAAAAAACCACTTATACGGTATTGGTAAAGCCTCTTTTATTCTTATATAAAACCCCTTCACACTTGCTACTATGGGATCACTAACATTCATAACCAAAGCACGAGTGAACTCTTAAAAATCCTAACCAAATGATGAGAAGTCATCATTTTAAGTAAATAACTTACATGCATGTAATACATGAATAGTCCTAACATAAAGACCCAATGAATAAGTAAATTTCAGATTCAGACAAACTTTCTCAACCTAAGAATAAGTAAATCACAGACTGAGACATCACCCATAACCAATGATGAGTAAATTACATACCCAGACACTCATAGCCAATGAATGAGTAAATTACAGGCTCAGACACTGTCACTTATAACCAATGATGAGTAAATTACATACTCAGATACTCATAACCAATGAATGAGTAAATTAATGTCTCAGACACTGTCACTCATAACCAAAGGATAAGTAAATTACATACCCAGACACTCATAACCAATAAATGAGTAAACTACAGGCTCAGACACTGTCACTCATAAACAATGGATATTAAACTACAAGCTAAGACCCTATCATACATAACCAAATATGTAAAGCTCAGACACTTTTACACATAAATAATGGATGCATATTTACGAACTCAGACCTTCTCACTCATAAACCAAAAATGATAATAAAACCAAAAAGGTAGACCCTCACATAATTAAAATCTCACTTTCAAAGTATGAGTAATCAACACACTAACAATATGAGGTAAAGTCTCCAAGTATGTGGTCAGCAGAAGAGTATGAAAGATAGAGAGAGAGGAGGTGGAAAATAATCCATATATGAGCCGTGCCATGACAAAACCAACATAATGGGCTTGCGACCAGCATGGATCCAGACCAGCCTGCTCATCCGCACAGTCTGATCAGGATCCATGCTGTTCGCTATCAGTTTCTCTACTTGTAATAGGGTTGGTAAGCAAACAGCATGGATCCTGATCAAACTGCGCGGATGCCCAAGCTGGTCTGGATCCATGCTGGTCACAAACGCGCTATGATGGTTTTGTCGTGACGCGGCTCATTTATAACCTAATGCAGTGAACCAGTGTGTATTATCTACCTTTATTGTTTGAAGGTTTCTCGTTAAATACATGCATCATTCCCATTATATGTGGAGGCAAATTCTGTACTACTGGCATTCCTGAAAGCAACACACACTGACACAGTACTAAACATGTCACCTAGCTTAAACACATCACCTAACTTATAGCTTTCTTAACATTTTTAACCATGTATAATCTGTATTTTTATAAAAAAGATACTTCAATGTAATACCTTCAACATAACCAGAATAATATAGCTTAAGTTAAAGGCGCATTATGCCTCCGAAGAAAATAAATAATTTCCTCTTTAAAAGGGCAAACATGAGCTTAATTATATCTAGATAATGGTTTTAGCATATCACCTGATGAGAGAAACATTAAATGTAAAGTTATTTCTATATAAAAAGTGCAAAATGTAAACAAAGTAGTATTTTGACTTCCATACAAAATACTCAATCACTTAAACAAACTAAATTAATTGGAAAAACAGCAACAGAAGTAAAAGATGGTTCAGGAAATTTGCCAATGAGTAAATTTTTTGAAACAATAACAGGACATCGGAAAATAAAGCTTTTGAGAAGTAAAAAGAAAAGAATTTCTGGGGCATAATGCGCCTTTAAGGAAGTTCACTTCTCAATAACATGTATTCACTCAACATGAAATACATGTATATTTTATCTTTCAGTAATTCTTATTCTATCACAGACAATTATGATATTTTGATTGGCTAATACATAAGGATCTGAGCATCACCAATTAGAGGTCATCTTCTCATAACCTTGCTATCGGCCAATCAGTTCCTAGCTTTAAAGCACTTACAGATAAATAGTTTTTCTTTTACTTTTAATAAATGAGAAAGCTAAATTTGCTTTCATGATTTCAAAGCATAAACTAGAAATGTGTCCATAGGACACGGATGCCCCCACATGCCAATCTTATGACTCTAGGTCAAATATTTTTTGGACTACATGTGCCACAAGTTGAAAACTAAAAATCAACAAAGGGCCATAATTCTGTTAAATTTGGTTGCAGCAAAAATTCCTTCCTTAACTACCATCTACACATTAAGGTTGTTCATCCCTGGAAGTTTAAGCAAAATCTGCCATCCGGTTTAAGAGCAGTTGCATTCACAAAATTTCTACATAGTATATAATGAAAAAATCAACAAAGGGCCATAATTCTGTAAAATTTAGTCGCAGCGAAAATTCCTTCCTTTACTACCATCTACACCTTAAGGTTGTTCATCCCTGTAAGTTTAAGCAAAATCTGCCATCCGGTTTAAGAGGAGTTGCGTTCACAAGATTTCGGGACGTACGGACGGACGGACTGACAGCCGGACTGACTGACGGACGGACGGACGGACGGACTGACTGACGGACGGACGAACAAGTGCAACGCTATATGCTCCCACATTGTGGGGGCATAAAAATAAAATAAAGAGATTTTACAGATTAAGCTATTTCAATTGTAGACTAATATTTCTTATATTGGGAAATCAATATCACAGAAAAGTAAAATCTAATTGGTAATGCTAGATATCTATTTATGTTTAAGGTAGATGTGAACTGATGCTGGGCTTCTTGTTTCAATTGTGATGTTATGTAATGACTTGTCACAATCATGTTCACCACATTGGCCGACCAATATTGCTTATATTGGGAAATCAATATAACAGTGAATGTAACATCTAATTGGTTGTGATGTTATGTAATGACTTATCACGTGTTCACAACAAGGCCATGCAATGAGTGCTGTATATCTTATTTTACAGATCAATCAAAGTATCTGATTGTTTAACATAAAATAAGTAATGAAGGGAGCAAAGAAATGCACTAAACTTTTTTTTTCAAATTCTTCATTCTCACTTTTTTAGTTGATTATCAAAAAACAATCTATTTATTTAGATGCTTAACTATATTCTTAACTATAAATGATCTATTACATTTTAGTAATAGAAATAGACAAAGCTTAAATTTATTATAAATTGTCCACTTATTATATTTATATAAATCACATTTCTGATTCTTTCAAAAGGGTTCATCATCTTAGATGTTATATATACATATATTTGGTAAAAGATGTCATATGACATAAATTAGTTTATAATCAGTATTCAATTCAACATTTTTACTTGACAAAATCATTGCCATTATATCTACTGGTATAATTATTTTTTTATTTACAAAGTCAGTGACTACTCTAAATGTTTCTTTTTATTACTGTCATCAGACAAAATTTGAATTATCATCAGATTTAAAACAAAATCTGAACTATCAACAAAATTAAGGCAAAATTAGAACACATTACTAGCATTATTACTAGCATTACCTACTACTTTAACAACTAACCTGTTTAATGTTACTGCATGAAATAATTTTCTTTAATAAAAAACATTGTAAATTTCCTTTTTGGAGTTTTACAGACAAGTTTTATAGCCATTAGCAAGGGCATACAATGACAAAAAAACTAAGAGACACCACAAAGCAACATGGTTACGTTTTTACCATAACTATTCTTTAACTCCAATATCACAATAACTTACTTCTCATTTTGCCGCCTATTTTCCCGCAGTTTTTCTGTATCATAGCTCTAGAGCGTTCCATCTTGGCAAGAAGCTCGGCAAAAGGTCCCGCCTTTTTCATTTCTCTCCCTCCACCTGCAAAACAAAAACATCTTTACCAACCATTTAAAGTATAGTCACCAAAATAGTTTCAGCCAATCATCTTTAACTGTAATTTTTTGTGAATAATGCACGGTCAACAAGCTAAATCTTCAGTAGTTATTTATAAAGAAAAGCACTGGGACAGCACATGACCACTACTTGAAGAAATAAAATTCAACATTTTTGTGTTACTCTTAAAATAAATTAATACATTGAATTACATTAATTGTGCTTTAAAATCTCAGAAAAATCTTAAAACTTATAGAATATGATTATTAGAAGTCACATACAATCACGTCATGCATACATAAATAAAAAAATAAAATTTAATAAAAAATTATATGTATAACGAACATGTGTGTGTGTGTTTACACTACCAGTAGTTACACAACTAAAGTGTTAATATAATATATGGCTTACATCTATATATTATATATAAATGCTACTTATACCAAAGCACATACAAGTACCATCTTTTAACTCCATGCTTTATACTGTCTATATAATACTGAACCATACAAAATGTTATCTCAAGAAAATAACAATATATGAAAGGAACCAGTTTAAAGGTTTGACTATCTCCATGTGTTAGTAACAATGTATCTATACAGCAGATGAAATAACCATTACTCTATATTCAAAGATATCCACCAAAGCTCTCTTAAAGTTGCCAATATCCACAACATTTCTTATGTCGAGTTTGAGTTAAGGTCATACTGGGGTTTAGTAGCTTCACTTATATTATAAGACCACTGACGCCACTTTATGCATTATTTCAGACACAAGCTGGTACAAAATTGAGACCAGCTACATATAGTAAACAAACACTATGTAAGTTTCCTCACATAAACTAATTCAACAACATTGCCAATACTTAAACCAAACAGCAGGAGGAAATATGTGTTTAGACAAAAATGACAACCAATTAGCAACAGACACTCATTTTCAAGATTCCCACACTTTCTTGAACATATAAGATGTAAATGTATGTGATGAAATTAAACAATGTAAAAATTCACTTAAATGTGTTTATTACTCATTCTTTCAAGAAAAAACATACACTTTATCTCCATTTACAGGCCTTTACAGAAATTGATCATATAAATGTCTGTAACTTTAAAGCTACATGTTCTTACTTTTGACAAATATTTTTTCTTGCTGTGAAAAATTTGGATAATGCAGGAGTATATTGATTACTCTGTGAGCTAGGGTTATATATTTTCTGTTAGGAAATTGGTTTTGCTAGAGTAAATATAGGAAAATGTGTATGAATAATAAAAGTTAAATTTCAGAATTTTTTTAAGCGATTAAAACTTAATAATTAAACATGATGTAGGTGACTGTAAACTGTGTGAAAGGTTACAGAACTAGAAATATTACACAGACAAGAAATAGAAACAAAGACCTGATCATTATGATAAATCAAAAACCAAGAATAGAAAAAAATAATCATGAACTTAAGAAGCACAGGTAAGCAATTATAGCAACTGCTGGTATCCAAGCAAGCTAGATGTTTACTAGGATCAACAACACATAGACGTTCACCCATGATAAGGTTGAGGTGGACTATGTCCTTGGCAAGGTCAAATGGGCCGTCCTTGCCCTTGAGTAAATCCACGTCAAGATCCTCACCGTCTAACTGTTCTCCGGCACAAGATCTGCATGCTCCACATTCTGTACAACCTGCTTCACCAGCACCACAACCACACGGCCTTAAATACAACACGTAAATATATATAAGTGCCTTATATAAACATGCAAAAAGATAACGTAATTTATATTCTGCATTTCCAAAAACATGAGATCCACACAAGGAATTGAACTTCTTTTTTTATAAGTGCCTATATTTTCAATAGTTTTAGAATACTAATACAATAATGATTAATAGGCATCCCTCTAGCTTATTTAAGAAAGTTGGCCCCATTTTTCAAAACTATATCCGTCTTCCATAACTGATTATCTTAAACAGGGTGGAACTTATAATAGCGAGTGGAAAATGTTTCAAAGGTTGCAACATTAACCAATTTGGCCACTAAGCCCTGGTACATACTATATTATATTTTCCCACAATAAAATCTTGTATCAAAAGAGTAAAAAATATTAAACTGACACCTGGATCAATTGACATTTTTTTCTCTGAAGTTGAAATGTTGAACACTTTTTTATTTACCATCCAATAGATGTTCACCGCACCCATAGCAAAAAAACACTTAAAAAGGTTTTGATTTTGTAAGAATTTTACAACTGTCAAACATCAATAGGCTTTTAAGAGAACATGTACTCAATGATTAAAATGTTTAACTTTAAATTCAAACTTAAACAATTCCAGGTCTTAAAACATCAGCATTTATAAACTGCCTTTATTAAAGCTTCAGTGACACTAGAACCACACTTACATGCCAGGGTTTCTGTCTTTTCGCCTGCCAGAATTTATGCAGCCGAGACCATACCCAGTACATTCACCACATACAAAGCATACCATACACTGATCTAACTTCCACTTATGCTTCCCTACAAAATTCAAGTCAATAAGTTAGTGTAAACAATAGGTCAGACATGTACATTCAAACAAGTAGGTCAGTGGATGATTATATGACTAGCATTCAAATTAAATATATGCCACAACATTACACTCAGTAAAAAAAACAATGTAAAGCAAGAAATAAGAATTTCTTTCAGACATGAAACTTAAGAAAAAAACAACTAAAATCCTATTTGATAAAAAAATTTAAAGTTCATAGCCAAAGAAACTGCTTTAATCTATTTATGTGTGCCTACACTGGATATTAATAATTCATTTTTACTCATGACTGGACTTTTTAAGTTAACCATATTACCTGGTGGGCACAAGATAGATTCCATATCTACTTCTTCCTCTTCCTCTGTCATGTTCACATTCTGACTACCAACTGAAATATTAACTAAAGTTAATGGTATATACAAGTGCAGCTTAGAGATTTAAGTCACACTATAACCCTGTAAATGTCATAAGATCACTTTTACACTATATTTGGTGGCTGAAGTCCTAAGGTGTCTTTCCTAAAAAAATTTCAGTCACATAAAGGCATCTGAGTTGAACCACCAGCCTTCTATAATGATAAGCCAACTGATAGCTTTCTTACAATTAATTATAGTCTCTTTGGGATTCAAACTATCAGAAATCACGGGCAAGGGATTTGAATTTTAATCACAAGACACTCATCTGGAGGCATGGCATGCTGCTCACAAATGTTGGCAATACTATTCAAAAATAGGGCATCTAAATAAATCTATCTATCTCTATCTAAAGTTATCATCATTAATGTTATTTATACTATACAAACTGCACTATAGGTAAAAGTGATAAATAGAAAAAGTCTATATACCAAACAGAAAATACATTTATTTACATTGTCACCTTTGTTCAGTAATGGATTAACTCATTATATTATTCAACAGGAGTTAACCCATAACTGCACAAAAGTGACAACATGCAATTATATCTTAAATACATGTAGTTTACCATCTTTGCTTGCTCCAGGATTGAAATCTCTACCGCATTGTCCCTTATTGTTGATACCGAATGTATAAATACGTCCCTTGTTTGTAAGTACTACAGCATGAGCCTTTCCCAATGCTATCTGGGTAACAATCTGGTCCTTCAAATCTGTCACATGACCTATCATGTATATATAAAGATATATATAGTTTGTTTATTTGATTTATAGCTCATCAATTGTTTTATAGAGCACCAACAAAATTTAGGTCATATGGAGCCGAAACAGGAAAGATAATTTGGGCTAACCTTGGGTGTTACAAACTTTAAGCAACATCAGAGGTCAAAACCACCTCACCTGCTGGAGAGACTCCAGTAAATTGAACACATTTAATTGTCTCTTACAATTATGCAGGGATAGACCGTGGCTGATGCCTCAACTCTTTTTTTCTATTGATGATATCATATGTGTTATATTTTCAACTGCAACTATATCTTATTGATAAAAAAGCATTCAGGAATGTCTGAATAATGTTTCTAAAGACAAGGTAAGCCTTTCTCTAAAATCAAACTGACTAAATTTCATGTACAAGGAGAATTACTTTTTCCTATGACAGGACCTACTTTTCATTAAAATAAAACAAAATACATTCCTCTGATTAATAACTCACTTACCACTGGATTGATGACAATGTGCAGTATCTTTACCAAACATGTAAACTCCGCCTTCCTTGGTGATCACAGCACTACTACCATTATTACAGGCAGCATATACTACATTCTTTGCCTCTAGTCGGATCATTTTCTTTGGTTTGACAGCTTTGGGCTGTCTTCTTCCCTTTGCTGAATAGAAAATCACACATACATATAACTTTCATAATATATACAAGACTTATTAATAAAAGCAAGCTAAGACAAAATTAAAGATACATACAGAAAGGCATCTTAAGTCTTTCTTAATCAGTACATGTTTGGAATGTGGTCACATGATCTGACCAGGATCAATGTGATTTCAACCCCTCATCCAAACAAAACCTACAAAGTACAGTGATAAAACATGGCATTCAAATTGCCCTAAAGCCAGAGAGGAAGTTTTGTATTTTGGAAATGATCTTTCTGTTCAAATTTCCAAAACCTTTAAGTTAATGAAAAGTGAAATACAATAAAGCTTCTGAGGCAAACTTTGATTAGTCGATTTTCTAATGTTGAATGCTCGAAATTTTGTCATTAAAATGAGACTGATTCATGAGTCAAAAGTCCTGATGTGTCAAAATTTTTCACAAATTCCTTCAACCTCAACACACCAAGGTTCTGTATTGTGTCATGTCTTGTCCGAATAAAAGCATATGACATAACACTTATTTAACATTGTATGTATTTTCGATATTTTAAGACAACTTAATTAAGACCATCCCTGCACTTGTGTCAAACTCTACCAGGTTCGATAGTACCCAAAAATCCTGGAAAGATGAAGAATGGACTGTATAAATACTTACATGTTGATGTATCACCATCTTCTCCTCGTCTTGGTGTGCCTACAAAAAACACACTGCCATCTTCTGTCACAAGTAAGGCATGTTGACCATCATGTCCTGTTGCTAACTGAGCTATTTTGGGAGACTTTGTTATCGGCAGTTCTGCCCACTTTCCTGAAGTAGGTCCACCCTGTTTTATTCCAAGAGCAGCAGCTTTCCCCATGTACAGCACCTTAACATTAATAAAATGTACAATGCATAAAACAGGCTTTGTAAACTAAGTGCAGGCAACTATTCAGTATCCACACAAAAAAGCTAAAATTCATATATATTCTATTTTTATCTATTTCAAACATATTTAGTGGAGATTCGCTTTTTGTTAAGAGATTTATATTCATAACTTTTGGTACAAATATTCAATTTTATTACGCAACAAATGAATTCAAATTCAATGCAATAGACCGATTAATAAAAATCGACAGATCATAATTTTTTTTTATTATTCAGACATTTTTATTATTTTCAGCAGTGCACAAATAAAGCTATTCCTAGTCTCTGTTCTCTGTCATGTTGAATAGTTTCTAAAATGATTATTTTCATATGATTAAAGCAACTGTTGAAAGTTTTAGCTTAAAATTATGAACACTTGGCTATAGATACAGAATTTTTAATGTAAATAGAAAACTATGAAAACAACATGGACAATACCTTTCCTCCAGTTGTTCTGACTAGACTAAACTCTTTCCCAGAAGTAATTGATGCTATATCTTCATCAAACCCGGTACCTGAAATTCAATTGCTTGTTTTTTTTTTACATTTTTCGATAATATTTCAAACAGAAAAGCAAATAAAGGGAATTTCAACAAAATTCTGAACATTAAAAAAAATACAGTTAGTTTAAGTTTTAATTCAAAGGACAAAAGCAATAGATACAAGCTATTTTTTCGTAATCTTCATATAAGCAGAGATAATGCTTTTACAACAAAAGTTTAAATCAAAGGCCTGCAAGCTCTGTGGTATTTTCTGATCTTTGCAATCTAAATCGTACTGTATATCTGTATGTATTTTCCTGTACAAGATTATTTTCATATACTATTAATCATTTTGTTTCATTTAATTTCATTAAAATTCATCTGCGATTAGATTTTTTGCTATAACAGTTTGAGTTTCATACATACATACATTTATATCACAGCCACACTTTATCCTTGCATATCGTGGCTACTTCCTTAAAAAAGACACTTAAAAAAAACCCTAGACCTCTCACACCCTAGACAAGCGCGTTACCCCTGCACCACAGGGAAGTTATAATAAAATCAAATAATTTTAAATTTAGAATTTCCATTTTAGGGTTTGTAATCCTTATCAATTTTGAAGCATTTTGTTCACGATAAACCTGTTGTTTAACACTGATGTAAATAATTTAGCGAAAATCTTCTCGCATGTATATAGTATATACCACTACTCGACAGTCAGATTTATTTGTGTAATACGCTCTGAAGTATTCGGTAATTGACATCGCTTAAAAAAAAGGAATTTCATTGATTAAAATGATATTCATCCACGTAATTTGTGATTGTTCATTTGTTGACAATTCTATAAGCCAACGCTACTTTTAAACTTTGATTGCCTTGTAATTTGTTGGATACTTGTAACAAAATAAAAATATTTCTTTCTTTTACATCGCTAGTTTTAAGAACTACTTGTTGTTAGGTTTGTTGTGAAGAGATTGAATGTTAGCTTTGTATTTCCTGATCTGCAATCAGAAAATACAAAAATCATACCAAAAGAACTTTGTTCCAGTTCAAACTTAAGATATTGAATGAGTTTAAGTTTAATACTGAATTTATTGAACGAGTTGAATAAAGTTATATTATGCGAACCTCTGGCGAGCCTATAGTGTAAAGCTAACATTTAGCATGTCTTTACATTATGTTTGTATAAGGTAAATGACATCACTTCAAAATATATGCACAGTCATGCAATATTTACCATTTTTATAAGGAGTCGGAAAAACGGCATGGGTATGTGATAAATATCTAAAACTGTCAAAACACTTACATATTGTTCTTCTATCACTATTGTTTTGATCAGAAATATCAACACCGAACGCATCCACACATTTTCTCGTCAGTTTAAGAGGTAATTCATTGACTACTGTCATAGGAGATTGATGTGGGTCAAACATACGTACTACAAAACTGTCCTGAAATATAAAAAACAAAGTCCCAACTTACAAGCAAATAAATTTTGTACAGAAAACAGCCAATTTTATTACAATATAATTAGTTCTGTAAAAAAAATAAGCATTATAACTTTTACCATACTAAAATTAATTACATTCTCCTCAAACTATACATCTTCCAATAATGTCAAACCCCTTGTGGGGACGTACACATGTCTGTGCATCAAAATAAACTAGACTTTATCACAACATGGAACACCAAGCATAAACAGAATGGCATGTGGTTACCATGTCAGTAGAGGGACAAGAACACGAAAGAAGGTTCTAACTTGAAGAAGTACAAAAATTCTCTTTATGCTTCGGGTATAGTAAAACGGTTATCATTATCACATTCATGAACATTGTATTCATTTATTTCTTTTTGTTCTGTTTAAAGTCGCACCAAGACTGTAAAAGTCATATGGCAACTATTCAGCTTTACTGGTGGTGGAAGATTTTCTTTCCCGTTTATGCTTAATCACAGGCACCAGTGACCCCCTGAGCAGAATCGCCCTCCTTTCATAAGGCTTAAATCTTGCTAGATAGCTTTTTAACATAAATAATCCAAAGTTCCTGTCACTTTTTTCATAAATATTTTTTTGAAAGTGCATTATTGCTTGTCATAAATCAAATATATTTGTGTAAATTCATCAAGTACTTACATCTTTTGCTGCTGTAATTTGTCCTATATGCTCTCCATCACAAAACATGGCACATGGAGCAACACCATGTCCTAAAATTAATTGCAAATTTCAACATCAGTGCATGCATTAAATTTCATTGATGTGACAGATAAGAAAAGAAAATATGTAAGATTACACTTTTAAATAACCTTTCTAGGTTATTTCAGTAAAAAAACATGATGAGATTATGAAATTCTAATGCCCAAGTCCCAAAATTTGTTCATGAATTCAACAGTTATTTATTTCCCCTAACTAATGCATTTAAATTCTGCAAGGGATATTTAATTAATCTGGCTGATTTACAGATTATACAAAATATATTTTTGTCTTGTATTGTTTGGTTTTACCAGGTAACAACACAAGGTCATATGGTGCCAAAACAGGAAGATGTTTTTGGTGGCTAACTTCGGTTGTTACAAACTTAAAGCAATATTGTGTGGAAAAAAATATTGTGAATGTAGTTATACTTGTATTTACCATCTTACATTAACAGCATTCTAGTGACTTGAATTTCAACCAAAAATAAATGAGATGAAATGTGTAAATATCTTACCATCCATATCACATAGATTCTCCACTTCCAGTGTGTCAGTGTTGATAGTACACAGCTGAGATGAATTATCTATTCTACATAACAGCAATGTCTGAAATATATACCACATCAATCTTCAATTATTATATCTTAGCTGCATCAACTTTTAGAAGATTTTTTTGTGACATAAATATCTTTATTGTTTAATATCTATCTTGATATATCTTTAACTAATGGGTAACACTTAATTTCATTACAGACATAATGTCTATTAAGTGGTAAACAGTTGTATCTTCTGTTCATCTATTGAGATATTATCATATGGAACTACTTTCACAATATTTCAAAACCCTGATGAAGACTTGTGAGAGTCAAAACGTCGGTTAACATCATTAACGTCGGTTAACATCATTAAATAAACTTTTAAAACATATCCTGTGTTCATTGTTTATTCTATTTGTATCATTTTTGTTAGTAATGTCACAATATTCTAACAGTGTAAATCAGTCTGAACATTCATAACACAAAACTAAAAACAGCTGACACTAAATATTAGATTTCATGTACTGAAAAAAATATTAAAATCTAGTTATATGAAGAAATTTAGCAAATTTTAATACTATCATAGCTTATTATCTAAGCATATTGAGTTACTACAGTCATGATGTGATTTCTAGCTCACTTACCCCTGCATATGCCAGCCATACACTTGACTTAGCTGGTAACATTTCTCTGTAGCATACAATATGACCCTGTAAATAACAAGTGTAAATATGAGAAACTGAATAGATCTTTGGTTAAACTTTGAACTCAACATATGATTTTGTTTTTAGCACCACAACTCCAGATGCTGTTTGCTATAATTTTAAAAAGTTTTATCAACTTCTAATTAGTGAACGTTTTGTTAGGTGAACAAATATTGTGATAAAAGCCTGTTATTATATAAATATATACATAAATTACCTTATAAAAACAGTTAATTCAATTTATTTGGCATAAAACATGTCCAATGCTAATTTGACAATGGATAAATTACATTTCTTAAACTTATTAAACATTTTCCTTTACTTTGAGTTTTTGAAATTATATATAAACTGAAACACTGCACCTTAAAGTGGCATGCCTCCAGATTCATGCAAATTTTCATGAAATTTTTTTTAAAAATATTTAAAAGTAAAATATTGTTAAGTTAACAAAGAAAGTAACTTACATGTTGCAAAACGGCACTTATAATCCATGTGAATTACCAAAAAGAGGTCAAATATTCACTATGTCAGTTATGTAGAAGAAATATAGCGATAAAGAATGCAAACTCAGTCATTAATCCCACATAACATGTAAATTTATACATGAATCTTGAATCTTTTTATACTTTTCTTAAAATCTTTGTGCATTTATCTCAAGTCTGATTTTCTTGAAATACTCTGACTCACATGGAGGCATGCAACTTTAATTGTGCATAGGGTCTTTAGCTTTATCAAGATTACATAGGACATTTACTGGTATTCTATATTTATATAAATGAGCGGTGTCACAACAAAACCAACATAATGCGTTTACGACCAGCATGGATCCAGACCAGCCTACACATCCGCGCAGTCTGATCAGGATCAATGCTGTTCGCTATCAGTTTCTCTACTTGTAATAGAGTTGGTAAGCGAACAGCATGGATCCTGATCAGACTGCGCGGAAGCGCAGGCTGGTCTGGATCCATGCTGGTCGCAAACACATTATGTTGGTTTTGTCGTGACGCGGCTCAAATGTAGTTTTATATACCTTTAATGATCCACCATAGCCTGAGCCTATTTTGAATAGTCCATATTTATTGTGTATATACAGGTAACGTCCATCTGACGTTATAGCAGATATACCTTGTGAATCTACAGATGATGCTGAAATACATTACATTTATATAGAAATATGTGTTGTGTAACAATTAAATGAAACATGCTCCTAAATTTTTTAAAATTAAAATTATATGAAAGAGACAATTAAACTCAACACTACTTGATTTATGGCTTTTAGTATACATATAGATATCTGAAAAATTAACTTAATAGCCAAGCTTTTTATGAAAAAAACATCACCTGAAAAATTATAATAGGACAAAGTTGATTATGTGATAAAATTAAAGACACATTTTTATCACGTAAGGACCTACAGAATTTGCACAAACACAATAAAATGGATAAAAATTGTTGAGTTATTATGAAATGGTTCTCAGGTATATGTCTTAACCATAAAAATACATTCAAAGTCCCATCAGTCTTCTACAAAATTTGTATTATGTAGCATAGATCATACCAAATTACTTTAAAGGCCAATTATGCCTCAGAAATACTATCATTTTTCCCCACAAAAATCTAAAATTATTGCTATCATGTTACAGTCACTTGCCATAAACATGAAGATGGACTATCTTCGCATCTTTTGCTTTGTTGGCAATTGGTATAATTATAGTGAATTAGTATTTTGTATGGAAGTCAAAATACTACTTTGTTTACATTTTGCTACCTTTACAACACATTACTTAATATTCAGCGCTACCTTCTTCAGCTGTTAAACATCTAACATACTCTATATCCATTATTAAATTCATGTTTGACATTTCTTAGATATCAATTTCTGTGGCATTCTGTGCCTTTGAAGCTCGAATGTAATATGACCATTTAGCTTACTATGTGGTATATCTTGTAGAGTAAAGGAGAACAGTCTAGATTGTTCTTTTACACCATGTGTAAACCAGTCTGGTAGATGAGTCTTCCCCTGTAACACTGCTTGTACACTCTTCTGTAGAGATGTCAATATACCTGGTACCTGTAATATACAAACAATACTTGTGGTCAAACTTTAGCTTGTTTTGAAATGGATTCAGGCCAATATCTTATAGTCACAAACCATGTGTAAACATGTATTCTTTATAGAAAATTGTAATGGTATTAAATCATAATGACATATCTAACAGAATTACAGAAAACTGTGTTAAATATTCCAAAATGGTGACAGTGTTATTATGTGTGTCTTGTTTTTGTTTCTTTTTCAATGGAAGGGACATATGATTCAAGTCTATATACCAATGGCCACAATTTCTGACAAATATTTGAATATGATGTCTTTCCTTCAAAAATTCATGCAAATGTATTAATATGATATGACACATGTGTAGCTTTTAAAATAACATTCAAATACTATAGAAACAATCTGCAAATTTATGCAAATTCAGTATTGCTGGGATTATTCCCCAATTTGTAAAAAAATGTTCCAATTATCTAGAGGAATTTGAGATCAAGATTTTGTTACATAGAATAAAATGTAAGAATCCAAAATTCTGCCTGACCATTTACATGTAAAGCAATACTGGACTCCCTTGACTTTTTTTGAAGGTTACATAAGGTTACATTTACACATATATTATTAGTTATAAAGATTGTTGACAGGTTATATGGCCCTATATAAACAGCTGTTTGTAAATATAACCCCAACCATTATATTGCAAACAGCCCTTTATATTCAGCCATATAACCTGTCAACAATCTTTATAACGAATTTAAAATACAGCAAACATCATTTTTTAGAGAAAAAAGTAAGATTTCTTCATGAATCGACAGCTGTGTATATAAAACTTATATAAACGTCACGATTATCCAATGAAAAGCGACGTTACAAACGTGCAGTATTATAAAATCTCTTCTAAGTCACTCACTGTTAAACTGATTTATTTCGTCCATTTTTAGAGATAATACTGATACAAACATATACTCCTGTAAAGTTAAAAACATGTCCTATGTTGAGTAAATCATCTCACCTTTATATGTTCTGATGCTAGAGGGCCGGTGCTCATTAGTAGAGCAGCTACAGCAGTTAAGAGTTTGCCTGTATCTCCTAGAGCTATCACCAAACTGATCAAAGCTGAACATGCCAGAGATGTCAGTGACAGTCCCTGATGTACAAAATCAGGGCCAGAATTGGTGGCTATATCCATCAGAAGTTGAAATAATCCATCTGTAAATTGAATTAATACATTGTATTGATATGATTTATAATACTGTTAAACAAAAGGCAGAATTGTGGTCTCTTAACCACAAATTTACTTCATCGTCATGTCAAAATGTTAAATTAAAGCAAATTTTTTCTTACAACCACAATTCTTACATAAATATGATAAACCGGAAAATGTGGCACTTATGTATCTATACAAATGACAAAACTAGAATGTGTCCAGAGGAAAGGATGCCCATGACAAATATAATGGTATATATGAAAAATCAACAAGGGCCATAATCTGTTAAATTTGGTCGCAGCAAAAATTCCTTCGTTTACTACATTACATTAGGCTGTTCATCCTGAAGTTTAAGCAAAATCTGCCATCAGTTTAAGGTAGTTGTGTTCACAAAATTTCTACTAGTTATGTGGAAAAAATCAACAAAGGCCATAATTCTGTTAATTTGTCGCAGCAAATTCCTTTATTTACTATCATCTACCATTAAGGTTTTCATCCTGGAGTTTAACAAAATTCATCCGGTTAAGGGAGTTGCGTTTACAAGATTTCTGGACGTACGTCAAAAGTAGCAAATTTTACAACCACAATTCTTACATTTTGTGGGTGGAGCATAAAAATCTGACAAGTTCATTCTTATATAAATGTTTCATCATTTCATTAAGTAAGTGCTACTGTATGAAAGATGTTAAAGTTCACATACCGACAACATCCGTTGGTTCATGTTTCATACTTTCTGGAAGCTGTCCTTGTAACATGTCTAAAAGTGCTTTCATTGCCTTCACACATAACTCTGGGTAGTTGGCCCGAGTCTCTCTAACCAACTCAAATACACCACACAACCCAAGCCCAACAATCTGAAAATATATTTATAATGCATTATAATATCCATATCAAACTATGCATAGTACGTAAATACATAGACTATAGAAGGGGCTTATTAGTTAATAATAACTTCATACTTTACATTTGATGTCCAGTGACAATAAACTTTCGATATAAAAAGAAATTCAAATATAAATTGGGGCTTTAAATAATAACAACCCTTTTAAACAAAAATTTTGTTCTGCATAATATTCCGACATCAACCTAGCATCCACAATGAAACTTTACTTTTCAAGACATAAATCTTGCTACGCTAACACAGTTTGGTAACAACATTTTATACCAACCTTGGGTATTTTGACGGCCACATCTCTGCTTTTATCCTCAATCTCTTCATCAGTTTCAGAGTCAGAAAAATTGCCTGTACTTTTCTGGTAGACCTTTGTTGCTTCTTTCATACATTTTTCTAGAAGTGTCTGTCTAACGAGAGCGTACACGTTGAATGTTGAAGGATTTCCAGGAATCTCTAGATTAGTCACTGTACTCTCAGGTACTTCCTCGGGGCTTGCATCACGCTGTTTATATATTAGAAAATTCATAAAGAATTTTTTGGACAGTTTGTTTGGCCCAGCATTAAAGGTAATATAAAAGCATCAAACAATACACTTGTTAAATGTTGATGAACATTACAATCAATTTATGATACTGCACAATTATTTCCAATCGATAAAATAAAACTACAGTAATAAAGTTGCAGGTAATATAAAGTTTAAACATCATGATCATGAATGTCTCAGATCCTGCAGATTTACAGCCTATTTGTTTGAATTTTGATTCTATTTTAATAACTGTCAATTATCAATTAACTGTCAATAACAAGGAGAAAATCTTTAAGTTGGTCAGCTATGTTATAGAACCTGTTCAGTCTGTGAAGATGTGTTCCCTGACATGGCTGTACACTGAAAACTTTTAGTTTATTAATTCTAAAGGTTAAGTACTATCATTAATGTAGTTTCTCTAAAAGAATCAAAGTGTGTATTTGAACCTAATAATTAGGAATTTGAACGGGTTTCACTTTTAAGCTAGTACAATCATTTTTTAGCTAAAATCCGATTAGAAAATTCAATAACCTGTTACCAAGATAAGTACAGTGTAACTTCTGAAAACCGAACACCTATGGGACTAGCCAAAAAATTCGGAATTTGCAAGTTTCCGGAATTTAGAAATTCGTAATTATCTGAACCAGTAAAATCATTATACATCAATTATTTTTTAGTAAGACATGATGAAAAAATATGAAGCTGATTAAATTAATAAAATTAATAAAATAGCAAAATTGTAGGACTTTTAATTTACTATTTTAAATTTCATTATCACCTTTAACTGAATCTGCTGATACAATAGCATAATATTAATTATCACAATTTATCCTTTAGTATATTTCATATACATGTAGTACCTGCTATTTACCTGTATATTTTTATTTACATTATTTTTCTCAATTTCTTAATTTTCACACTTAAAAACAAGTGTTTGATATGCTTGACAGGTTGCAATTATAATAGGTGTCAAGATAAATGGTTACTGTTAATTGGAAGATACTGACATTTTGGAGGTTTTTCAATTACAAGTGTAATATTTCTTCACACCTTATTTTAATTTCCGGATTTTGGAAGTAAATTTTAATTGATATAACCCAAATTTTACCAGAAAATCGTTCGGTATTCAGAATTTAGAAGTTCCGCAATTCAGAGGTTTTGATTACATAAAAAACAGAAGGAGAAATTTCGGAACCCTGAAAAATGTTCTGATTTCAGAAGTTTCCGAATTTTAGATGTTCCGGAATTCAGAAGTTACAATGTATTTGGCAAAGAGGCCAAAAAGTTATATTGAATCTAAATTATTATAATACCATTGTTATTTATAACAAGATATAACATTTTTTTGTATTTTAGTTGTACTCAATATAACGTATATTTTTCCCGATCTGATCCAGAATGGTACAACCCTAACCGAAATAGTTACTCCATATCCGGATATGTATTGTAATCATTTTGAGAACAACAAAATACACACAAAATGTGATATCATGTTTTTCTACCCGTGACATCCCTTCTAATACTGGATGGAAATATAGTGTAACAGATTTTCCTAAACAGTAAGTTTGTTTTTTCTTGTTGTTTTGGGGGGCTTTTTTCACAACATATATTGACTGACAACAGTATTTCAAATTAAGTTACAACAAGTAATTAATTAAAAACTTTAAGTAAGAATTTTTAATATATATCAAATATCAACCATGTTACTTACCTTTGATTTTTTATCTTTCACTTTGTGTTTAGCTTTCTTTGGCTTTTTATCTGGCTTCTTTCTGAAACGTCACAAACAAAAGTTCATTTTAGATGAAGTTTAAATCAAAAGCTGAGCCTTAGTCCAAACCACTAAGGCATATTAAATTAATGTCAGTAAAACACCTTTTAAAGCAAACCCAAAGGGCCTGCTAGTAAAGCGAGCATTACAGTAACGCAAGTATCTGTAGAAGTGATGGTTTTGAAAACTTTCGCCGGAAGTACAGCAAAATTATGGGTAATAAGTTTGCGTGCTCTTCATCAGAGGTGACTTTGGTTCCCTGTCAAATTATATTTAGAGCATGCCAGGAATCAGTACCAGTAGGTTACCTGCACTGTTGTTTACCAAAGCATCCCGGTAAACAGTTTACTGGTTTCCTATCTCATTGTGGTTCCCATTCAAATTGACAATTGGAATTCCTTGCTAATTACCATTAAATCAAATACAAACATGGCTGAAGCGTTCAAAATACGATGAAGATTAACTAAATTAAGTTGAAAAGATTGTTTGATGCGAGACTTGGTGCGCATTGACTTCATTGAAATGCGCGATCTGCAAAATTATGCGTGAATCGCGCAATCGCGCGGCCTAGATGCAACACTGTTGATTGTTTCAAGTATTTAGCATACATCATAAATTGCAGTCAAAAAATAATTGCCTTCTATATACCCATCTTCAGACCTGGGGTAATCATTAATCGTAATCATTGATTTTTTAATTGATTACATGATTACATTGTAATCATCATGTAATTGATTACCTTGCTCAAAATTGATTACATTAATTGTAATTAATCAATTACAGCTTAAATTTGATTGATATTGATTACTTTCAGATTTTACATGAAACTATTGAAATTCAAATGATTTATTTCACATGTTACAGTTTAACTAAGGTAGTAAAATATCAAGTGAGACATTTTAATACATCACTCACAATGAAGAAATAAGTTTTAATCCATACAGTTAACCAAATTCTAACTGAAAGATAGACATCATTGTTTGGCTGGTATTCTAACCAAAATGTCAAATCATTGGATTTATGACGTCTTTGAATTTCCTAAAGAAACATCTGGAAATGTGACAGCACAGTGCAAATTGTGCCCTAAGGAGATAAATGGAAACACTAAGTCACATTCAAATTCCATTACCCACATAAAGGTATGTTAAATTTTGTTTCACATATTTTGGTTAAACCATGTTTTAAAAAGTTTCAAACAATGTAGATAACTTCTTTACTTTGTATATTCTAGAGTTTATGTCAGATGCATATTACCATATTTTAATTATATGCAACAGTTATTTTGTAAGGTGATAGACAATGTGCCTATATTATAATGGATACTGTTGTACCATTGAAGTGTTTGTAAAAAAACTGATAATTTCTTTGTAAAGTATATTGTCTCTTTGAATTCCCATATAAAAATTTATTGTTTTCACACCTGTTTTAACACCTGTATACAGTATACTGTACAATTGACACTTTTAAAAATTTCTGTTGCAGAGAGTTCATTATGAAACCTACACCAAGAAGACTGAGGACCATCCCTGCATCATTGGCCCCTGTAGAGCGTTTGTTTAGTGTTACAGGCAAAATTTTCCGTCCTGATAGATGCAGTCTGACTGATAGACGGTTTCATGAACTTATGATGCTAAAGTGCAATGCTAAAATATGATAAAGTGATGTGACAGTAACTAAAAGTGTGTTAAAATGATGACTGTTGATGAGCTGGAAATCCTTTTTTTTGTGTATATAATGTATATATTAAATAGCATTAAGAAACTTTTGTTTATAGTTATACATGGAATGTAATCAATTATCAATCAATTACTTTCTCAAAGTAATTGTAATTTAATTGATTACAGAGGCAAGTCTGAGTAATCAATTGTAATCAATTACAATAAAATCTGAAAGTAATTGTAATTAAATCAATTACTTATCAATGTAATCATCCCCAGGTCTGCCCATCTTATCCATTAATTAAAGAAAAATAGAAATAGACACTGCAGCAATTTCAACTTCCGGTACATTACCGTTTCGCTATAACCTTTTCCCAAAATTAATTTATTAATCCTGAAATGGAATTATTAATCTCGAAATTGGACTTTAAGTGAACTTATTTTATCTGACGGGTACCGTAGATTCAATTTAGCAGAGATTTTTTCCAGGATTTTAGGAACATGACATATACCGATGGCATTGGGAATTTCAGCGGTGTTTTGTTAAAAATTGGGAAAAAATGCATGACTGAAATTTTGCAGTGCTTAAATGGATGCAAACAATTACTGTCTATAATGGCATCTTCAAACATTTGAGCACTATTACAGTGAAGAAGCCCTAATTTGCAAAGATTTTAGATTTTTCATTCAATATTTTTATTTGTTTACTTTCAATTGGGTATCTTTTCCTGTGGATTAGGAAAATAATATACTATTTTCATTTAGATATATAAAACAGCCATATTTTGAAAGTAAAAAAATAGTTTGGTAGTGTTGAGTGAATTGTGCGACTGAAAGTGTACTGTACTGTACAGTTCTAAAGTACAGGGTTCTCGGGGACGCTTATTTCGGCATCCCGGTACGCATGTTTATTACAGCTGGACGCAAATATTTCAGAGCAAGGATTCCACATACGCTTAATTTTGCCTGGGGACGCATAAACCGATTGTTTACAGCCACAAATACACAAATGCGCCAGAGCGTGTCAGTCTATAGATAGGTGGTCCTATGCACATCGACCCGTGAAGCGATTAGCCAATCAGCGATAACGCTTCCGATCATTATCACGCAATAGTGATACACGCGCTGTACAGTACATGTAATTACCAGATATAATACGAGGTGATAATTTTATATCTTTAATCAACAGTTGATTGGAAATTAGCAAATTTTACCGACAAAAGGATCAAATTATCGACTATTTACGCCGCACGTTTAAAGACTGTTTGAGTGTAATTTTGAATATTTTCGGCATTTTCTAGGCACAATTTTGCTTTAGTTTCATTCTTGCAAAAACTTTCTATAAGAGTATTAAGAATTTAAGATATTGTGCCGAAATGCCAGGACAACAAACCAAAATACACATAATGATACGCTTTTCTTTGATATTTAGATTCTATCCGAAAATTGATCCTGAACATCGGCTATTTCACGTTCGCCAGAAACCATTAAATTTCGCGAAAATTCTTGGTTTCCAAGCCAAACAGTTACATGCGAATGAATTGTTCCTTTATTATTTAATCACCATTAAATCTTTAAACATCGATCTTCAATTTGCCCCCTTTTGAAGATATTTGCTAAAATAATTGTCGATCGGATGAATCTCTTACACACTGTGTGAAGCTGTACACGATTTTCCTATTCATTCCGCTAAACGCTGCCTATATACATTTACGTTTTTTTACAAATATAAACTTTTTGTCTTTAGAGTGGACTTATTTAACCAGAATAAAATTTGATTTGGTATAAAAGTGAAAAAAAACAAAACAAAAAAAAACAACGATTTCTATGTGTTGATTATAATGAAATAATTTCATAATAAATACTAACAACAAAACAATAATTATACTATGTAGTTCAGAGTTTCTTTTGAATAACTATACACTTTGGAAGACTCTTGAAAATTCAAAATATCAGCAATGCTATTGTGAGCATTTAATGACTAATCTGTAAACATATTAATTGCAATGAGCTTTTGGACTCCAACTTTTTCAGGGTTGGGAGTCCATGGACTCCATGTTTTAAAGTCCTAGTGAGAACCCTGAAAGCATGAATTAAAATGTAATCATAAATAAAAAGAAAAGGTGCAATTAAATGTGTGCTGCTGCCAATAGGTTTAATAGATATGGCTTTGGAACTACAAATTCTTTCAGAGCTCATTTTGAGGCATTGCCTTATTCATATTAATTTTTGAAACAGACATGCTCAGTGAATTAATATGGGGAAGTCAAAGTCCGAAGCCGCTTTGCAGCCCCTGGCTTTGGCTTGCCCGGCTATAAGCTACATGTGTATAATTTAAAAAGAAATCAAAAAGAAAAAATATAGAATTCTATACCTATCAGCTAAATTTTCAGTGCCATTTCTTGTTGGGCACCATAACACATCGATAAACGGCGAGTAATACGATAATTGACAAATCGCAACTTTTCGGCCTACAAGATAACGACAAAAGCCGGGGAATTATGGGCAGCCTTCTTGGATGGGAACCATAATAAGACAGGAAACCAGAACAAAGGAAAGCAGTACCGAATGGCACTTTTGAAACAGAAAATGTCAAATAAAAATACTGATTTCCCGTTCACAGGCTTTGCCTAATTTCATATTACAAGCCACTTGTACTGGTAGAGTTTTCATACAGATCCCAAATGATTCTACTCAGAAAATCATTTGGCTACAGTAGAATTTACTCTAGAATAATTTTACTAGAAACACAAAAAAAATGAACTTGGTCATTAAACAGTGACAGGAGTCACCAACATGTATGAATTTCAGCGATGAGAAAATTAGAAATAACAATATAAATCGTACTTCTGGACGTTATTTTCTTCCGGAAGCTGGAATAATTCATGAAATTTCTGCCCAAGTTTGTCGCCTTTCAGAAACAGGTCAAGTTCACTTCTCGTTGAAGGAAGAACAGATGCAGCAGCCATTCTATGAAATGTCAATGTTTATCATATATGAAAGACTAAATTAATTATTAACTAGTTCCATTTTTAACGCAAATAAGTCAAAATCGGGAATTTTCAAAGACATCCCAACTTTCGCTTTGCAGGTGACATTTTGACTCTAGAATTGTGGGAGTTTGTAAATTAGTTAAATATGCGAAAAGGAGTTCTTTTCGCGCTTTAAATAGACATACTAGCTAATTTTTCGTCTATTTACTCAGGAAAATTTTATTTATCCTGTTATCTCTTATTGGCCTAAACTGGCATAGATGAACTTAACATAACATTTCTAGATACAGTGCTATATACAATGTAGATATATAGATAGGCCCCTATAGGTACTGTGGTGATTTTTTTACCTAAATACAGAAAAATATCCCTTTTAGACATTATGAACAAGGAAAACATCATAATATAGTATCTGAAAAAAGTACATCTTTTTTTTGTAAATAGTGACCCTCAACCCTCTAGATGAACTATAGGTACTTTCTCGTATTATCTGGTAATTTTATTTATTGCTGAAGGTTGGTCGATATGAGTTTGTAATGACTTTATCAAATCATTACTGTAATCGTGTCATGTAATAGGTCCGTGCTGTAATGCTTTAATTATTTTAGATACACTATCATAAAAAATGTTTGTGTTTTATTATGCAAAATAATTAAACTATTGTATGATTACGATTAAAGTTGCAGTTTTAACACAATTTTCTGAATTAATCGATATTCTCATAAAACATTATTTTTACATGCTTTTCAAATTTATCACTTTGACTTGGTATATATCATATAAGAATATCTACAAAGAAGACATGTTTTCAAATTCCAAAGTGCCAATGTCATCTGTTTAATTAAAGCATGTCCCGATACATATAATCAGGTTAATATACGTACCTGATATAATACGAGAAACCCTGATTATATGGGAAACATGAATATACTTAATTAACATATTAATTGTTACAGGTATCACATGCATTATGTATGAAACATACAAAAATGCAACAAAAGTAGTAATTAATATATGAATTCATCAATTAAGAAGCATATTATATGAGTGTCCAATTACTAATTCTATTCATATTAGATTGATCTCAATATACAGCTAGTGTTGGAGCAGTACCTCTACACGTACGCTTGCAGAAATCATGATCACAAAATAGACGAATATCTTTTTTTTAAACCCGATATCGATTCTTACATTTTTTTCATTCATTATCGTGTAAAAATCGGTATGGAGAGATTAATCTGTTAGGTGAGATTTCAGCATTTAATCATTGAAACGCCTTGTCCGGTATATATCCGAATACGATATTTATATAGTGTGGCACTAGTCTCACTCAATAATATTAATAAGAACACACTAAAAATTCTATAATTTTTACATT
Source organism: Ruditapes philippinarum (assembly GCF_026571515.1). Taxonomy (NCBI): domain Eukaryota; kingdom Metazoa; phylum Mollusca; class Bivalvia; order Venerida; family Veneridae; genus Ruditapes; species Ruditapes philippinarum. Next base: position 305,669 of record NW_026865278.1, read on the forward strand.
ATTAACATAAAATGCAAGTAAATGACATACTTTTGCAGAAACTTGTAGGATCTGCGATTATCAAGACATTTATTGATGCAATGAGTAAAACTTGGGCACGTAGGTTAAATTATATAGGACCTTAATTTACTATAAGTTCTGTTTAAAACAATGAAGAAGCCTTGTTAAAAACGTGTTTAAGACTGTTAAATGCTAAACTTCTTATTGGTGAGAAATATCATGTATTTTTTTCTCTTCTTCTTCTTCTTTTTTCTTCTTCTTAATTTTGATTGAAATAACGTACATACTTAGCAAGTTTAAGATATATAATGCTATATGAACAATTATGTATTATTTCTTTTATAGAATTTCAATCTTTCCATGTGGATTTAGTACTGATTGGTGCCTCGATTTATATCTATTGTATTATTTACATCATGTTGTCATGTATTTATTGTGCATGTCTGGAGTGAAATATAGATATTGTATTGTATTTAAATATTTTAAGATGAGAAAGAACATCTTCAGAGATCTCAAATTTGTCGGTTTATAGATTAAGAACTTTTTTTTATGAATCGAAAAATGGTCGTAATGCAATGCATTGATACATATTTTGAGCTCCTTTGAGTTTGCGGTTATGTGACCTATTATAAGCCGTTAATTCCAAAAAGATGAAAAAAAATCAAAGTGGCACATTCGTTAATTCCAAGAAGATGAAAGCAATCAAAGTGGCAAGTCTCATGGACATATGCCCAATACTGTCTTTTTATGTCTCCGATCAGCAACTAGTGTAACGGTTCAGAAAATATTCTTCCATTCACCTTTGATGGAATGCCGTAAAACTTCGATATTCAAACCAGGATTCTTTACGTCAGACGACGACCTTATCATATATGATCTTTACATGAAATTGAGATATGTTGTAGATTTTTAATTTTTTGATTTAGGATCAAAGAGAATGCATCCAGTCTTACACCATGTGTAGGGATAATTTATTGTCCAACAAAGTTCCATAGACTTTGCTAAGCTTTAAGCTATAAATTTGGGATCTTGTGTAGATTTTTGTGGGAAATTATCTGCAAATAAAATTATCTTGCAAATTTGCAATCAGGATCATGGCTAGCCACCATGTCATTAAAAAGGCCAGAATACAGTCTTGGGAGACCCTACATGTAATATGAACTGAAACTTTTTGATACCTTCCTGACATGTATAATGGGGCTATCCTGACATGTATAATGGGGCCAAGAAATATATTTAGACACCTATTACAGCTTATTCCCACACTGACGATATCAAAAGCTTTTTATAGGTCCAACATTACACTACCAGTGAACAACTCTTTAGACGCGTTTATTTGAACAAATCCAAGAGGTACGTTAGACATGTGAAAGTTTAATTCATTTGAGTATTTTTCTTTCTTCTTTTTTGTAAAGTCTACACCATTTTGTGTACAAACTCCTTGCTAAAACGATGGTGATAAAAACTCCTTTCATTTTTGTAGCCTTTTATTACTACTAGTATAAAAACGTGTATCCGCTCCAGATGCTACACTAAACAAATTTCTATAATTAGAAGCTACATTCGTACAGAAGCTATTAAAATAATCAGGAATCATGGCAAGGTTCACCGTCAAACGTCTGATCAATAAACAGGCTTTATTTTTAATTGTTATTGTAACCATGAGGTTTAAATATTCTGCTAGAGCTACTTAAGATTATACTGATTTTCTAGTAACTGTGCATCGAAATATCCAGATTTTGCCAAATTCGCAAATTTTATAGATATTGAGATTTTCATTATGAAATTAAATGAACATGCATATCAATTTTATCAACAACAATCAGAATTGGGTAAAAAGTTTTAAACTTATATGAAACACTCTCCTAAAAAACAACACTACAACAGTTTATTCAAACTTTATTCACGACATTGGGAAAAAGGATATAAAGAGATCAGAAAGTAGTTCAGGGTAGAGGGACAGAAAGTGAAGTGTTCACTGTAGAATGATGGCATATGTTGGTTCTGGTTCTGATTAATTGACAAAAGATTCAACATTTTTATTGGCACAAACATAAATCAATGTACATGTTTATCACTATTAAGCCTGGTGAGTGAAAAACATATGCCTCTCCACGTGACTGTGATAGACAATGTACTATTGTTTTATAGCATTTAATAAAGAAATACACATACCAATGTAGCAAGTACAAGTATAGGTAACATTTGTGCGCGTGCACACACACACGCACGCACGCACGCATGCATATACACAAAATAACATTATATATGAATTCAAAATGTCAGTGTTTTTCAGTGCATAACCATGAATATTAAATTCATCCACATATGTCTTAACAAACATTATTAAGACCATAAGGTAACAGTTGGTTTTCTTTGAAAAGGATGCCACTAAATACAGGTACGTTAATATTTTATCAATCTATATATCACCAACCAAAAAATGCACAAACCAACAAACAAACCACATGTAAAGAACATCAAGTCAAATATATATTTTGTAAACAAACAGAACACCAAGCAGCCACCAAACACACATAAAACAGGAAATCGTTTCAAAACGGGAATAGGGAAGTATTTAGGAGATATATACTTGTATAGGGCAAACAAATAATAAAAAAACCCAGAAAAACAAACAAACGAAAAGAGAATGTGGCTGGCGAGGATCAATAAGAAAGAATTCGAATGCTTAGCGATTGAAATGGCTAATATTATCAACATCGTTTTAATCGTTCTTTAAAAAAAAACTTTTGTTTGGTAAGCTGATGTTCTTGTTAGTAAGCAAAAGTTAGCATACGTTTAAATCGGAAGTTATTTAATGTTAAACTGACATAGTTCATAATTTCTACTTAGATGAGTAGTTAGCACTACACTTTTCTATCCATGCCATGAAATTTTTGTCCAATGGCTGTCCAAGCAAAAACAGCATCATTTCAAAGCAAACTTTCCGTCTTGTGATATATACATCGAACGTATATGTTCCAGGTATAAAATCAAATAGATCGTACTTGTGAAGTATATATGGCCTGAAGTTCCAACTCTGGGCGAAGTCTAAAAGTTTTTTGTACGCCATAGTGGTTATATCAAGCGGAGTTGTGTCTTCACGCAAGCCATGTTTCATATTTTCGTCTGCTACGTAAAATATACAATTTTTCATCCAATAACTCTTGATCTCGTCTGATGGACTGATAGTGGAGCGTGCACGCCTTTTTCCAGACTGATCTCTAAAATTCTTATCAATTGAAGGGTAGATGTCTGGTGGTTCAATATCAATTTCAACATCTGGACAGATATTGGAAGTTTTCATTATCTTTGCCAAAGCATACGCTTGTCTGTATATTTCTGGTAGTGATTTCATGAGAGCAATTTCTGCAGGAGCAACACTTATAAGCAGGCAGCGTTGTTTATCATTCGAATCTAAGACTTTACAGGTAAGTGTTATCGAGTCCTGCATCTTATATGGCTCAGTAGAGAAAATGTTCTCCTCAGTTTGCATTAGAACAAGGCAGCCTGCAGCTTTCACCGTCTCATTTACCAGCTTCATCTTATCAAATGTTGTATGAGGTGGCCACCATCCTCGTTGATATACACCTGGCACAAGGTCGATGCTTATCTTCAATTGCTTTTCATATGCACCAACCCAGTACATGTTGAACGTGAAGACAGGTTTTTTGTAGATGACACGGAATGATTCTTCTGATCTGGTATAAAACCATCCGTTTGTCCACAGATGCTTTTCGTTTAAGGCTCTTCTTATGTATCGGAAAAGGTAGTGTAAAAATGGAAGTGCCAGGAAATAGCGATTATTATCAGAGAATGAAATGAATTCATCTGGCACGGGATTTTCTTTGAAACGTAATTTAGCGTATCCAGGATAGGCAAATTCAGATGTTTCTATTTCGCAATTTGTAGCTAGTGCTTCTAGACAAAGTACGAAGTCAAATTCATCTGGTGGTCCTACTTTCGTTCCTTCGGCTGAACTTCCGGTAGGGAAAACGGTCATTCGAAATCTTGAGTCGTATTTGCTTACAAGCATGCAGATACGTTTGACATGTTGATTTACCTTCTCAATTATTTCTGATGCATCATTCGCATTGCCATCATTATAGCTCGATTTAAGAGCTTGAGCGGAAAACTGTTGCAAATTCTCTGGAAATCCAGTGAGCAGTTGGCATGCAGTTTTACCTGCATATAAGGAAGAATATTGCAGTTTACTTTCAGCGCATCGAAACAAAAAGCAATCAGATTCAGCGGTTGGCAAATTCATTTTTGAAGCTAATAATTGCCAGCTATTTCTATTTCCATGACATCTTGCAGTATCTAATGGAGTATGCCCCAATGCATCCTTTGCAGTCAAATCAGGACAAAAGCGTAATAAAACACGTATATGATCTTCTAATCCACCATATGCAGCATAATGAAGTGGCGTCGCACCAAAGCAGTCTCGAGCATTTACCATGACAGAGTGCTCCTCTAGCAATGAACAGAGAATAGTAGGGTTGGTGTCCTGGTGTAGCAGGTTAAAGATCGGAATCCGTCCCAGCGATCTGGTTGTTTGAAATCGACATTATTTTTATGAAGCATATCATAAACTTCTTTGTAAAAGAAAACCGATGCAGCTGATTGACCAAATATGTTTCGATAGTTTTTGTCTATACCTTTCTGAATCATCAGATCACATATTTCCAAATTATGCTCTGCTATTGCACCACCTTTGCCAACACGTCGATGCAATGCGGTATTACCAAGATGGTCAGAGGGATGAATGTTTACACCATAAGCTTCTGTCATTGTAATGAAATGTTCAACAAAAAGTTCTCCATTTTCAACCATAAGACACCATGGTGTTGATCCAGAGGCATCTTGTTGGTTAAGAAGATTTGCAACGACAGCCTTATTAATCTGTCTTAATTCCTCGAAAAAAATCATACAATTGACACCAATTTCTAACGCAACGTAGACATGAAGAAAGTTTTCTCCTAATTTGTTTACTGCTTCTGTGTTAATATTTTGGTAATTTCTCACTATGAATCCTAACATTTCTGAGTTGCAGTCTTGCAAAGCTGCTAGATGAAGAATTGTTTGGCCATAATTAGTTTGAGCATTTATGTCCACGTTTGCTGCAAGAAGGAGACGCATTCCCGTTTTCCAGTTTTCATCATTTTTTTGGCAAGAGGATACAAATGTATGCAGAGCATTATACCAATTCACATCTCTGAGATTAACATCAATTCCTGGTTGGTTAAGTAGTAGTTCCATTGTTTCCACGGAACAAACAGAGGCAGCATAGTGTAACGGTGTTTGTCTCCAGTAATTCTGTGCGTTTACGTCCACATTTGCAGAAATAATTTCCCGAGCGAACGCATTCACTTTCAAATGCATGCTTGCTATATGAAGGGCCGTTTCACCTTTATCGTTACACATGTTGATCTTATTTGGGTCAATTCTCATTCCTAGATCGAAAAATTGTTTATTTTCTTTCTTTATGCTTCTATGAAAAACGTCAAGTTCTAAGTCATCAAAATATTCCTCCATTTTCTTTGTCTAAATATTTCTGTAAGAAAAAAGTCTATGAATTATTTTGAAATACAAGTTCTTATTGATTTATGTATAATCAATGATTATAAATTTGGTAACAAATGGATATCATGAAGAGGTATGTGTTCGATCAATATTAATATCAATGTTGAATAGCAAATAAATAAAAACTGAGTTAAGGCTGATGACTAGTGTACATCAGTGTATGCATAGTCAAAGCATTTTTGCAGTTTTTTGTTAAACTATTTAATGAAATAATTTCCACGACACAAACGAAATTAAAATGGATACTTTATCAAATGAAAATCAGTTTAGATTAGAAAAACATTTTGATACTTAAATCCAATGTACAAAATAATGCATGTAAGTAAAGGAAGAATTATTTCAGTTTTTCTTCGTTTTTCTAATGATAAATACTGTATATTCTTACACGTATTAACTTTTTCCACTGAAAAGTATGTATAAACAATAAGATCTTACCATTTATCCGCCGTTCCCAGTGAAAAAGTTCGCGTGAAATCAAAAATTTCCTTAAATCATTGATCGACAATAGATAACAGATTGATACACATGTACTTTAGTAATAAAATCTCAATCGATATGACAAGTTTATCAGTGGCCGTAGAGAGCTTAAGCAAACATCTATAAATAACGTTTATAGTTTCAAGATGGCTTAAATATTGAGAACATCTAAAATATAAATGATAAATTGAGAACGCGTGAAGACACGTGGACACATTGTAGAGTTATATATCATAAACAAGATCAACAAGGAAAAACGCAACCCCAACACGACCCAGCAACAAGAACCAGTGGCAAGGAGCCCAGGCGGACACCAAACAAAAGCGGGACACTGTTTTAGTGAAGTTTTAGTTTATATTTCTACCTTTAAAGATTTTCTCGACAACTCAGTTAAAAATACATTTGTCAAAAAGGAAAGTATTGTGCAATTTTCAGAATCAGAATGGTTGACATCGATGTCAAGATCAGTTTTAAACAAATGGAGCACAAACGTCTTTATATTATTCAGGAAATCTTTCAAAGCAAGAAATCGCGTATTAAGAATAGCAATGGTGTAAGACGAGTCAGCGGATCTTGGTGAAAGTAATTACTGAGCCTAGTATTTCTTTTATCGGATACGCCCAAAACTCATAATTTAAATTGCTTTTATAAAAAAGGCTATAAATTACAATTTATCTTCAAATATCTTATCGCCCTGTGCAAATATTCGAATAGAAATTGTTACCGCAATAAATCATGCTATTTCTTGTTTTAAGTAAAATAAAATGTAATGGAAAAATTTACCCCGAGCTAAAGTTAAGTATTATTATGCCGACTGTTACCGAATCATTGAACCTCCAATGTATGAACCTTAGGGTAATTTTACAATACATAGTTAGGAAAACTGGAACCACAATACGAGAAATCATCAAATTTTCAGAATTAAAATACCACAAACACAAAATAGATTGTCGTGCCGAACAATTACAAAGAATAAAGGGGAGACATTTTACGACAGGCACACGGCATGAACAATGCTAACATGACAAACAAATAAGTGATATGGGAAATAGTGATATTCGAAAAAATCTGGAAACAAAGTGATCCCTCGGAATCATTAATCACAACAAAATCACCCCTAGCACCGGCTTAAGCAGTATCTAACATTTAAACAAGAAAAATGGTTAAACTTTGAAGTAAGAAACATCTAGCCGGTGCTAGAGGGCGTGAACGGTAGTTTGCACTTGACAGTACCGTCCATGAACAGGCTCAAACAAACCGAGTCTTCAACATTTTAGATTTTGCCGTTTAGGCTTTCTTTAGGAATCCATGTTTTCTCTATTTTGAGAATTGAGTACCGCTCAAGCCTGTGCTAGGGGGTATGAGGGATCACTTTGTTTACTTCACAACAGAAGGCGTCAAGTGCCGTGTGGCAGCTGTGAAAATTTGCCCCGTTCTTCACTTCAGTGTTATTATATTTTCTGGTCCTTCAGGATCATTGATGCAAACACTTTTAAGTGTTGAGTACCGCTCAAGCCGGTGCTAGGGGACGCGAGGGATGTTGCACTTATTCATTATCCCTCATGCACAGACTAAATCAAACGAAACTGCAATTTTCATGAAATTTTGTTGTGATTAACGCTTCCGAGGGATCACTTTGTTTCCAGATCTTTATATATCATTGTATTATATATGTTTCTGTTAAATGTACATGTATGTTATCGCATTATACATTGAAACCAATAAATAAATAAATAAGAAAAGTCTGATGAAGTACTGGGCCACTTCTTACAGCTGTCGCAAAGAACTAAACAATTGCTGTTCCGAGTAAAAAGAATCTGGAAAAGGGAGATCGCTCGAGAGCAATGAATGGAATCTCTTCAGAAATGTCAGAGACCTTGTGCATAGTATCACAATGCACTCGCACATGAAAAAAAACAACAACAGTCAATATGCTTCGTTGCTTTATAATGAAAGTATGTTACAGTAGTGTGTTTTACGGCCTTCAATGAGACACTTTGTGACTACCATGAAAATCGGCGTATGTCCTCCATTTGAAAGAACAAATAACCATATTTAAAGAAGATTCAAGAAGCATATGATTACTCGGACGGGTTGAACCATTTTATACAATTATAATGCTTTGTTAATATCGCTATAGTTAAGATCTACTGATATGATCTTCTTTGAATTTCAAAGATATATCCTGATTATTTTACATTCAAAGCATGAACGTCATAGTTTTTCTTCAAATTATTTAAAACACGGCATTATTAGAAAATAATTACACATAATTTTTATTCATATTCGCGTATATCTTTGTAATATTTTATCGATTCTTATCTATGAAATGATAGTATGTTGACAATCTGTTTCTGATTGATATTTCTTTGTCTGTCTTTCTAAAATACAATTCATTGAACGCCGCCTTTGCTTGTTGATCTTGTTTATCATATTTTGTTAAGTAGAAAGATATTTTTATTTGTATCTGACCCAGCTTTTTTTTACTTTAATGGCATTATCGATCGTTGTTATCAAGGCAACTCCGCTCTCACAGTATATTAGCGATATATTCCGTATAGACAATAGTCAAAATTCATCAAGTAGGTAACAGTCAATTCATATAAGAGTTTGTTTTTGTAGGACAATGAAGGTATCAGTCGGATACCACGAGTAATCAAAAGTAATTAGTGAAGCGCCGCTCAGGGAATGTTGTCAACTCATGAACTACAGAAAAAGTCCAATTGGAAACATTATAGGTCGCCCAACACGAAAGAAATGAAATGAAAATGTCGCAGAGTAAATTTAATTTCAGTCTGTTAATGGATGGCAGTGGTAAATGCAAATTACCGTTCACACCCACTAGCACCGGCTTATGCAGAACGTAAATATAAAGAATGTGTTGTTTTGCGCGTTTTTCACTATTTGTGCTTATAGAATTTATAAGTTATGGTGTGACGGCATAAGCTAAAACGGACGGACTGACCTTTTTGTGGTAAATAGAGGTACATTGACTGGCCGGCGCTACATCGATGACATGTAAGACATTAAGATTAGGCTGTATGCCGGTCAGTGTGCGATCAATTCATTTAAACGAGTCCCTTTAGGGGACAGAATGAGGGAACTGAATGGCCAGATTGAGCCTCCAATCTAAATCCAGGTACGGATATCAGCTCATCAGGTGAAACATAGAAACAGCCAGGGAATTGAGGCCATGTTTGTGCAAGAATGGACCGCCTCTTCTCTAACACAGAACTAATGCAAAAACTGTAAAGATAGTAATTTTTTCTTTAATCAGATTGATTGAACATCAGAAATTACTACTTGAAATTTACCTACGACGAACAAATAGTTATGTTTTCAAAATGAAATTTGAAAATTTCCCGGACAGATAAAATAATTCGGGAAGTTTAATGTAGGTAGAAATATGATTAATGATTGAATGACTTAACAAAGCATAATTTATCGTGAAGGATTCTAGGGCATATTTAACAGGGAGTTTATAGATAATTGAACTTAATACAAGTCAAAAAACAAGAATAAAGATCTACAAGGCAAAGGCAACGTTCACAGGACGCAACCTCCGATTCACTCAAAAAACCTCGAGCGGACATAAGGGTGAAAGGAGTGGGACATGTAATGTGAAATAATATCAACTAAAACGGGACCATAAGGGAATTAAAGGGATAAGGACTGTAATGGTGAAAAGGGGGGGGGGGGGTAAAAATGGGTGAGGGGGGATTGAAAATATACCTACTGTCGACGACAATCTAACAAGACAGACATAACAAAACATGTAAACATCTAAAACAAGTAACAATACAGACATGAAAAACACGTGAAGGAACACAGAGGAGTACTGCCTTGGAACGGTCAGTGGCAGTTAATCCACTTTGGAGTTAAAACCGGTTTTAGACGCGCCAAACCTCACTCTTAGCCCCAATATGTTCCTGAATAACATGAAAGTGTAAATAAAATTAATCCCCGCCGAGTGAAATTCTACCAATGGTCATGGTTACATTAGACGAAATAAATAAAACACATACAAAATTATGTAAATATGTAGAAAAAGGTACAGCCTAATGACCATTACCAAAGTACTCGATGCCTTAAAGGAGGACAGAGCAACAAGAAAATCACCTACACGGGCCCGACGAAGCAAAACAGAAGACGAATATTAAGACAATTCACTCCCAAAGGGCTTTAAGAATTGTCCATCATAGAGTCTCCCACTTAGTCCGTCAGAGGAAAGCGTAGCGTCCAACAGACAAAGGGTTGAACGCCAAGCATGCGGTATGCCTTAAAAAAATTGGGTCATAACCTCTTTTAATAAACCGTTTGATAATTTTAGTGAAGACGGCAGAAAAATACTATGACCCATGATCCTACGAAGTTTGTAAACCACATCTCCATAGAAGTTAGACTTGCTTATACCTAGTCGTAAAAGAGTTTTTAAATTACAATTAAATTTTAAAACTAAGTCTGAATTTCGATGGTAAAACTTTGTAAAATATTTACGCAATTTATGACAGCGATAACTTTGTTTAAGAAGTTTGTTAGTTATAAATAGATTGCGTTCATTAAAATCATCAACACGAATGCACATCTAATTAATTGAGAATTATACACCTCATATGATGTAGCATGTCTAAATGTGGATAGTTAAACCATGTGTGCTAAAGCTTTATTAAAATGTGGAAGGTAGTATCTATATAAAACATGTGGTTTGATGATACATGTGTATTTTTATTCAAGTATCTTTACAATTTGCTTCATTTAAGGATAGTGATTCAAGATCGTCATGGAGACTATCAATACTTTCAAAATCATCTAATTCATTTCCACTTTCATACATTTCTTTGATATTATCAAAAAATACCACAAAAGTTTTAAACTGACTGTTAAGGTAATGTCGAGCAATAAATCTTTCCGCTGCACTGCCTAAAGCCTCTATTAGTTTAAGTGACGTTTTAGCTTGATCACTCTTTCGATTAAGCTCTTTAAATTGAGATCGATTTCTTGAAATTGTTCCCATTTTTTCTTCATGGATTCTTTCTGCATTCGTTTCTAGTAATGTTGCCTTCTTATCAAAAGCTTCAAGCATTTGTGTTCTCTTATCTTGCAATTTTGATGGAAGTTTTAATAACTGTTTGTCCATTTTTGTCTTCAATGCTGTCATCCATTGTTCCATTGCCCTATTTGTCTTTGAAGTTTTTCTATTTCAGCCACGGGATTGAGCTCCTCATTAAAAGAATGCTGAGCGAATTTCTCTATTTCATCAAGTTGATGGCAATTGTCATGTTTGTTATTCTTACATTTGTCACAACATAACTCCTTATGATTTTTGCAGTAGTACGTAATTATTTCATTATGTGTATCACAAATATCCATACCTTTCATATCAACGGTTTCAGCTGCAGCCTCAGCATTTTGAATGTGATGATTTTTCATAGAGATTTTCAGAGATTTTGTATGTGTCTCTGTGTGGCAGTCATCACATAAATATATTTTGCAAGTGGCACAGTAAAAAACAGCTGAGTTTAGTAAATAACTTTCAAAGCATCGCATACAGTTTATGTCGGTCGAAGTTTCGCGCTTTTTTGGACCATTAAAAGTCTTCTTATCTTCATTAAATTCTGTATAAATGAAAAATATTTTTATGAAAAAAGTAGACATAATAAGTACATACATATATTTCAGATATAAAAATCTGGAAACAAAGTGATCCCTCGGAAGCATTAATCACAACAAAATTACATGAAAAATGCAGACTCGATTCGATTGAGTCTGTTCATGAGGGATAATAAACATATTTGGTTCATCCCATGCTTAAAGTTAGTTGGTTTTTTAGGTCAGCTACAATTCAAAATAACATAACGTATGAATTAAGGATCCTACCTTCCATAGTTTGTATCAGTTTATCTAAGACAATTTCTTGGTCTTCTGAAAAAAACAAAAACAATTACATTATAAGCATACGATAAATCATTCAAATACTTTCAGATCTGTGTAGGATTAACGCAAATTGGTCGCTTTGTTTTGGAAGATAAGATTAGGTAACGTTATTATATATTTATATTGTTATAGATAGAAGCGATTATGTCATTTGACTTTCAAATAAGATAGTAAGATAGTATTATTTCTTATAGTTTTATCTATATTTATTTTAGATTGTGTCTTAATTAAATAAGGAGTATATGTAAGGTATAACACATTTACGCTTCATATTCTCTATCATCTGACATTCCTGTGTTGTTATTTCTCCGACTAATTCTTCAACTTTTGAGTGAACCCATTGAAGAATTTCCTCTTCGTTTTTCATGCCATCGACATATCTAAGCGCTGCTCGCCCGCCAAATGGCTCTGTCAAAAATTCCTGGATCATTTGTGAAAGCTCCACTTGAATATCATCCGATAGACTCTCTCCTAACTTTGGCAACGAATCCGTAAGAGAAGCTTTCATACTTTCGTAAGTAGCTTGGGTCAACGCCACCTTACCACCATGAATAATCTCGTCTCGGTTTTCTTTGATAGTTTTGATGAGTTTTCTTATTTCTTCAGGCATATTCATCACGTCAAGTAAAACAACAATCAGCAGAGAAAGATCAAAATCTCCTGGATTTACTCGATCATTTCGTGGAAATAACAATGAGTGTTGAATTCTTAAGATCTTATTTTTTAGTTTCTCCTCCTGTTCTTTAAGAATCTGGTCTAGTGACACGCCTGCATCCTTTAGCTCCTTGTCAAGTATTCCTTTACACACCATCTTCCCTCCTTTAAATATCAGCAAAAGGATTCGTATAAAATATACCATTTCATTATCCATTTTCTGAAAACGAAAGTAATGTATGCTTTCATTACTTTTTTATATTTATTTATCTGAATGATATGATTACTTCTGTTTTTTTGCAATTTTTTTCACAATAGAAAAGGCAGTATATAATTGGGAAACTGCATGGGTGTGTTTGTTATTTTCTTCAAGCCAAGTTTCGTTTCCAGTCTGATTTGCTGACCTGATTAACGGGCAAGTGTATGTGTTTATAACTTTAAAAATAATGATAAAGTCACTACGCAAAAATAATTACATATAGATAGCATAAAGATGAACGTATGATTTCAAACCTGATACATAATAATAATAATAATAATAATTGAAATAATAATGATAATGATAATAACAATAATAATAATAATACTTTTGGTATGGATATTTTGTCGTGTTTATTCACACGTATCATTTTTGTAAGTCACGAAGTGTATAAATCACAATAAAATTAAAGCTACTCGTTTATATTTAAAAGACGATTATGTACTGCAAGTAAAACCTTGCTAAAATGTAATATAACTAAAGTATTACAATGATAAAATGAATCGGCTGATCGTTACACAGAAGTTTTAGCTTAAACGTTAAGTTACTTTCGGTTGTTGTGGTTTTGTTTTTCTCCATTTTTTAAATAGTACCAATGTCAGTTTTCGAAGTATTCCGATTAAATCAATATTCGTTACAATTATGTTTGACCTGATTTCTGTTTAGATTTTCCACGTATAAATATTGGGTTCCCTAGAGCTATGTCATGGTTTAACAATTAGGCCCCCCGTGTTTTATATGTATAAAAATTTAAGTTCTCGTTTAAATCGTTTATTGTTGTTCTTTTCTTATAGAAGTTTCCGTTTAATTTTATGTACATGTATTCCAGCGTTATTTGTTCCATTCTTCAATTTGTAAAAAAATGGGATCCTATTTAATTAAGTGTCCTTTTATCACACTATATAAATAGATACATGTATCTTAGATTTAAATCAATTTAAGTAAAATGATTCTCTTTGATTTATTTTCAATATTTTTATGAATTTTAAATAAAAGAAAATAATATCTAATAACGGTGAACGCGATACACATTTTTCGTCTTGTTAGAAAAGAAGGTAAAAATCTGGACTTAAAACCTGCTGTTGAGAGTATGAAAATCTGAGGAATGGGAATCCATCTATAGTAAAAATAAGGACATTTCAGACTCTGTTCATGACAAAATATGAAAGGTACAATATATGACATGTCCCTATCACCTCTAATTATTTCTGTTTCACTGATTGCTTTGGATTGTGACGGGTTTTCAACATCCCACATATTAAACTGGAAGCATAATTTTTTTAATTTTAATTTTTTTTTTTTGCCGGAATCATAATTTTCCTGGGTTTTTTTGACAATGCACCCCGTTATGCAAACATGTATTTATAAACAGAAAGTGAAATGTAACTATTCCGCATTCAATATACTCTGCAATGAATTCAAAATCCAAATGAAATGGGTCCAATTAATAGAAATGGAATATAAACTTTAAGTTCGTACTTAGGTAGTCGTTGGGGTGGTTCATTGAATCGTGCGTTCACGCTTAACCTCCAGTCTAACGCCAGAAATGGTCTATAACATGACTTAATAAATACTTTAGATGACAACCAGGATTTTCTTATTTCGTACATATCAATCCACTGATTGCATTTATTAAGCAAAACAAAAATAATTACATATGAGGTAAACAAACTATCCCAACAAATAAATATATAAGTAAATCGGAACCTATATTAAATTAATTTATCTTATAATAGATTTTTAATGTTTAAAGTTTTATGTTATATGTAAAGTATTTACCTTAACAACTCTGTAACTACAACACCATTAAAGAAGTTTTTACGACAGGAAATACTGTCGTGAAAACTACACAACTAAAATTCAGTGTGCTTTTTATAAATTTCAGCAACCTGCAATTGGCTTATGGGTTTCCAATTTTTATGTAATAAAATTGTGTAGCTCAGTACTTTCGTTTTAGAACTGAGTATACACGTGTTGAAATATGTGACCCTGTTTTATGCTTTTAGTATTAATATATATTTTTCTGTAAATTGAAACTTTCTTGAAATTACAATTGTTTAAGACATAAGAACAAACATATATATTTGTCAAACTTTTCAAGAAAAAAAAGTGAATTTGTTATTTTGCAAATAGAAAATGATGAATGTACATGTATATATAAATATTCCCCTTTTTTCTTTTAATGTTATAAATAAAATTTGTCCAAACATAAACTGGGAAACCAAAGTGTAAAATCTAATAAGTCATTATAAAAAAGTAACTATAATTAGCGTATATGATATTTATTTTGTTTCTTCCCTTCATATCACTACCGTCCTTGCATATCACAATCAGTTACATAAAATAAGAAATGTTGTGATTTCAAAATGACTGGCAACTTTAATTTAACTTCAAACATATTTTAAAATCAACAAAATGTGCCATAAACGAGGATTATTCAACAAGTAATAGGACTAAGAGTCTTGCGTCTTCATATTCAATTTAATTTATATTATTTTCATTTGATTAGCGATCCGCGAACTGCCCGTCATATTTGTTGTCTGCATCGGGTCTACTAATTCAGTTCTGACCAAAGGATAAAATATAAGGCATGTGTTTCATACACTGTTTTATTGTATATTTCTAGATATACGTGTTATTAGTTACTTAATATAGTAATGGTACACTGTAATTATTTTCCCTGATTTTGTTTAATAAATGATAGCTCAGAAAAAGAGAAAATTTTTCAGTTGATTTCTTTATTTTACTGTGATGTACATAATCATTTGTTTTAAGAACGATGATGACATGTGTAAAATCACTACTATACATCGCTTTTACATTAAAATTATAACTATGTCCATGACCGCTGAGTTCTTTAATTACTCTAAAATCACGAGAAAAAGCGGAGAGTGGCTAGCCACCGAGCAATTCTATCGGAGAGGGGAACGAAATTATGATCGCTTTCTTTCCCGTTTCACATCTGCAAATATGGCCTGTTTATAGTTACGTTATTCAGACACCCAGAACACTAGGGCGTATACTTTATCAAAGAATAACGCTTGTTAAACTTTGTTTTTATTTTGCAAAGCTTTGAACGTCATTTATTGTATTGTTATCGTAAGACGGGTCGCGTACATAATTGTTCTATTACTTTTTGAACAACCCTCGTATTTTAGCAAGCCTTTCTTTTTAATTTGACGACCCCGAGTAAAAATGAAAAAGAGTAAAATTATTCAAATATTAGTATAAAATGTTTTAGAAAAAAGTCTATGTTTCCGAAAATGAGAACATTGTTTACTCTCTATTATTATTATCTACATACAATTATAGTTGTTTCGACACCGATCTTATCGCTTTATTTGAACATTCTTATTAATAAGCAACATTAACGTTTTTGATAAATAAGAACAGCTAGATGAGTAAGCATTGAGATGAAAGTATTTTTTATATCTTTAGATGTATTTCAAAAAGGAAAGTAAAAGTATAATCATGAATTAACTTCGGATACTCTAAACAGAAAGTTAGCGTACTTTCGTTTTTGTTTGTTTTTATTAATAATCTCTTTGTTATTTGCATTCACTAACTTAAACTTATTTTCATTTTCGATTCAAATATTATAACTTATAAATAGATCAAGCACAACAAATTATTTTGAGTCCGGGATTTGTATAGGTTTTTTTAGCCAATATTTTTAAAATTCCCAACTTTTACTGTTACAAATTAAGTAATATCCATCTATTAAAGCCGGTCATTAAATTAATTTTAAAGTTTTGAAATGTGACTTTCCTTAACAAGTTTTAAGTATTCATTAAGCTAATTAAGTTATACAACCGTTTACACCGTTTTTATGCATTTAGCGGCTGATGCTTTGTACAATAAAGGCGGGAAAACGAAAATTTCTTTTACGTAATAACAATGGTTTTTTTTTTTTCAAAGTGAAAATTTTATTTGCAATACATTCATAAAAATACATATGGCAAATACACAATAATACATATAATACAAGAACATAACTGACATTTGAAGGAATATATAACAACATTTTAAAATAAAAATATATCATGTTCCTTTGTTTATCTTGTAAATCTCGGAGGAAACATGTTTTAGATTATTATACGAGTATGTATTACTCGTCTTCAAATACTAAACGAAAATGCATCTCTTGAAAAATAGTACTGTGACATATTTATGTCAGGCTGTAATCAATAAATTTGCGTTATTTGGACAAAAGCTATCATAATACAGGTAATTAGATATATTTTTCACACTTCGGTGTAATTTTTTGAACAAAGAAGCGTAGATTGACGAAATAATGCGTCATAGTTTATCAGTGCGTTTAAATTTCATAAAATTCGCCGCCATTGCTGCCATAATCATTATGTGACGTTCGGATACCTTTGTATGACATTCGGTGACCCAAATGCTACTTTTAATTGAAAACATGGCTTTGCAATTATACATTACGGTGTATTTATTCAGTAACATGCATTGTACCAAAAAACATGTTGGATTCATATTGTTGTGAGAGATGATTAATGAATTATTTTTTCTTGTATTTATTAAAAATAGTACAGTACTTAAAATTGTGTATGGTCCGTAACTAAAAATAGGTGCTAGAATTCACAACATTTGAAGTCCCGCGAGATTTCAGTTGAAAACAGACTCCATATTGGTAGACAATCTCTACATATTTCTCTAACAAATAGTCTCTAACTGCACACGAACTGCCAACATTCTGGTAGCGTTGACACATAACTTTACTGTCACACACCGTCAAAATAAAAGCGACATACAAAGTTATGGAAGCCAGAATTAGTTCCGCTGAAAGATATGGAATACATGAATGAATTTAAAGTCCGTAGTTAGGTAGTCGTTGAGTTGGTCCATTGAATTGTACGTGTCACGTTTAACCCCCAATCTTACGCCAGAAATGGTCTATAACATGACTTAATAAATACTTTAGATATAAATAAATGTAGAATTTTTTTTAGTAAAGCTGTACAGCGATGTAAAAGGAAATACTGGTATACGGTACAGGAAGATTTTGTTATCTAATGTTGAACTTGATCAAAATAAATTTTGGAAAGATATTGGGAAAATAGGTATCAATTCAAGTAAGAATAAGTCTATTCCTATGGAAATTGTTGATGAGGATGGTTCTATTGTTTCGAACCCAGATAATGTCTTGAAAAGATGGGAAAAAAGCTTTAAAAATTTATACAATGATAACCAGGGTTTAAACTGTAAGTATAACTGCGTTAATAGAGATGATAATATTTTTCATAGTGAAACACATGTTCTAGAATTTAGTGAAAATATTTCGATTTTTGAGGTAGAAAAAGCTATTAAGAAAGCCAAAAATGATAAAGCTAGTGGTTTAGATAGCATACCCTATGAAATATTTAGATATAATACCTGTACTCGCATTCTGCATAGAGTTTTTAATGTTTGTTATGAAACTGGTAAGATACCAAGAGACTGGGGTAAGGGAATTATTAACCCAATACCAAAATCTAATATGTTAGATCCTAGAGACCCTCTTTCATATAGAGGGATAACTTTAGCGGCAACAATGTACAAGTTATATTGCTCTGTTTTAAATGACAGGCTTTCAAAATGGTTGGAAAACAATGATAAGCTTGCAGATGAACAAAACGGTTTCAGAAAGGGGAGAAGTACCATTGATCATTTGGCGAGTTTGACATCAATTATTGAATCTAGACTGAAAAAACGACTACCTACATTTGCTGCATTTATAGATTTTCAAAAAGCATATGATAGAATCGATAGATCCACTTTGTGGAACCGTATTGCTCGAATGGGGGTAAATAATAAAATGTTGAAAGCGGTTATGGCACTTTACACACATGTTCAGTCTTGTATTAGGTTAAATGGATACATGTCTGATTGGTTTGATATAAAGTTTGGTTTACGTCAAGGGTGCATTCTTTCTCCTGTACTTTTCAACTGTTTCATAAATGATTTAGCCATACAATTGAATGCATTAGGGCTTGGTATCGAAGTCGAAAATGGTAGTTGTTTATCAATATTGTTATATGCAGATGATATAGTTATACTTGCAAAGAATGAACAAAATTTACAATTGATGTTAGATTGCCTAGGTGAATGGTGTCAAAATAACCACATGTTAATCAATATGACCAAAAGTAATGTTGTACACTTTAGAACAATGTCTATGCAAAAATCTCAGTTTGTTTTTAAATGCAATGATGAGGTACTTCAATACACTCAAAAGTATACCTATCTTGGTCTGACTCTTAATGATTTTTTAGATTATAAAGTGACTGCTAAGTTTGTGTCACAAGCAGCAGGAAGGGCCTTAGGATTACTTATTGCAAAATTCAAGGCAATAGGTGGTATGCCATTTCACAAAATTATTCGACAGCCTTGTTTGGCCAGTCATTGCATATGGTGCAGGCATTTGGGGCACTAGACAGTTCAGTTGTATAGATGCAATACAAAACAGGGCCATGCGTTTTTTCATGGGAACTGGTAAATACACACCTAACCTTGCTGTTGCAGGTGACATGGGCTGGGAGCCAACTTTTTCTAGACAACTAAAATGTGTAGTGAACTTGTGTTGTAGATTTTCAAAAGTGCTAGACAGAAGAATAAATAAAATGGTGTACAATCGTTGTAAACATTTATCTGGTATGCATTGTAAAAACTGGTATTTTACAGTAAACGAGTTGTTCAAAAGATATCATTGTAGTGAATATATTGATGTAGAAAATGTACATTTATATAAGAAGACTCTATTAGAGAAATTGCAAGTAAACTATTTTAACCAGTATCTAGATAATTGGATTGAATCTTTACATGGGTTATATAGTTCACATGGGTCTGGAAGTAATAAATTGAGAACATACAGGAATTTCAAATTTGATTTTGAAACTGAGAACTATATCAAAGTACTGCTTCCATATAAGCATAGATCAGCACTTGCAAAATTTCGGTGTGGAGTCGCTCCAATTAGACTAGAAACTGGTCGCTATGAAAGACTAGCAGTCAATGATAGAATATGTCCATTGTGTAATACAGAAGTAGAAAATGAAATTCATGTTCTTTTAAAATGTCCACAATATTTAGATATCAGACAAAATTTGTTAGACAAAGCAATGTATATTGATAATGGGTTTCCTATGTTAAATGATGTTAGCAAGCTTAATTTTTTACTTTCCAATGGTAGTATTGTTAGAGAAGTTGCAAAATCCTGCTACCTTATTTTAGAAAAACGTGCAAAATGCTTGTATTATGATTAGGTCTTTTTATATATATAGTTTTATATGGTTTTAAGACTTTTTTATTGTCTACAAAAAAGGCCTTTTTAGTGATATCACCTTTTTTAAAGAATTTAAAATCTTAGCTGTTTTTTAAAGATATTTTAAAATGTAAAGAATTAAACATCTTAGCTGTTTTAAAGTATTGTAACAAATTAAAGTTCTTATCTAATATTTAAGTAATACAACTACTCAGATATGTATTTTATTTTATCTTACTGGACTGCTCATATATGACTATGTAAAATACCTATCTGTGTAAGGTTTAATCTGATCTAACCTTTTAAATGTGGATTGTATTTTATGATAATTGTAACATGTTTGTAACAATATACATATAGTCTCTTATAATTCTTTATAAGAATGACCATTTACATGCATTTTAAGTTTTATTGAATGTATATTTGTATTATATGTACATGTAATGAATGAGACTTAAATAAACTAATAAACCTAGACCTATAATCAAAATAATTTCGTAGAAAACTGACAACAACAAACCTTTTCTTATTTCGTTCCTATTAATCCAACGATTACACTAATTAGCCCAAACAAAAAATGAGATATTTTAACTAACCTAAAAAGTAATATATTAGTAGATCGGGTTTCTCTAATAAAATAATTTATTTGAAAAAAAGATTCTTTTTAATGTTAAAGTTAAATGTTATTAGCAAAGTATTCACATTAACAACTATGAAATTACAACTTACAACAAGAAGTGTCGTCCAAACTACATTATTGCTATTACTTGTCTTTTGGGTTTCCAGTTTTTATAAAATTGTTAGCTCAGTACTTTAATTTGTTTAAACGTGTTGAAATATGTGACCATGTTAACTTTCTTGAAATTACAATGGCTTAAGACATAAGAACAAACATATGAATTTGTCAAACTTTTCGAGAAAAAAAGTGAATTTTTCATTTTGCAAATTAAAAAATAAATGTACATGTATATATAAAAAGTGTAAAGGGGTAAAATTTTAGTTTTCCTTTATGATTATAAATAGAACTAAAAAGGCATTTACTGGGAAACCGGAGTATATATATGAATGTAACTATTAGCGTTTTTGACATTTTGTTTCTTCTTTTTATACCACTTCCGTCCCTGTCCGTGCCATCATGAACAATCAATTACATAAAATAATAAGAAATGTCGTGATTTCAAAATGACTGACAACTCTCGCAATTAAACAAATGCCGCAAAAACACACGCAAAGAATCATCACAATGTGCCATATACGAGGGTTGTTCGACAGGTAATAGGACTAAGAGTCTTTCATATTCCATTATAAGATTATTTTTATTTGATTGGTAACCCGCGAACTGTCATTCAGTTCTGACCAAAAGGATTGAATACGAGAACTATGTTTCATATGTACTGTTTTATTGTATATTTCTAGTAACTTAATAAAGTAATGATACACTGTAATTATTTGTATTATTTTCCCCGATTACAATTCTTTTGCCCGCTTTATTTGAACGTTCTTATTTATAAGCAACATTAACGTTTTTGATAAATGAGAACAGCTAGGTTAGTAAGCATTGAAGATGAAAGTATTTTTATTTTATATCTTTAGATGTATTTCAGAAACGAAAGTAAAAGTATAATCATGAATTAACTTCGGATACTCTAAACAGAAAGTTAGCGTACTTTCTGTTTTGTTTGTTCTTATTAATAATCTCTTTGTTATTTGCATTCACTTATGCTGTTTATTCTACCATGAATTAGACGTGAATCTATCGAAGTAAGAAAGTATAATAGTTGTATCCATTACTTATTTTTTTTAAAAAGTCTATATGTTGTCTTACATTGATTTGAAAATAAAATCCGAAAAATAAAGGGGAATTTTACACTTACCTTTTTGGGAAATAAAAGCAGCGTTAATAAAACTACTCAACTGTTTAAATGTTTAATATCTAAATTTAGTTAAATCGCAGTACTTCTCACATTAAACTATTTGATCAACTTGATTCTCAAACGATTGCATTATAATCAAATAATCTGATATTACCATAAATGTGATACTAGTATGTCTCTCGAACTTAAAACACTAGACACTGAGTCATTTTCTTTTAAATACATGTATAAATTCAGGCATTTTCTTTGAAATACATGTATAAATTCACTAAAATCTCACTGATCGACAGGGTGTTTGACTTACTTTCATTTTCGATTCAAATATTATAACTTATAAATAGATCCAGCAAAACAAATTATTTTGAGTCGGTTTTTTTGAGCCAATATTTTTGAAAATCAAAAATAAATTGTCACAAATAAATAATATTTTTATCATTAATATCATCATTCACCATGAGGTTTTTATTTGATATGCCTCTTACTATATATACTTCATACTATCTTTTAAAGCCGGTAATTGAATTTTAAAGTATTGAAATGTGACTATCTTTAACAAGTTTTAACTATAAATTAAGCAAATTAAGTTATTCAACCTTTTTCACCGTTTTTTATGCATTATGAATTTTTCTTTCGCGGATGCTGCTTTGTACAATAAAAGCGGGAAAGGGGAATTTCTTTTACTTAAAAACTGTTTATTTTTGTTTTGTTTTTTCAAAGTCAAAATTTTATTTGCAATTCGGCAGAGATCTGCCACTGACAATACAAAAATTAAAATACATATGGCAAATACACAATAAAAATCATAACCAAAAACTGACATGTCATGGGGATATAACAATCTTAAAAAAAATCATGTACGTTTGTTTATGTTCAACATAGAACTTGTAAATGTCAAAGCACACATGCTTTCAATTATGCATATACTTTATATCTTGTCTTCAAATACTTTAACTGTTGAAAAGTGACAACGAAAATGCATCGCCTCTAAATAGGTTGATAACCCGAAGTAAGTATCATTCATTTATTTGATTCTTAACCATGTACACTAATATTTAATCATACAAATATTAAAACATGAAATAAGAACACGGCTATTCTTTAAGAACTATAAGAAAGTACTTTCATAAATGCAATATATGTAAAACTGTACATTTAAGACTATTTTACACGATAAAAACCAATGTATGTTTGTTAACTTATTATGCTGTAGAACCAGGATCTTTTTTAGGAAAGTTGAGCTAAATTAACGTCAGCTAATAATTGTTTATTTGGCATTCAGACCAGCAGCGAACAGATTATCACACTTACCAGGTCATCTTAAAAATGCAATACTGCCTTTATTAAAAACAGTATTAACATACAAACTTAATAAAATTAAACAAGAAATAATTTTTTTTTAAACATATCATAAAGTAAAGAAGTACACACACGCACGCACGCACAAACACACACACACACACACACACACACACACACACACATATATATATATATACACTGTATGTATTTTAAAAATTATTATTATTATTATTATTATTATTATTATTATTATAATCTGCACGTTTGTAACGTCACTTTTCATTAGATAATAGTAACGTTTATATTATCAGTTATATAAATATTCCTGACAGATTATGTGAACTTGCAGTGGAAAATAAAGTTCATGTTTTATTTCATTGCCCACTGTATCAAATCTCAGAAATAATATTGTTAAAAAAGCTATTCAGATTGATGCCTCATTAACAATTTATGTGATCAGGATAAATTAAACTTTGTACTCTCAAATAAACATAATGATAAAAGTAAGGTCTAAAATTTGCTTTTTGATTTTAGAAACCAGAAACAACCATTTATATAAATAGGTTAACAGACTACATTTCAGGATTAGTCATATATCCTTTTTTACTTTAAGTATTATTAGCGTAAATAGTGTAAAGCAAAGTTATATTATCTCATTCTATGTGGGAGATGGGGTTTATATACAGATACTGACAGTTTAAAGACTAACAATTCAAATACGTTTGTTTTTTTGTCTGCAAATAATATTGTATTAAAATAAATGTATGTCTTTAAAAAAGTCTAAATTCATAAACAAGAGTGTCTGTAATGTCTGTATCTCACCTCCTGCCTGGAGTGAACAGTTAATATATTTTTAAATACATAGAATTTTTATTGTAGAAATATGATATATTTTAAATTACATAAATAAGTTGTTTTAACCCAAGGTTTTGATAATCACTTCTGACCAGTTCATCTATGTTCTAACCATGAGTGATAAATGATTTTGTAAAACCATTTTTTATATTGCGTGATAGTGCTTCTATTACAAAATTTAATATTTTACAGTATAATTTCTTATAGCAGTTTTTAAGACAATGTCAGTAGAGGCTATCAAACTTTTCGAATGTTAAAAGTCTATTATAATTTTGTAATTAAATGTCTAGAATAACTTTTAAATAATGGCAATGTGCAATTATGTTATCATATTGCAATTGATTTGTCTCAACATTTACATCATATGAATCAACTGTAAATGTGAATATGTAAATAAGGGAGGTAAATCTACAGTACATATTATACATTTCTATAATATGGACTATGGAGTTATCCCTCTTAGTATGTAATTCTTTCGAGAATGGCTATATACAATTTCAATGTTTTATATGTTATGTATATATATATTTCATGATACGTTGTCCGGCCAGTCGCAATTCTGAACGTCGTTATTGAACTTCAAACCCGTAGGGCAATACATGTTTTTCCATGTGTATGGACTTGTGTACTCTGGGTAACTGATACAGTTGTTGCTTATCAAAGCGAAATCGGCGGTTAAAATGATCATTGGAGCTCCACATTTCCTGAAGAGATGAAGAAAAGTGTCAACAGAACTATGGTCCACTTCTAAATAAACATTTAATAAACAGCCTAAAGTAACAATTCATGTATCGTAGCCTTGGCGGGCAGTCCATATGAAAGTAATTGATATGTTTATCATTATGCTTATTGCCTAGAAACGCTAAAATACCGAAATTATTAAAATGGATACGCTTAGCAGTGCAATATTAATAAGATATGTAACAAACTTGCAGACAGCCAAACTGTTACCTATTCAACAACGACTGAATTTCTGTTTCGTATCATGCAAATCTATTCCATACAAAAAAAATTAATTGATACAAAAATCCTTTATTTTAATATTTCACATGTGTATGCGTACTACAAAGATTTTCACTTACAACTGCTTTCTTATTTAGCTCGATCGTGAAACGAGTTGTTGCAACTTGTTTTAATCTCTTTCGAATCCACTTCATAGAACTAACAGTACGAGTGTCCTATGTGAAAAGATGGCCGTTGTTTCAAAAGTCGTAATCGTAAGTCGTTGATATGCAAGTCGTTGTACCTGTAGTCGCCCTGTAAGTTGTAGCTGTTTTGATTATCGTATACGTCCAGAATATTTTTGGCCAGGGTCATCGTCGTAGTAGTAAAGGACTAGTCGTCGTTAAAAGAAGTGATTGAAATATTCAAAGTCGAAGTGATTGGTCACAAAAATGTAGGCGGGGCCATTGTCATTGTCGTGGGCGTAGTCATTGGCGTAGGCTTAATTGTTCTTAACGTATACAGCTTACAGTAAGCTACTTTCGATGTAAGCTGCTTTCGATGTAAGCTGTATACAGCTGTAAATGTTACCTAATATATTCACATCAAACATACATGCATTTATATATAAATGTATCTTACATAGAGGCCTTCTTTCTATGACACACATAATGGAATATAAAAATATAATTAATTGCAAATTTGGAAAAATAGGCAGAGCGATCATCTGCTTTTGTTATCTGACTTAATATATTTCGCCTAGTACTTCATTCCTTATTTTAAGTTAACCATTGGCATTAACAACAACATTTTACATGTTCTTTAAAGTATTTCTAAAATTCATTTGTATTGGCTTGATTTTTATTACCCCAAAGTGCGGTCGTTTGCTTGATATTAAAAATTGCGTAAGTACCTATGTTACGCACTTTGGTATATACTCGTATATAAACAAACTAAGAAATACGAAAACGTTTTAAGATACAAACACATAATTTATTAGCAGTTAAAATCACAGATATACATACGTACATACACATATATACATATATTAAGCTCCATTTTAAAATCATTTAATTTAGTATAAGCACTTTATCTATAAAATAAATGTAATTTGTATTAATAAAGATAATAATGACTAAAAGTTAAAATACTTCTTAGGATGGTTGCATTACTTCATGCAGTGTTTTCCAAAATTTAAAGTTGGACTTAAAGAGAATATTTTTTATATTCATCCATTTTATATTCATTTAAACTTATCAATATCTTAAGGGTGCTATAAGCAATCAAATTAAATTCTTTATTTGCATTAATCATTTAGGATAGTTATAGCAGCAATACAAATATTGTGATGTTATAACATCATTAATTATGTAGGGAAGGACCCTAGATAATGTTGGTATAACTTTTGGTCCAACCCTTATGATGGTAGATTGTGTAAATTTATCATGTACAAAATATACAATAAAATATTATTAAACTAAATTAATTATGTTTTTATTCATTAATAATATATGAAACTAAAAAAAGTAGTTTGCTCTCTTGGTGCGTGTGTGCGTGCGTGTGTCGTATCTGTGTTTGTGTTCTCTTGGTTATTGAATTTGTAAATAATCAAAAAGTAAATGAAATGTGGCCTCGATCAGACATCATAATCTTAACATAATTGGTCACTTCAGCTATTTTGTAAATAAATGAAATCAGTATCTTCTTTAAAATAATATTACAATATTAGATTTTTTTATATAAGTAAAGCTAGCTATCTCAAATACAAAATCAAAAACTTAATATCCGAAGAAACAACATAGCTCAATTTAAGATATAAAAAACAAGCAAAGTACAAAATCAAAAACTTAATATCCGAAGAAACAACATAGCTCAATTTAAGATATAAAAAACAAGCAAAGTACAAAATAAAAAACTTAATATCTGAAGAAACAACATAGCTCAATTTAAGATATAAAAAAACAAGCAAAGTAGAGTTCAATTTATTGAATATTTAGTTTGCATTAATTACCAGCTCGTGCTCTTTATGGATATCTATAGTATCTGAACAACATGAATAGATGTTCATTTTCTTTGCTATCTGATTTTGCTACATTTCAGTGCAAGTTTTAATTAAAGTTTTTGTTCTGTTTAATTCATTTCTCAAAATATAGCAAACAATAATGAACTTTCATTCGATTAATCATGTGTAAAAATGAAATCACGAGTTTCAGCATGCCATATTACGAGTTCGAATCATATATTGAGCCTATTATATTTTAGCATTGAACATTATATGCCCAGTTGCAGACTGGTGTCGGAAGACTTTCGTCAAAGAGCGTGTTCTTCGGACAAGTATGTTCTTCCCAATAATATGTTACTGATCCATTCAGTTCCGTTGACGCATGCGCACATTGACAAAACTTTTTGCATCCGGAACTGCGAAGCGCTGCTAATCTCTTCACTTCATATTCACTTTTTGTGCAAGTTCCTGAAACAATGACGTTAATCACATGTTGGAAATTAACTTATAACTTGTGTCCTGAATTTTCGAAGTGCAAATGATAATTCTATTTAAATCATAAATTCATATTAGTTTATTTATATTAAGTAAAATATTCACGCATTGATTAAACATTGTAGAAGAGGAATCATAATTAAACATAATAAGTAATAGAAAGAGCATCGAAGCATGCATTTATTGTATCCCCGACAGACAGTGCGATATACAGAGTGCCGAAAACTAAAACCTGCATTATATTGTGCTTTAATGACTCTTGACAAAGGTATACAATGATTATTCCATTTTTTACACAATTTTTTTTCTACAATTTTTAAATCATTTTGCTATTTAAAAGAAGAACCCAACACAATAAATACATTACCGAGTTCATTGAGGCAACCGTCTTTCTTATCACCAACGCCTTTAATAAATAGGTAAGAGGTGCAATGTATATGATTTAGGTTTGATAAGTAGTTCTCATAGTCCTTAGACTATGTCACTATATAAGTTATATATATATTTATAATAAGAAAAAAAATTTGTATTTCAATTTAATTATTGTTGAAATATAAAAATATATTATTGAAAATTGGATTTTTTTTTATCTCATCTTCATCCTCCTCGTCCTCATCCTATCTTGTCTTGTTAAATCTTATCTTGCCTTACCTTACCAAACCATACCTTTACCTGACCTTTACTTTACCTGACCTTATCATACCTAACCTGACCTGACCTGATCTGACCTTACCTAACCTTACCTTACCTATATGTTACCTATATATTATCAAAATGCTTTGGCACTGAGAACCTTATGTAATGCTAGGCAATTACTTACTGGGACACGTCACTATGTAGTCATGCGTTTAGCTCAGAAGTTCAATCTATGTACATCATAATGGTCATATTGCTTATAATAATTTGCGTCTGGTAATAAATGAACGAGTATAAATCAAAGAAAAAAAGTCTTGGCAATGCATATATTTATTAGGAAAATAAACATAGAAGTCAAAGTTGAGGTCAATTAAGGTTAAAGATGATCGAAAAAAGTTTGATGATTAAAAAAAACCCAAATATAACAAGAATAAAGATTTTCAAACTTGCAAAAAATGATTAAGAAATATGAATAATGAAAATGCCTCAGAATTATTTCATTATTGATCTATATAGATTCAAAAATAATGTACATATTCATATTGAAAGATCGAATATCTTACTCTGACATTGAACATAGTAGTCATGGTTACACACTGGCGTTGAAAGACTTTCATCAAACAAGGTATTAGCTGGACATGTCTTCTTCACCCATTTGTACGTCACGGAGCCGTCAATCTCGGTTGATGCGTACGCACACTGACAGAAGTTCTTACATCCTGAACTTTTGAGAGCAACCAGTCTAACATTTTCATATTGGTGTTTGGTACAAGAACCTGCATCAATAATTAAGATATGTTTTATGGCCATTTCGATAAAAACAATTCAATCAAATTTTAGGGGTTTGCATAGAATCTATTGTTTTTCGTGTACTTATCGTAAAAGATATCTAGAGATAAAACTATTGGTTAAAATAAAATAAAAAAAAAAAAAAAAAAAAAAAAAAAAAAACAACACCTTATTTGCCTGTACAGTATATGTTTATCAAAATGACTTAATGCTGCATGCATCAAGATGAGTTAAAAATTTTCAACAAAATCAAACTTGGATAGATCTGTAGTAAGAGGTGTAAACAGATTTTACTTTCAAGTAATAATTGACATGTTATGTGCAATTAAAGACTGATTTTGCAGTATAGTATTTATCAGCACATTTGTACTGCGTGACTTACGCAGTAAGTGCGTACGATTTTTGCATATTTCAACCTCTTTTTTTTTGGTAATATGGATTGGAAGTATTGTTTGCAATGTGTCAATTATTTTCTTTTTTCACTTCACAATTCTTCACCTTTAAATGACATCTTCACCACGGTTATAAAAATTAGCATCAATTTGTAATTCATATTCAATGGCTACACTCTGTTAAAGTTCATACGCAATATTGTAACAAAAATATTAGTGTATCAGTGGAGCACTTAATAAAGTTAAACATTCGTTTTAAAGTTTCTGGCGTACAAATACAAATAACGTTACCATATTCTTCAAAACACTCATTGTAGCCTGAAAATATAAAGTCGGAAAGTGATATTTAATACATATTTTATTAATATATATATTATTTATTAATATATTTACAAATGTGTTTGGTTTTTGAACGTTTTACCCTGATAAATAAATTCCGTATGACTTCTGCAGAGTTGTTGACTCTGTATAGAGCAATTGCCTTCTTACAACAACAATATTATTGCTTTCCCTGGTAAACAGTCACAACGAATCTTATTTCCTTATAGCAACTCTTATTGTTTGTAAATTGTTCAATTTGAATCTATGAAGCAAATTTGTTTTAATGCTTATTATAATGCAGATTTGATGTACGAGACACATGATAATAATTCATCGCAGAATTAACAACAGCAAAAACAACAACACATCAGAACTGGTGATTAATGTCTAATCTATTTAGAGACATTATGCTATTAATGTCGTTGTAAAAGTCAGATTGAGTTGATATTATAGCTATATCTTCCAAGAGATTGATCGATATAGTGGTGATTGATCAATAATTTATAATTTAAAGTACTATGATAGAAGCTACCTAGATTATAAAAAACACCTCCCCACGTCTTTTTTAAAAACCCTGAACTCAGAAAGTGTGGTAACGTGTATTGGTTATTTTGTTTGCAAAGTAAAATAAAGAATTTCACACAACTATGACAAAATATAGTATTTTTTACGAGTGCACTCACCATTTGCTCGTGGATAGGTATAGTATCACTTGAATAACAATAGTGCAAAAGGAATGTTATAAATAACCTTATCTAAAATAATGTTGTTTTAATGTTGTTAAACAAGTTATCATATGACTGTTCATGTTTAACTGCATGAGTGTTTGATAATTAAAATAAAAATATAGATTGCAAGATAATAATAATTATAATAATAATAATAATAATAATAATAATAATTTTTTGAATAAAAATGACACAATCTTAAAACCTGTATAAAATGCATGTAATAAATATAATAAATAATAAAACTACATTGACGCATTGAGCGATGAAAAATAAACTCGTATATAAGGACTCCCTGTAACTTTTTTTTGTTTAACTCGTACTGGAAATAAAAGAGTCCGCAAATCATACTATGATCTCAAAAACAAAATTACTATAAACGTTTTCTACGCATTTGGTTGAATGGAATTTAAATCTTTATAGAAATTTCTTCCTCGCTGAAATATCAACAATTTTCTTTGTCAAGGCACAGGATGCATGTTTTACCGTGGAAATGATCATCAGAACAGAACAGATTCATTTCTAGTATGATGTTAAACAGAACGTGTTACATAGTTCGACTCAACTTGAGCTTGTGATTGATATCATGAATACTGTCATTGGGTAAAAACAGATTTTCATTTTAAGGAAAATATATTACCTGAAACAATTGGAACCTGTCCTCCAGACAGCTGTGACGTAGGCGAACCGTTTGAACCTGAATTATCTTGTCCCGATCCTATTATTGCAAAAAAAAAAATACTGGTTATATGTGTATTAGATATATGATATGTATATATACGTTTGCATAGATATATATAGATAGATAGTTTTATTTACTTCACACGGGAGAGCATAACGTATTTACACAAGGAAAAACATCTACATCTACAGTATCCAAAATATATATTAAGTTGACACAAGCGGTAGATCCTAGATATAGGTAAACGAAATTGAAGTAATATTCTTATTTAGGTAGAATGTAAAGAAGAATTTTCAAATTCTATTACATCAAAGTTATTGTTTTATTCGACAGATGTACAAAAAGCCTTGATGCACCAGACGCATTTAAACCTGAGTCCAGTAATTCCCTCACGCGTTCACAAATAATAATAATAATAATAATTATATCCCCAAAACACAAAAAAAAAAATATTTTTTTAAATAAATCAAATGATAAAAAGATAAATATATAAGTAAATAAAACCCCATAAACAACAAAAAAAACAACAAAAAACAAACAAACAAACGTGGCATGCTGTATTTTGAATAAAAATGATACAAACTTATAACCTGAAAAAAAAAAAACAAACAAAAAAATGTGTTCATGTGATAAAAAACAACAATTCAAAACATTTGTCAAACGTATTAACACTTGTAATACTGAATTAATATAAGCACAAATTTTGGAGAACGATCATTTAAAAACCATTTGATAAATATAATAAATAAATAAACGACATTGACGCATTGAGCTCGGAATATAACGACTTCTTGTATTTTTTTTTAACTTGTACTTGACAAAAAAAGACCGCGTATTATACCATGATCTCAAAAACAAAATTACTATTAACGTTTTTACGTATTTGGTTTAATGAAATTTAAAATCTTTATAGCTATTTCTTCCTCGCTGTAACATCCACTATTTTCTTTGTCAAGGCACAGGATGCATGTTTTACTGTGGAAATAATTATCAGAACAGAACAGATTCATTTCTTGTATGATGTTAATTAAACAGAATATGGTTTAATGGTTCTACAAAAAATGAGCTAGTGAATAATATTATAAATTATGTCATCGGGTTAATTTTTTTTATGTAAAAACGTAAATATATTACCTGAAACAATCGGAACCTGTCCTCCGGACGGCTGTGACGTAGGTGAACCGTTCAAGCCTGAATGATCATGGTCCGATCCTATTATTGGTTACATGTGTATAAGGTATATGATATGTATATATACATGTACATAGATATATAGACAGATACTTTTCTTTACTTCACATGGGAGAGCAAAACGTATTTACACAAGGCACAACTTCAACATCTATAGTATCAAACATATATATTAAGTTGAACTAAGCTGTTACAACACAAGCAGTCGAACCAAGATATAGGTAAACGAAATTTCAGTAAAATTCTCATTTAGAAGGAAAGTAAAGACGAATTTTCAAATTCTATTACACCAAAGTCATTGGTTTCTTTGACAGATGTTCAAAAAAGCTTTAGGCAACAGACACATTTAAAGCTGACCCCAGTCATTCCCTCATTCGTTTACACAATTCATGAACATAATCAACCGTTTCTATAATTCCATTATGTAAAAGTGTGTAGAGATTTAAACATAACATATCTACTTTGTGTGAAGTCAAATGTGTTTATTATGTATTTACAAAGACACTCTGTAGCAATTAACAGTGTTTTCTTTGTATAAAAGCGGATGAGATACCTAGACGACATGCGTTACCTTTAAATTTGATAATGTTTTACTAGAAGTCTGTAGAATTTCGTTCTACATTCTTTGGACGTAACATTGAAGTATCAATATGTAATCACCTGTACATTGCACGTTATCTGCATGGTTGCAGACTCGAATTTTTTTGTCGAATAAAGTTCCTGCAGGACATGTATGCTCCACCCAATGATACGTCACAGATCCATCTAACTGTGTCGACGCATGCGCACATTGGCAGAATTTCTTACAGCCGGAATTTGTTTTTGCAACTAAGCGGACATTTTCATAAACAAACTGAAAGCATGCGCCTGAAAGCAAATATAGTGTGCTTTTAGTTAAATAATTGTAATATATGAGAACGATCAACTCTATTAGTGTTATTGGCATCTTGTTAGGATTATTTAAGACCTTTTTCAGATTTATTATACATGCGCACATTGACAAAACTTTTCACATTCGGAGCTTCGCTTTGGTACAAGTCGTACGTTTTCGTATACATACTTTGTGCAAGTACCTGTTATCAAAAAAAATGAATCATTCTTTTTTCTAATGTATTGCCATAACACGATAATTACAAAAATTGTGCTAAGAATGATATGTACTTTCAAAAATGAATAACACTACCTTGAATCTACATTTCTCAAGGTATAGATTAAGAAAACTTGTAACGAATATGATATAATTTCAAGGAAAATACACAGAAACATTAATATCATTAAAGCACAAAACAGAACACATTTAACTTTTCATGATTTGAAGACTATTAAAAACTTAAATAAGCACTACTTAAGAGTTAGTGCCTTTTGCCTTAACATAAAAGATCATATATAGTGATGTGTATGCGTTGAAGTGATGTAACAAAAAGGGATTACTGCATGTCAAAAATAACATACACTATGGTAATAATAATGATACACGGTTTTGATTCCATTGGTCTATGCCAGTAAGAAATCTACATTAATGTAAATTATTAAGTTAATCGTTTTCGTCTGCACAGGAAGCAAATATACGTGAAGATTTTATTCAATTTACGTCTATGTGTAAGATTTGATTCAATTTAAGTCTACGTTTAAGATTTGATTCAATTTATATTAAGCTGATTCAAACACTTGAAAAGGACATTGGAAATAAGCTATTCATGTATGTGCCACGGAAACATGACATTTGGCATGTACATGTTATTTTTTAGCATAAAGACAAAATTAAAAAAAAAGTTAAACAGATCACATTCGTATTTTAATAAACCAAGCTTCAGAAAAATGACTCTTTATATTGATTGCTTTTGATCAATAGGTATTTTGAATTCTATAGATCATTATATTATTATAGTATTGATGTGACTTATGCGATGCAAATGAAAATTGCCATATAAAATTCTTTATTTTATTTATATTTTTACCGTGTTCCGATTTACAATCTTCACTTTCCTCCTCTGAAAAATATAAAAGTAAACATGTTTACTATTTAAGACCGTACATGAGTGTATATAAGACAATGGCAAGTTAAAGGCTATATATCTTTATACATTATAAAAGCTGAAGTTTAAAAGTTCAATCTTTGTACTTGAAACTGATCATATGGTTAATAGTTTATTTGCGACCGGTAATAAATAAATACGAGTATATATCAAAGATTACTGAATGCCTACAACAGTCTAGAAAATGTATATTTATTTAGAAAAATATACAAAGAGGTCAATTGAAGTTCAGGACAATTGAGGTTAAAGATGATCGTATAAAGTTTGATGATTGCAAAAAAAACCAAATCTTACAAGAATGACAGATTTTCAAACTTGCAAACAATGATAAAGAAATGATTACCTCAGAATGATTTAATTATTGATTTATATAGATTAACAAATAATGTACATATTTTTATTGAAAGATCAATATCTTACTCTGACATTGAACATCGTAGTCATGGTTACAGACTGAAATAATTTCATCAAACAAAGTATTAGCTGGACATGTCTTCTTCACCCATTTGTACGTCACGGAGCCGTCAATCTCTGTTGATGCGTACGCACAATGACAGAAGCTCTTACATCCGGAACTTTTGAGAGCAACCAGTCTTACATTTTCATATTGGTGCTTGGTACAAGAACCTGCATCAATAATTAAGATATGTTTTTTGGCCATTTCGATAATAACAATTCAATCAAGCTTTTGTGGGTTCTCAAAGAATCTTTTGTTTTTCGTGTATTTATGAAAAGACATCTAGAGATAAAACTATTGGTTAAAATAAAATACATTTCAAAACAGACTTTATTTGCCTGTACAGATTATGTATATTTATCAAAATGACTTTAAGCTGCATGCCTCAAGATGGGCAGAAACTTTTAAACAAACTCAAACTTGAATATTTAAAATTGTAGTAAGAGAAGTAAAAAAGATTCAACTTTTTTAAGTTATAATTGACATGTTATTTGCGATTAATGACTGATTTTGCCGTATATATCAGCACATTTCATCTGCGTAACTAACGCATTAAGTGCGTGCTATTCCTGCATAGTTCAACCTCTTTTCGGTAATATACGTGGATGCAATGTGTTAATTATTTTCTTTCTTCACTTCACAATTACCTTTAAATTCTTCTTCAATATGATCATAAAATTAGCATAAATTTGTAAGCCTTTTCTTTAAATGATACACTCTGTTAAAGTCCATACGCAATATTATAACAAAAATATTAGTGTATCAGTTTAAGAACTTAATAAATTTAAATATTCGTTTTAAAGATTCTGACGTACAAATACAAATAACATTACCATATTCTTCAAAACATTCATTGTCGCCTGAAAATATAAAAACGGAAAGTGATGTTTACTACATATTTACTAATATATTTACAAAACATTTCAAAACACTTGTTGTAGGTATAAACACTTATGATATTGAATAAATATCAGCACATATTTTGAAGAACTAACATTTAAAAATGCATGCAATTAATAAAATAAATCAATAAACGACATTGACGCATCATGAGCAATGAAAAAAACAAACAAACTCGTATTTAAAGAATTCTATGATATCAAAAACAAAATTACTATTAACGTTTTTACGCATTTGGTTTAATGAAATTTAAAAATCTTTATAGCTATTTCTTCCTCGCTGAAATACGAACAATCTTTGTCAAGACACAGGATGCATGTTTTACTGTGGAAATAATTATCAGAACAGAACAGATTCATTTCTAGTATGATGTTAAACAGAACGGGTTAAATAGTTCGACTCAACTTGAGCTAGTGAATGATATTATAAATTATGTCATCGGGTAAAAAAAAAGATTTTCATTATAAAGAAATTATATTACCTGAAACAATTGGAACCTGTCCTCCAGACGGCTGTGACGTAGGTGAACCGTTCAAGCCTGAATTATCATGTCCCGATCCTATTATTGCAAAATTATTTTATTTGTTAAATGTGTATTTGATAGATATATACTTATCTTTGCATCACACGGGAGATCATAACGTATTTACACAAGGCACAACATCTACATCTATAGTACCAAAAATATATACTAAGTTGAACTAAGTTGTTACAACACAAGCGGTCGATCCTAGATGTAGGTAAACGAAATTGTAGTAAAATTCTTATTAAGTACGAATGTAAAGAAGAATTTTCAAATTCTATTACACCAAAGTCATTGTTTTCTTTGACAGATGTACAAAGAGCCTTAAGGCACCAGACGCATTTAAACCTGACACCAGTCATTCCCTCATACGTTCACACAATTCATGAATATTATAAAATGACGAGTATAAAGCACAGGCGTGTAACAAAAGACAAAATTCACAAAAACGTTGAACACTGAATATGTCTAATTTGAATAAAAGAATCAATGAATTATGTGAAGAAAGCTGGGTTCCCAAATACAGGTCAAGTAAAGTAGGTCCTTTCTTAGAAAACCTGACCTTTTTTTAAAGACACTATGTATTTATATTGTTGAGAACTTATATAGTCTGAAGAGTTTTAAACATAACATATCTACTTTGTGTGAAGGCAAATATGTTTATTTTTTATTTACAAAGACACTGTAGCAATTATTAAGATGTTCTGATATCAAATTTGAGTTACGTTTTCTTTGTATCGGACAAGGTACCTAAACGAAATGAGCTACCTTTAAATTTGATAATGTTTTTCTTAAAAGCATGACTGGAAGTCTTTAGAATTTCGTTGTACATTCTTTTGATGTAACACTGAAGTACAAATATGTAATTACCTGTACATTGCACGATATCTGCATGGTTGCAGACAAGAAGTTTACTGTCAAATAAAGTTCCGACAGGGCATGTATGCTCCACCCAATGATACGTCACAGATCCGTCTAACTGTGTCGACGCATGCGCACATTGACAGAATTTCTTACAGCCGGAGCTACTCTGCACAACTAAGCGGACATTGTCATAAATAAACTGAGTACATGTCTCTGAAAATAAATATATTGTGCTATTAGTTAAAGAATTGTAACAACTCAATTTGTATAATTGGCAACTTGTTAGGACCTTTTCAGATTTATTATACATGCGCACATTGACAAAACTTTTCACATTCGGAGCTTCGCTTTGGTACAAGTCGTACATTTTCGTATACATACTTTGTGCAAGTACCTGTTATCAAAAAAAGATCATTCCTTTTGCTAATGTATTGCCATTACACAATTATTACAAAAATCGTGCTTAGGATGATATACACTTTTAAAAATGAATAGCACTACTTTGAATCAATAACTCTCAAGGTATAGATTAAGAAAACTTGTAAGGAATATAATATAATTTCAAGGAAAATACAAAGAAACATTAATATCATTAAACAACAAAACAAAACACATTTAACTTTTCATGATTTGAAGAATATTTAAAACTTAAATAAGACATACTTAAGAGTTAGTGCGTTTTTGCTTTAACATAAAAATTCATTTACAATTTTTGTGTATGCGTTGAAGAGATGTAACCAGGAAGGGATTACACGCCTGGCAAACTGTCGCTCCACTTCAAAATTGTGGTGTACGGTAAAACGAGCGAACGGCATTTCCGAGATAGAGCGGAAGGCCGATTTAAACGGATAATTGCAAGTGTTGTTTATGTTTTTGTCTTGTTATTCATTTAAGTTGTATTTTTTCTAAAAACGGAAAATGTAGTTCCGTGTAGGATTGTTTTAGGCTTTCAATGATCTAAGCTGTTACAAAAACAAAATTATATTAAGCCCGGGAGAACTTTTCTCCCGGACGAAGTGAACGACGATTTGTAGAATATTGAACTTCCCAAACATTCAAATGCCATATCCTTCGGATTTCTTTAAAAAATGTATTAGGAAAATATCAACCCGTAATAAGAACTTGTCTTTCGTGCAAAATAAACTACCCATGGTGGATTTCTTAAATTTGTATATCGTTTTTTTTTTTTCAAAAGTAGTGGAGCCAAAGGGCAAGAGATGGAGCGAAAAGTCGGTTGTTGGGCGCAAGGCGACATTAAGTTGGTCTACAAATTTCTATAAATAAAATCTTTTAAAGTTAAAAAAGACGTACTAAAATGTTGAGCCGGAAAAATATGATAAGATATCAATTTATTTCTACTATAACTAGGTATTTCAATTATAAATACTTTTAGACCGTACACCGATTAAGCACTGCCTTTTTTATTACGTTCGTTTTGTTTATAGATACTCTGAATAAACGAACATAATTTTACACTCATTTTTTTCTTTCATTTACCAATATTGTACTGAAAATATGCAGTGTTTGATTATAAAAGTGAACATTTCCATTTATATTTTGAGAGGAAAATTGTAAACTGAACAACAATTCTAAATAAGAAAGAAAGTATCTTGAAACATAACTGAAACACTTATATACCCCCCCCCCCTTCCCAGGTCTCGTATCCCCTTCCCCTATGCCCCTTTACTTTGTGAGCCTGTTAAGCAGTCATTTATCTTTCTTCTTTGTTTTCCTTGTCGGTTTTGGTTATTTCTTTTTATGTTTCATTTTCTAATAAGTGATTGACCTGTCCTGCTCCGCATTGCGCTCTGTCCTGTTTTTTTGGGGGGGTCCTCCTGGGCTCCTTGCCACCGGTTAAAAAATAGATAAATACAGAATCCCTAAAGAAAGTCTTTTTGCTTGGTCGCGTGGGGTTGCGTTCATTAAACGCCGCCTTTCCTTGTTGATCTTGTTTATCATATTTCATATCCTTAAACGACTGACACTTTGTCAACCATTTTCATAGAGATTCCCCACCTTACAAAAGTCTTTCTATTTCATGAAAACGTGGCTTATTTGTGTTTGATCTGAACATGTACGTTAGAGCTATTAATTAGAGAAAGTTGTAGTAAAATGAACTCGGTAGTAGTGATCCATTTTATGGCAAAGCCCGGTTCATTTCAAAATAATAACGACAATTTGCGATGATTGCACTTGTTTGTATTAAAACCCTTCCCATTTCCCTTCTATCCAGTCTTGCATAATGATTTTTCAGAAAATCATCATGAATTACTATTCTGGAAGAATAGATATTATATTAAATAAAAATTATGTATCAATGTTATCATTTTCGGGAGTTTTCGATCCACCGGGGTTCTACCGGGGCTCTGCCTGGATCGTCCTGGGCTCTGACGGGGCTCTGCCTGGATCGACCGGGGCTCTGCCTGGGTCAATCGGGGCTCTTCCGGTGTCATCCGGGAACGACCGGGGAAGCACCGGTATGAACGGTAGCTTCACCTGGGCTCTGTCTGGGTGATCCGGAGCGCATCGTGGGTGGATAGTTGGGAACTATCGTGGTGCTGCCGGGGTAAGTGTGACCGCAACAATAATTTAACCCCGGATCGTCCCGGATCATCCCGATAACTTACCGGGATGGTCCTGGGCTCTGCCGGGAGTGAGACCGCAGCTTAACTGTGTCAAAATCATGATTGACCTCGAATAAGTGGCACCCTGTTTTACACCATATGATTCAATGATCGGGCGTCATCCAAATTTGGAACATAGATTATAATATCTATACGGCAGCCATATGTGACTCCTTTGCGATAACATTTATTACGCTATAGTCGTTGAAAGGACGTTGTCTCAACACTTGATCATGTATATTTTAACTTCTATAGCATTTATATATAAAATTGATAGACTACGCTCCTCCTTATATGCTAAATTAATATCACCTTGCGCTCAACATCGAACCGTTCGCTCCATCTCTTGCCCTTTTGCTCCAATACTTTCGAAAAATATCGATTAACAAATTTAAGAAATCCTTCAGGAGTACTTTATGTTGCACGAAGGACAAGTTCTTATTACGGGTTGATATTTTCCTAATAATTTTTTTAATCCGATGGATATGGCATTTGAATGGTTGGGAAGTTCAATATTCTACAAATCGTCGTTCGCTTCATCAGGGAGAAAAGTTCACCCGGGCTTAATATAATTTTGGTTCTGTGACAGTTTAGATCATTGAAAGCCTAAAACAATCCTACACGGAACTACATTTTCCGTTTTTAGAAAAAATACAACTTAAATGAATAACAAGACAAAAACATAAACAACACTTGCAATTATCCGTTTAAATCGGCCTTCCGCTCTATCTCGGAAATGCCGTTCGATCGTTTTACCGTACACCACAATTTTCAAGTGGAGCGACAGTTTGCCGGGCGTGGATTACTGCGTGTCAAAAATAACATACACTATGGTAATAATAATGATACACGGGTTTGATTCCATTGGTCTACGCCAGTACAGTAACAAATCTACATTTATTTAAATTATTAAGTTAATCGTTTTTCGTCTGCAAAGGAAGCAAATCTACGTGAAGATTTGATTCAATTTAAGTCTATGTGTAAGATTTGATTAAATTTGATCCTACGTGTAAGATTTGATTCAATTTAAGTCTAAGTGTAAGATTTGATTCAATTTTAAGTCTACATTTAAGATTTGATTCAATGTGAGCCTACGTGTTAGATTTGATTCAATTTATATTAAGCTGATTCAAACACTTCAAAAGGACATTGGAAATAAGCTATTCATGTATGTGCCACGAAAATTTTGGCATGTACATGTTATTTTTGTCATAAAGACAAAATTTAAAAAAAAAGATTGCACAGATAGCATTCGTATTTTAATAAACCAAGCTTCAGAAAAAAGACTCATTATATTTGATTGCTTTTGATCAATAGGTATTTTGGATTCTATAGATCATTATACGTATTGATGTGATTTATGCGTGCAATTGAAAATTGCCATATAAAAATCTTTATTTTATATATATTTTTACCGTGTTCCGAT
The DNA here is from genome assembly GCF_026571515.1 of Ruditapes philippinarum. NCBI lineage: Eukaryota > Metazoa > Mollusca > Bivalvia > Venerida > Veneridae > Ruditapes > Ruditapes philippinarum. Next base: position 346,876 of record NW_026865278.1, read on the forward strand.
TTACAATCTTCACTTTCCTCCTCTGAAAAATGTAAAAGTAAACATGTTTACTATTTAAGACCGTACATGAGTGTATATAAGACAATTACAAGTTAAAAAGTTCAATCTTTGTACTTGAAAATGATCATATGGTTTATAATTTATTTGCGTCCGGTAATTAATAAACACGAGAAGATTTACTAAAGTTATTTAAAGTTTACTGAATGCCTAAAATATTCTCAAAAATGTATATTTATTTAGAAAAATATACATAGATTGAGGTTCATACCAATGAAGGTTAAAGATGATCGTATAAAGTTTGATGATTGCAAAAAAAACCCAAATCTTACAAGAATGATAGATTTTCAAACTTGCAAAAAAATAAAGAAATAATATAAGTAATGAAAATACATCAGAATGATTTAATCATTGAATCATATTGATTAACAAATAATGTACATATTCTTATTGAAAGATGAAATATCTTACTCTGGCATTGAACATCGTAGTCATGGTTACAGACTGAAATAATTTCATCAAAACAAGGTATTAGCTGGACATGTTTTCTTTACCCATTTGTACGTCACGGAGCCGTCAATCTCTGTTGATGCGTATGCACAATGGCAGAAGCTCTTACATCCGGAACTTTTGAGAGCAACCAGTCTTACTATTTCATATTGGTGTTTGGTACAAAAACCTGCATCAATAATTAAGATATGTTTTATGGCGATTTCGATAAAAAAAAAGCAATGCAATCAAGTTTTTGGGGGTTCTCAAAGAATCTTTTGTTTTTCGAGTATTTATGAAAAGAAATCTAGAGATAAAACTCTTGGATAAAATAAAATACACTTCAAACAGACTTTATATATGTATATTTATCAAAATGACTTTAAGCTGCATGCCTACAGATGGGCCAAAAATTTTAAACAGAATCAAACTTGAATATTTAAAATTGTAGTAAGAGAAGTAAAAAAGATTCAATTTTTAAGTTATAATTGACATGTTATTTGCGATTAAAGACTGATTTTGCCGTATCGATCAGCACATTTCTACTGCACAACTAACGCATTAAGTGCGTTCGACTCCTGTGTATTTCAAACCTCTATTTGGTTATAAACGTGGATTGAAAGTGTCGTATGCAATGTGTTAATTAAATTTTCTTTGTTCACTTCACAATTCTTTACCTTTAAATTCATCTTCAATATGGTCATAAAAACTAGCATAAATTTGTAAGCCTTTTCTATAAAGGCTACACTCTGTTATAGTCCATACGCAATATTGTAACAAAAATATTAGTGTATCAGTGTAAGAACTTAAGTTAATTTAAATATTCGTTTTAAAGATTCTGACGTATAAGTAACATTACCATATTCTTCAAAACATTCATTGTCGCCTGAAAATATAAAAACGGAAAGTGATGTTTACTACATATGTTACTTATATATTTACAAAACATTTTAAAACACTTGTTCTACTTATAAACACTTATAATATTGAATAAATATCAGCACATATTTTGAAGAACTTACATTTAAAAATGCATGCAATAATAAAATAAATAAATAAACGACATTGACGTATTGAGCACTGAAATAATAAAAAAAACTCGTATTCAAATACTTCCATGATATCAAAACAAAATTTCTATTAACGTTTTTACGCATTTGGTTTATTGAAATTTAAAATTTTTTATAGCTATTTCTTCCTCGCTGAAATACCATCAAATTTCTTTGTCAAGGCACAGGATGCATGTTTTACTGTGGAGGTAGTTTATCAGAACAGAACAGATTCTTTTCTTGTATGATGTTAAACAGAACGGGTTAAATAATTCGACTCAACTTGAGCTAGTGAATGATATTATAAATTATGTCATCGGGTATAAAAAGATTGTTTATTATGATGAAAATATATTACCTGAAACAATTGGAACCTGTCCTCCAGACGGCTGTGACGTAGGCGAACCGTTCAAGCCTGAATTATCTTGTCCCGATCCTAGTATTGCAAAATTATTTTATTTGTTACATATGTATAAGTTAAATATAGATAGATACTTTTCTTTACTTCACACGGGAGATCATAACGGTTTTTCACAAGGCACAACATCTACATCTATAGTATCAGAAAATACATTAATTTGAACTATGTTGTTACAACACAAGCGGTCGATCCTAGATGTAGGTAAACGAAATTATAGTAAAATTGTTATTAAGTACGAATGTAAAGAAGAATTTTCAAATTCTATTACACTAGAAGTCATTGTTTTATTTGACAGGCACCAGACGCATTTATCCTGACACCAGTCAGGATAAAATGCGTTCACACAATTCATGAATATAATCAAATGACGAGTATAAAGCACAGGCATGTAATAAAAGACAAAATTCACAAAACATTGAACACTGAATATGTCTAATTTGTAAAAAAAAATGAATCGATAAATTTTGTGAAGGAAGCTGTGTTCCCATTTACAGGTGGAGTAAAGTACGTCCTTTCTTAGAAAACCTGCCCTTTTTTAATGACACTATGTATTTATATTGTGACCACTTATATAGTGTGTAGAGTTTTCAACATAACATGTCTACTTTGTGTGAAGGCAAATATGTTTATTTTATATTTACAAAGACACTGTAGCAATTATTAAGATGTTCTGATATCAAATTTGAGTTACGTTTTCTTTGTATCGGACAAGGTACCTAGATGAAATGAGCTACCTTTAAATTTGATAATGTTTCTCTTAAAAGCACCACTGGAAGTCTTTAGAATTTCGTTGTACATTCTTTTGATGTAACACTGAAGTAATAATATGTAATTACCTACGAAAGACCGGTGGGGACATTTCAACTCCATGAATTCCTGATTTCAGCTTCATGAAATTCGTGAAGTTGAAGTCGTGAATTCATAAAGCTGAATCGTGAATACGTGAATTCCGTATTTTGAAAACGGGAATGCACGAAGTTTAAATTGTGAATTCATGAAGATGAAATCGGGAATTCATGAAGTTGAAATGGCCCTACCGGTCTTTCTTAATTACCTGTACATTGCACGTTATATGCATGGTTGCAGACCAGCAGTTTGCTGTCAAATAAAGTTCCGACAGGGCATGTATGCTCCACCCAATGATACGTCACAGATCCGTCTAACTGTGTCGACGCATGCGCACATTGACAGAATTTCTTACAGCCGGAGCTACTCTGCGCAACTAAGCGGACATTGTCATAAATAAACTGAGTACATGTCTCTGAAAATAAATATATTGTGCTATTAGTTAAAGAATTGTATCAACTCAATTTGTATTATTGGCAACTTGTTAGGACCTTTTCAGATTTATTTTACATGCGCACATTGACAAAACTTTTAACATTCGGAGCTTCGCTTTGGTACAAGTCGTACATTTTCGTATACATACTTTGTGCAAGTACCTGTTATCAAAAAAGATCATTCCTTTTGCTAATGTATTGCCATTACACAATAATTACAAAAATCGTGCTAAGGATGATATGTACTTTAAAAATGAATCAATAATTCTCAAGGTATAGATTAAGAAAACTTGTAACGAATATAATATAATTTCAAGGAAAATACAAAGAAACATTAATATCATTAAACTACAAAACAAAACACATTTAACTTTTCATGATTTGAAGAATATTTAAAACTTAAATAAGACATACTTAAGAGTTAGTGCGTTTTTGCTTTAACATAGAAATTCATTTACAGTTTTGTGTATGCGTTGAAGTGATGTAACCAGGAAGGGATTACTGCGTGTCAAAGACAACATACACTATGGTAATAATAATGATACACGGTTTTGATTCCATTGGTCTACGCCAGTAACAAATCTACATTTATTTAAATTATTAAGTTAATCGTTTTCGTCTGCAAAGGAAGCAAATCTACGTGAAGATTTGATTCAATTTAAGTCTATGTGTAAGATTTGATTAAATTTGATCCTACGTGTAAGATTTGATTCAATTTAAGTCTAAGTGTAAGATTTGATTCAATTTAAGTCTACGTTTAAGATTTGATTCAATGTGAGCTTACGTGTTAGATTTGATTCAATTTATATTAAGCTGATTCAAACACTTCAAAAGGACATTGGAAATAAGCTATTCATGTATGTGCCACGAAAATTTGGCATGTACATGTTATTTTTGTCATAAAGACAAAATTTAAAAAAAAAGATTAAACAGATCTCATTCGTATTTTAATAAACCAAGCTTCAGAAAAAAGACTCATTATATTGATTGCTTTTGATCAATAGGTATTTTGGATTCTATAGATCATTATACGTATTGATGTGATTTATGCGATGCAAATGAAAATTGCCATATAAAATTCTTTATTTTATATATATTTTTACCGTGTTCCGATTTACAATCTTCACTTTCCTCCTCTGAAAAATATAAAGTAAACATGTTTACTAACATGAGTGTATATAAGATAATTACAAGTTAAAGGCTTTATATCTTCATACATTATAAAAGCTTAAGTTAAAAAGTTCAATCTTTGTACTTGAAAATGATCATATGGTTTATAATTTATTTGAGCCCGGTAATCAATAAACACGAGAAGATATTAAATTTTACTGCATGCCTAAAATAGTCTCAAAAATGTATATTTATTTAGAAAAATATACATAGAGGTCAATTGAGGTTCATACCAATGGAGGTTAAAGATGATCGTATAAAGTTTGATGATTGCAAAAAAAAACAAATCTTACAAGAATGACAGATTTTCAAACTTGCAAAAAAATAAAGAAATGATATAAGTAATGAAAATACCTCAGAATGATTTAATCATTGAATTATATTGATTAACAAATAATGTACATATTCTTATTGAAAGATGAAATATCTTACTCTGGCATTGAACATCGTAGTCATGGTTACAGACTGAAATAATTTCATCAAACAAGGTATTAGCTGGACATGTTTTCTTTACCCATTTGTACGTCACGGAGCCGTCAATCTCTGTTGATGCGTATGCACAATGGCAGAAGCTCTTACATCCGGAACTTTTGAGAGCAACCAGTCTTACAATTTCATATTGGTGTTTGGTACAAAAACCTGCATCAATAATTAAGATATGTTTTATGGCGATTTCGATAAAAAAAAGCAATGCAATCAAGTTTTTGGGGGTTCTCAAAGAATCTTTTGTTTTTCGAGTATTTATGAAAAGAAATCTAGAGATAAAACTCTTGGATAAAATAAAATACACTTAAAACAGACTTATATATGTATATTTATCAAAATGACTTTAAGCTGCATGCCTACAGATGGGCAAAAATTTTAAACAGATCAAACTTGAATATTTAAAATTGTAGTAAGAGAAGTAAAAAAGATTCAACTTTTAAGTTATAATTGACATGTTATTTGCGATTAAAGACTGATTTTGCCGTATCGATCAGCACATTTCTACTGCACAACTAACGCATTAAGTGCGTTCGACTCCTGTGTATTTCAACCTCTATTTGGTTATAAACGTGGATTGAAAGTGTCGTATGCAATGTGTTAATTATTTTCTTTGTTCACTTCACAATTCTTTACCTTTAAATTCATCTTCAATATGGTCATAAAAACTAGCATAAATTTGTAAGCCTTTTCTTTAAAGGCTACACTCTGTTATAGTCCATACGCAATATTGTAACAAAAATATTAGTGTATCAGTTTAAGAACTTAATAAATTTAAATATTCGTTTTAAAGATTCTGACGTACAAATATAAGTAACATTACCATATTCTTCAAAACATTCATTGTCGCCTGAAAATATAAAAACGGAAAGTGATGTTTACTACATAATGTTACTAATATATTTACAAAACATTTTAAAACACTTGTCCTACTTATAAACACTTATAATATTGAATAAATATCAGCACATATTTTGAAGAACTTACATTTAAAAATGCATGCAATAATTAAAATAAATAAATAAACGACATTGACGTATTGAGCACTGAAATAATAATAAAAAACTCGTATTCAAATACTTCCATGATATCAAAAACAAAATTTCTATTAACGTTTTTACGCATTTGGTTTATTGAAATTTAAATTTTTTATAGCTATTTCTTCCTCGCTGAAATACCATCAAATTTCTTTGTCAAGGCACAGGATGCATGTTTTACTGTGGAGGTAGTTATCAGAACAGAACAGATTCTTTTCTTGTATGATGTTAAACAGAACGGGTTAAATAATTCGACTCAACTTGAGCTAGTGAATGATATTATAAATTATGTCATCGGGTAAAAAAAAGATTGTTTATTATGATGAAAATATATTACCTGAAACAATTGGAACCTGTCCTCCAGACGGCTGTGACGTAGGCGAACCGTTCAAGCCTGAATTATCTTGACCCGATCCTATTATTGCAAAATTATTTTATTTGTTACATATGTGTAAGGTATATATAGATAGATACTTTTCTTTACTTTACATGGAAGATCATAACGTATTTACACAAGGCACAACATCTACATCTATAGTACCAAAAATATATATTACGTTGAACTAAGTTGTTTCAACACAAGCGTCGATCTAGATGTAGGTGAACGAAATTTTAGTACATTTCTTATTAAGTACGAATGTAAAGAAGATTTTTCAAATTCTATTACACCAAAGTCATTGTTTTCTTTGACATATGTACAAAGAGCTTTTAGGCACCAGACTAATTTAAACCTGACCCCAGTAATTCCTTCATTCGTTCACACAATTCATGAATATAATCAAATGACGAGTATAAAGCACAGGCTTGTAATAACTGACAAAATTCACAAAATGTTGAACACTGAATATGTCTAATTTGAATAAAAGAATCAGGAAGCTGTTTTACCAATAACAGGTCAAGTAAAGTAGGTCCTTTCTTAGAAAACCTGCCCGTTTTTTGATGACACTATGTATTAATATTGTGAACACTTTTAGTGTGTAAAGTTTTCAACATAACATATCTACTTTGTGTGATGGCAAATATGTTTTTTATATTTACAAAGACACTTTGTAGCAATTATCAATATTTTCTAATATCAAATCTGAGTTAAGTCTTCTTTGTATTATAGCGGACGAGATACCTGGACGAAATGAGTTACCTTTAAATTTGATGATGTTTTACTTAAAAAGTACCTCTAGAAGTCTTAAGAATTTCGTTCTACATTCTTTTGATGTAACACTGAAGTATTAATATGTAATCACCTGTACATTGCACGTTATCTGCATGGTTGCAGACCCGTAATTTACTGTCGAATAAAGTCCCGGCAGGGCATGTATGCTCCACCCAATGATACGTCACAGATCCGTCTAACTGTGTCGACGCATGCGCACATTGACAGAATTTCTTACAGCCGGTGCTTGTCTGCGCAACTAAGCGGACATTTTCATAAATAAACTGAGTGCATGCCCCTGAAAGCAAATATAGTGTGCTATAATTGTAATATATGAAAAAGATCAACTCTATTAGTGTTATTGGCAACTATTTGGAATGATTATGTTATACATTTTTCAGATTTATTATACATCTTAATTTAACTTCTTTTTTGTTTGTTTGTTTCATTTTACGCCTTCTGCCAACAGTATTTCAGTCATATAGGCGGAATTTAACCGCTAAATAAATTCGGTAGTTAACAATATTTATCTTTGAAAAAGTTTTTTACTCATTATAAATTCTGTAGTTAACAATATTTAATTTTGAAAAAGTTTATTACACATTACCATGTTCACAACTACAATCCTCGTCGTAAGTCCCTAAAATGTATAAAAAAATCTTGTTATATAGACATCCATTAGTATAAATTTTGGTTTTGTTTAATATAGGAGCAAATTTTGTTTAATATATAGACTAGTCTTTTCCTCATCTGATGTCAAATTTATTGGTCCCTTTTTCGCAAGTTCAAAAGTTATACTGATATAAGCATTATTCAATCTATTAAATATAAATTAGGAAGTTAGGAATGCTGATTTGTAGGAACGTAAAATACAAATAAGAGAAGTGAGAACTGATAATATATTTCATGCAGAGGTTATTTACCCCACTGTTTAATGCATAATACCGTTTTTATTCTACACTTTTTCAAATTTCCTGAAGAATCAATTAAAAGATATGATACAAATAGTTGAAATACCAGTGCATTGTACATTCGCTGCATGATTACACACCGGAGCTGGAAGGCTGTCATCAAAAAGTGTTGTCGGGGGGCACTGCTGTTCTACCCACATATAAGTGACACTTCCGTCTAATTCTGTAGATGCATGTACGCACTGGCAAAACTTTTGGCAGCCGGAGCTTCGAAGGGCAGTCAGGCGTATGTTTTCATATACATGTTTGGTACAAGCACCTGATTTGTTTTAAAAATTAACTGACATTTTTTTGTTTGTTTGAATTGAGATGAACTAATTCTATTTGTCTTATAAAACAGTTATTATGATGAATCTACGTAAATTCAATGTCTTTGTTGCATGATCTTAAACGGCAAGCAGAAAAGAAATGTTTAGATCTTATGAATATTCTAATTTACTATTGCATTTTACTCGTCATTTTTTAATATTTCTTACGTATTCATGAACTAGTATATTAATTCATATTAAAACAACACGAAGAGACATCATAAAATATATAATTAAACGAATGTTTTGTCACTGTCAAAAAGTTTTAAAATCAGTCTACTTCCGTCTAAAGTTGAGCTAATAACTGTTTAAATAAGTAGAAGTTCGTATTTAGAAATCATTTTTACATACCGTGCTCTGTCCGACAAGCAGCACTCTCTGGAATAATACATAGAGTCTGTTATTAAAGCGTATAATAAGCAAACATTGCTCTTGTTTTTAATAAAGAAAATACTTAGCATGAAATAAGTTTAAATGACGCACAACGCGGTCTTAATCAGCGTAGCAATACCACGTGGCCTTGACGTCATTTTTTGGCACAAATATTGCTCGATTTCGAGATAGAAATCACCGTAACTTTTCTGTTTCTGTACCAATTTCTTTAGGATATGCACCAGTCTACGAGGGGAGGGAATATAAGCTTGTTACAGAAAATTGAATCTTCTTTAGTTTATGAGCCGTTTTATCAAAAGGTTTTGTATAACTTTGGAAGTTGATTGTATAAGAGCAGACTTCCATTGGAAGCTGTTTCGTTTTCTTGCATTTTCTGATCGTCGCCATGATTAAAAAGTCAGGTTTACATCAACCGGGAAAACGGAAGTCAAAATCCTACCTAAATATGTTTATATTTTTCTAATTAACGGCGTATATCTTACATTTTTCTTAAAAATTGTCAATTCTGGCACAAGTTGCAATTCGAAAAATTGGACTACAGTTTTAAGCAGATTTCAGAATTGGTTGAACATGCATGCGAAGCAAAATGTCTTCCGTTCACTTTCTATAATTATGTTAACGATGAAAAACATTTTTGATTACTTTAGGATGTACATGCACATGTATATTCAAAAACGCATGCACGAATGATTTTTGCTCTCTGCGCTACTGTATAAGTGATTTTGAAAATTGCATTTGTAAAGAAATTTATATGCTCTTTAATCATTGATCTTTCATGGTAATGATTGTGATAAATCTATTAGTGTCGTGAAGCAATACTAAATTTATGATGGACTAAAAGATAAAGAGAAAAGCAGAATCCCTAAATAACGCCCAATACGGCAAAATTGAAAATGTTGCAAGCTCTGTATGACTGAGCCTGTTCATGAACGATACTGGAAAAAACTCAAGATCCAGGTCTTGATACCCTTTGCAGTAAAATGAGTTTTATTCTAATTCAGACTGGATAAAATCAAGGTGACATATCTGTTAGATCGCTGCAGGGAAAACTTTAAATATAGAATAAATCGGAGAACCAATGAACATGCGCCTTTAGGAACACGTCCATTTATATGCTGTGAAAAGTGTTACGCCTCAATGTGACAAGTGATTCCTTTGTAAAGAGATGCTTATACGTATTACCATACATATACTAAGTAAAGAACGGGTAGCCATGCCTTAGTATGATAAATTCAGCTTTTTTATCACAGTGGCACTCGTTGATGAAAATTTATTTTTTACATCCTTTATTCAATGCCAAGGTAACCGTCTTTCGTGGACAGGATAGAATTTCGTTCCTTCACAACAATAAAGACTATTTATTTTATCATTACATTTATTTCCGTTAAAAAAATGCATATCTTACAAATTTAGCTTTATCAGTCACCCCAGCTTTATCAGACAGCTCACCAATACACATTGTAATGAGGGAAAGAGAACGGAATATTTTTTATCTGTTTTAATAAGCAAAGTGTTCTTAGTGATGCAACTGAACACGCCTATCAACTCTCAAAACTCAAAGTTTCCGATACATAACACACACGATTCTGCCTCAGATTATTCAGACAAGGAAGAATGTACTGACGAAACTGAACTTGTATCTGCGAGAGCACGAGATTTCAACGCTGGAGTAGCGAAAAGTCAGCCTTATCTTGATGTAACAGATAGTTGAAGAAGTGAGGAGGAAAGTTGTGAAACGTCTGATGATACACAGATAATAAGACAGTTTATTATAAAAGGTTGTGGTTGTGGTTTTCCTCAATCTGAAGCCCCATGCTGACCAGATGACATCCAACCATTGCACGAGTGTATCTGGCGGTTGCAACAACCAAATAATATTCACCATTTAGTCTTGTTTAGACCCCCCTGTATGCACTTTAGAGATTACGTCATTCAAAGACACCTTGCGTACATGTTTACCACATATACGTGCAGCTAGTCAAAAGGATTATGTATGTGCCACTTGTGAGAAGCTGCGCAGACAGATACCAGGTACAGTGACCGAGGATCTGACACTAGCAACAACGACAGCACTGTAAGACCAGGTACTTCTTGCGCAAAAGGTAATAATAAAAATGAACAATAATGTTAACATACACATATAATTAAAACATACATTAGACATACATAAATAGACAAATTATTAATTATATACATATTTTTAATAAAATAAATCAAGACTCAATACACAAAGAATAAATTAGAATTAACTTGTACCACGTGTTACCTATTCAGGTGACATCTAGTAAAAATGAAAAAAAGTTATTTAACATTTTATTTTCAGCATTGTGCTATTTTATATTTTATATTATGAAGGCGCGTAACATGGAAAATGAAAAATGTAAAATATCACATTAATGAAGAATAAATATGAAAAAGGTTACGTATAGGTCTTATAATTAGGACTAGGTGATATGATTTTTTACCGTTATTATAAAGATCTTTCCTTTTAAAAGGTTGAGTATCATTATGGCCATTGAAAAATAATTGATTATGAAATAAATCAAGGATAAAATATAATAAATTGCATGAAATAAAAAAGGCTTGAACCACTCTTTTTATCAATGGAAAGTCTTCCGAAGGATATCTATTGAATTTATTGTGATTTATGTGGGTTATTGATTATTCAAATTGACTATTATCTATATTATAAAAATTGAAACTTATTATGGAAAAATCTCAAGTTGTTTTGACTTTGACATTTTCACCCACATTTATACTTTGATGGGCATAATGTCAATTTAATTTATGTTTTACAATGGATCTCTTTTTGTAATTACATAAGATCTATATAATGAGTGTATACGGTGTAGTGTGGCCACACGTGACTCTGAAGAAAAGTTTGTCCCTTCATTCAGAACTTCAGTTTGTCTCATTTTTGTATCGCCAGATGGGCCCATTATACTTTTTAATCTTGCTTAAATTCCAGATACTCGGAGTAAGACTTGATGACATTATACAACAACTCAACTTACTGAATGACGAAGACCAAACCATAGGACCAGATGGTAAAGGTGCATAGGACCTGACGCTGTGCTGTCGATGGTACCCTGGACATTGCAGAATCACGTTAATCAGACCCCTGCCTTGTCTATACACTCGGTATTATTATAGCAAACAATTTACAATGATATAAGGGACAATCACTTTATGTAAGTACCTAAACTTCCATATTTTACACAATCGGAAATGCATAAGTACTAGGGGTAAACTACTTAAATACAAGTACCAGTACTTTTATTTTGGAAGAAATTAAGTACCAGTACTTTTACATTTCACAATATTTTGCATACAGGCTGTCTAATATAAATTTCCACATCATAGTTTTCTTGAAATAAAAGTATAAAAATAAATATATTATATATATGTGATAGGAATTTACATGAAAACCAAAGTTGTGGGTTATTTATGCAGTACCAGTACCATTTTTGAAACAAAATTCAGTACCAGTACAAGTAGCAGTAGTGTTTTTATTCGAGTAATTCAGTTACAGTACCAGCAAAATAAATGTGCAGTACAATCATAAAAATGCGGTACAATCATAAAAAGATAAAAATTCAGTACCAGTATCATTAATGCATGTCTACGGTGGCACAAAGGTGACATGTGTGTGATTTTATGTGTGTGATTTTATTTATCATGTGCGCACGAGATACTATGTCCTGGCCACGAATTACAAAGTCGTGGGCACGAGATAGTTAAGTCTTGGGAACGACATACTATGTTACGAAGTCGTGTGAACGAGATAATTAAGTCATGGGAACGAAATACTATGTCGTGGCCAAGAGTTACTAAGTCGTGGGAACGAGATAGTTAAGTTCTGGGAAAGGGATACTATTAATCATCACTATCACAATACTTATGCTCATGATTACCACCATCATCAAAATCAACATTATAATGCAATCGACATAGTTCTGCTTATCATAACCATCATCAATTTAATCATCATCATCATGTCTATCAAATACTTCTGCTTAAGATTACCATCATCAACTTAATCATCATCATCATCACAATCATTATATTTCTGCTCATCACTACCATCATAAATATTATCATCATCATCATCATCACCATCAAAATAGATCTACTTATCATCATCATCATCAATAAAATCACATATAGCTGTCTTGATGAAAAAGTGACTTAAATTATGGACACATTTTTTAAATAAAATGTTCACAGACAGATTCATTGGTATTATCAGATGCTGCAAAGAGCTGAATACTCAAATGATCACATGCTACAACAAGAATAAAAATATATGTATAATCCATAATCTATGTTGAAATATATTCCATAAAATCGTATCTCGTTCGAAACTGGATTATGGTAAAATATATAAAAAATCATTATGAAAACAGGAAATGTTCATTTTGTATACACAATAATATTAGTGATGTTTTCAACTTAGATTCCGTTGTCAACGGCCTTACAGGCTGAAAAAGTATAATTCGGTAATGTAACATAATTAGCTCAATTATGAAATAAGACCTTAAAACTTCTTCAACGAATTTTGTTTTTCATCGCCTAAATTACTTTCCGCTAACAAATCAACTAGTCTACTTACTATTTAGATAATGTACGTTAATGCCCAAGAGAGGGTGGAAGAAGAAGAAGGAGATCATCACTCGTATGAAATCGCTTTTTACCTTGACAACTCGCTATTATACATGTAAACTGTACAGTTAACTTTAAATCGAATAAAACGTGATGTTGTCTTTAGTTAATTCGTTCGCTTTGTAAAGGCCTCAACTTGCAATACAACATGAATTAAAACTAAGATGTTCAAGCAAATTTAATGTGTGTAATGTGTGGTGGCTACTATTTCTTGGATTCATACAACTTAATATTAGATTAACCGGATAAGGCACACACTGTCTCTTAATACTGTTGTATAGACTTCCCACGATGACATATTTCCCAATTATACCCTGATAATTTGTTTAATGAATGTAATTACAGAACAATTAGGGCTAAAAGGTAAACATAGTAGTAAGTTGGGATAAAAATGATGTTGAAAAACTCTTCAGGAGACCCAAAGTTGTGGTAGGTTAGAATCCCAAATTATTAAGAAAATGATTGTCACGGAATTGAACTGTTTTCTAATCAGGGGAGGTAGTTTGTAAGCGGTCGGGAAGCTCAGTCAGTAGAGCCGCAGTACAGTATTCCGAGGGTCCCAGGTTCGAGTCTTGGTCGGGTTGCACATTTATCTCGCCCTGTGACAATTATAGATTTTTTTTAAAAAATGGAGGTGTTTCAATCATTACTCATCGAGAAAACTGTTTTTAGTGAAATTTTTAAGGGTTTCAATTGGGAGGGAAGGGTTTTAAGGGAAATTTTTTATGTTTTCCCTTTTACCAATTTATTTTTTAAGGGTTTCAGAATGCAAGTTTTGTAATGCATTTTTTACATTTGGGACAAAAACCCCCCCTTTTAACAACCCCCAATAAAACCGAGCCGGGCCAAAAATTTTTTTTTTTGGGCCGTTTGGGGCTTTCTTGGGAAATCCTTTTTTTTTATTTTTTTGCTTTGAAAATTAAAACTTTCCTATTTTTTTTAATTAGTGTTTACAACTGAATATTTTAAATTTTTTAAAATATTTAATTTTTGGTGTTTTTCCCCTTTCCCCAAAAAACCTGAAAAATTTTACCCCCGTGGGGCACCCTTTTTAGTGCATTAATGTAAAATTTTTTCAAGATATTTGTTTACGGATAAAAAATTTACCCTAAAAAACCTTTTTTAAGCTAAAAATAAAAGGTTTACACTTTTAGAAAGGTGGATCACTTTTTGTCGTGCAATATCATCTGCAAGAACCCAGGAGGGTGCATTTAAACACAAAATGGGGAGGCAAGGGGTTTAATAAGACTTAGTAGCTTCTGCAGATGTTTAAGCACGAAAAAAAAGATGCATTAGCGCTATTCTGGCATAAAAAATAACCGTCTGATTTGGTAACTCGGCCTTTCGTTATTTGATTTATGTATAAAAAAACTGAAACATTATTATCATTTTTACATTGTTTTATTATAATTTTAATTATACTCAATTGAATATATATAGCTGTAAGCGACATTCAACATAGATAAAAATATAAATAATCGTCGATTGTTATCCTTGATAAAACACAACAAATACGCATATGACAATTCTCATTTTTGTGAATTATAATCTTTAGCACTTAGTTAAAAAATTCAAATATCTTTAACTTCTGGGTTATAAAATTGGGGGGGGGGGGGGTAAAATATTTATCAACAGAGTTATATTTCTCGCACGTCAGACTTTTATCAACAGAATTATATTTCTTGCACATCAGACTGGTGTTTCCGTTAGTTATACTCTTACCGGAAATTAAGCAAAGAATGAAGTAATTACGCCGTATTCGTAGGAAAATAGTTACGGATGAAATGACATAAATTTCCATGGACAATTGTTTAATTACGGTAAAGAATTGAAAATATGACGAAATATGGTAGAATATGCAAGAAAAAAATCTGACGATTATCAAGGCATTACCCATTACCGTCTCTTCATAACGCCTCTGCCAGAACAGAACAGTCAGAAACCGTCAGTTATAAATTAATAAAACTACTGAACACAATTAATTCAGGTTTCCAACTTTGTTAAATTTACATTACGTCCATCCTAGAGTAAATAGTACGTTTTCAGGTAAAATCCAAATAAGCTTTATATTTTGTCATACTCGTTTAAATGTTGCCTAAATAGACAGTAACCCCACGACCCTTTATATTCATAAATATCATTGGTATTTATTTGCTTTATTAAAGCAGAAAATATTGAACGTGTGCGTGCAAAGAAAATTTTGTAAATGGTAAAATATTAAAATAACTAGGTAGATTTCCTCTGTATATTGAATGATGTTAGGATAGCAAAATATTGGTTAAAGTTACACGGCGATAAGAGTCAAAACTGCATTTTAACAACTATTCTAAGTTGTCAAAGAAATGATCTATCAAATAACTCAAATGTTGTCAACTGGTCATAAAAATTTGGTGACATGTTACGAAATGCTGGATTTGCCTAAGTATGGTTATTTCCAAAATCGGTTAGTATAAAAAAAATGTATACCAGTATTCAGATCACGTCTCAGGGATGTATATGTAACCCAATGGCGAGCAGACATGGCGTTATGCTCTTCTTTGCAATGGTATTCCAATGTTAAAATTAATATGAAATGTCTATTTATCTTAATTTATAAGACAATGCAAAACACAAATCAGTTCTTGCAAAAATCAGTTCCCATCAACTACGTATTGAAGCTAGAAGACACAGGGGTATTGAAAGAAGTCAGAGAAAATGCACATTATGTACGTCCGGAGATATAGAGGATGCATTTCATTTTATATTCATATGTGCAATTTATAGTGATTTTAGAAGTATGTACATTTCAAGATACTTTAATGTTAATCCTAGTGTTTATAAATTCATACAATTGTTAAAAGCAGATGGGAAAATTTTGGGTTTAAAAGAAATTAGGCCAAAAATTTTGTATTAAGCAATTTTTTTTTAAAGCGGACAATTTTTATAGTTAGAATCAATATGATTTATTAAAAAGTAGTAAATTTTTTGGATTCTCAAAACAACTTTTTTAAAATATGTCATAAATTTTTTGAAAATTAAAATGATTGAATTTTTTAAAAGACATGATTTCTTTTTGTAAAGATTTTAATTAAAATTTTACATTTATATGAAATTTTTGGAGAGGGTTTGACCCAAGTAGAAAATTTAAAGGGATATGTTCCCTTTTTGTTTTTTGTTTTCGGAAAAAGTTTTAATTTATAAAACAAAAATGTCCCGTATTTTTTTTTGGGATCACATACCCTGTGCAAGTTGCCCGTAATAGATTTTTAAATTTAAAAATATGTTTGTTAAAATTTATGGAAAGGGCCCTTTTTAACACCCACACCCCAGTTAAGTGTTTAAAAATATTTAAAAATTATAACTTTTTCCTATCGTATTAATAAAAAAAAAATCGCAAGAAATTTCATTCCCTAAAAATTTAAATATTAAAAAATGTAAATTTTTGGATGGTAAATAAAAACTATTCTTCTAGGGTTTTAGTTTAAATTCCCCCGTTTTTCCCAAAGGGATTTGGGTTTTTAAAAAATTCTTAAACTTTATGTATTAAATTTAAACCCTTTAAAACCCCAGCGGACACTCCATGGGGAAAAGCGTATTATGCGTACAACCACCATTATAAATTCCCCGGATATGACTTATAATTTTGATCTAGTTAAAAATTATTTCTTTATTGTTAAGTAATATTTTTTCCACATGAACAAGGATAATGACAGGAATACGTGTTTGATAATAAAAGTATAAATAAGAAAGACAGAAAACCATTTGACACAATTCGTTTTAGAAAACAATATGTTTAATTCAAGTATATTAGGTTAAATGTTAACACACGTGCGATTAAAATGGCTCCACTATTGCGAAATTATTTACTCGAGATTTTATACATTTTGTTCCGAGATCTTGTTTAACATTAAAACATTTTAAAAGTTTGAATAGACCTTTGAATGAAGACATAAAAAATATTATAATATACATAATGCAAGTATGATTGAATGATTTGATATATAATCGAACGCATAATTACAAAGGTACAACCGTTATTACTTATTTGATATAATCAAACACGTGCACTATTCTTCCAATACAAATTATACATTCCGGTAATATAAGAAGCTCTATCTGATTGCATTTTTATTGATAACCATTATTAAATGGTTTAACTTACCGTCAAACGCTTCAGTTTGTAAAGATATATTTATTCTAATTTAAGGAGAAGAAATGACACATCAATGATTGCCTATTACATAACTGACAAAAAAATAAATTATCAATATTTAAATCACAACTGTCTTGAACACTTAGTGAAAATACAGTTAATAATATAAGTCGGAATAATAATTTTTTATGCTCCCCGAAGGGTGAGCATATAGTCGCCGCTTTGTCCGTCGGTCCGTCTGTCTGTCCGCTCTCACGGAACAGTAATAAATGGATAGAGGAACAATAGGTATCTGTTCTTTATTTTTGATGTCATCCATTCCGTAATGTTTTTATGTGGCTAAATAGAGAGAACAATAGAGTAGCCACATTATTGTTGTCCCGTTAGAACGTCCGTCCGTGCGTCCGCTATTATTATCCAGGACATAACTCTGAAACAACAAGAGGTATCAACATAAAACAATGTATGTAGATAGATCACATTCACTACTTAAGAATCGTAACTCTGTCTTGCCTTATTCTGGAGTTATTGCCCTTTGTTCATTTTTACACGTTGAACTTTGTCCGGGATATAACTCTAAAACTATAAAGATATCAACATGAAACTGTGCAGATAGAGAGATCTCATTAGGTAAAAGTGCAGTGCAAAAGAATGGCAACTCTTTCTTGCCTAATTTTGGAGTTATTGCCATTTGTTCATTTTTATAATTTCAACGTTATCCGGTACATAACTCTTAAACTATAGGTGATACCAAAATGGAACTTTGTAGATAAATAGATCTCATTGAGAAGATGTGCAGTGCACAAGAACCATAAGTCTGCCTTGCTTAATTTGTGGAGTAATTGCCTTTTATTCATTTTTAAAATTTGAACTTTGTCCGGGACATAACTCTGAAACTATAAGATATATCAACACGAAACTTTGTAGGTAGATTTATCTCATTGGTTAGAGATGCGGTGCAAAAGAACCGTAACTCTGTCTTGCCTTTTTGGAGTTATTGCCCCTTGTTCATTTTTTCATTTTGAATTTTGTCCGGGACATAGCTCCAAAACCATAAGTGGTATCAACAAGAAACTTTGTAGATAACTAGATCTTATTAAATAGAAGCGCAGGGCAAAAGAACAGTAAAACTGCATTGCTTAATTTTTGAGTTATTTCTCGATCTTTGTTCATTTTACACTTTGAACATTGTCCAGGATACAGTTCTGAAAGTACAATAGATATGAACAAGACACTTTGTAGGTTGATAGATCTCATTGGGTTAATGTGTAGTGCAAAAGAACCATCACTCCTCGTTGTCTTATTTTGGAGTTATTGCACTTTGTTCATTTTACATTAACTATGTTCAGGACATAACTATGACACTACAAGAGGTATCCTTTTCTGTGTCCAAACCCTATTCGGGGAGCATCATCCTGTTCAACCGGTTCTTGTTTAAAATTATTTATCAAAACATAATTATAATAATTATGCTTAACGAAGGTGGTCAGATTAAAATCGCTGCAATACATGCTTTTTAAAACACTCCCATTTGTTAGAAAATTAAAGAAGCATTTACACAAAAGTTACACAATAGGATGCGGAATTCATTTTGAAATGAAATGATGTACGTATAATTGAACTATTTTGAAGTAAATATAAGACCATGTGTGTGATTCTTACGTCACTGCCCTTAACCGGGTGATTATAACGCCGCCGCGTAATAATCACACGCGTGCTAATATTACCACGCAGGCGATTATTACGCGACACTGACTTTCTCGCACCGTGCGTCAAACATATATTCATTGTGCATATGAGTCAACATAAAGAAAACACATATCAATGTGCAATACAGATAAAATGAGTATTGAAGACTCGTTTGTTTGTTTGGTATGGATGTTACGGAAATTTTAAATAGGCCTTTAAATGATTATAACCCGATGGTAGGTCCATTTTAACGGCTTTCCTAAAAACAAATTTCTCCGCACGTGACCAGCTACTAAGCCCTTATCATTTCTGAATCAATGATACGTTTCAATTAATTGGGATAAATAATTGAAATAAAATATTTACACATTTCATTTTGACATGTTTTAAAAATTTGCATTCACATGTACTTGTGAGAGCATGGCGAAGTTTCTAAACGTAAAGAGAGAATAGTACATATTTCTTCAATAAGGTTTACAAAAATTTAATATATCAAAGTTTGCACTTTGACATTTTCGATGACAAGTATAATTGACGTCTATATCAGAGCAAAGTGCATTCGTTATTTTTTTCGCTGTGATTTAAGCCTTGGTATAATTGTACCAAAAATGCAAGGAAGTTACAGCTGAAATTTGTCTGCGCTGGCCATGATGGAAAACCCCTTCAGTTTCCTTCAGCAGACTAAGTTTTGAATTTAATTTCTTTACTTATTACACCTAATTTGTAGAAATATCAACACGAGCTTTACATAATCAATCACTATCAATACTTTAGCATAGATAATTGAGTCCGGAACTGATATGATTTAAGTTTAAACTAACTTAAAAGTTTCTATTTTTCCATTTTGAAGCCGTAGTTTTCTCGAAGTTTCAATAGCACAAGACCGACATAGGGAATATAATGTTTTCCTCTTTCAAAGTATATGCTATTTATTATATAAATTGTAAACAGAAATATATAACTTACCTCCAGCCCATTGTCCAAATGTTATTTGAAAATAAAGTATTAAAGGAAATAAACACAACAAGATGTATCGTGCCATCTTAAATCTTCCACTCTTGACGGACGAATGAAGAGTTATGTGTAGCTACCCATTTATTAACGGTTTGCTGGATATGTATACTGTAGAAAAAAGAGGCGTTACAAGAAAGACAGTGTAAGACAGAATAATATTGTACATTTTCACAGCTTTTTTTCAAATATCTTTATCACCCGTGCCATCTTACTTTATCCTCCGAGCTCCTGCTGGCCTTTGCAAAATTCCTTTGTATGCGATTCCTTTGTAAACATGGCACAAACATTTTTTGATTTTCTCTTGACAAGAGGAAAATATCCCATAAGATGCTTTTACTATGGCATCTATATCTGACCTGATTACTTGGTATACCTAGAATAGTATTTAACTTAAAAAAGACAATTAAAGTGTATGATTCTATTAAAGATAAGTCAAGAAAAGGGAAACTGGATATAGTAACAATATAAAGCAGCAGGAGAGCATTGTTAGCACTAAGTAGAGACATTATAGGAAACATTGCATCCAAAATGAATGAATATAGACAGAAAGATGTTTCTAAAGGGACATTACAATTCAATTTGAATGGCATGGTTAACTAAGACGTGCTTGAAGAAGAATTTGAAGGATGTTTACAGGAAAAACTGTGAAAGCTTGGATGCTGAAGGGCAATTGAATAAAGTGATAAAAGCAGATACAAATCATCAGATTGTGAGACAACCTTTAATTTGGAGCAGGTGAGTTGAGCCCCTAGAACCACAAGAAAAATTTCTGTTATTAGCTGCAATTAATAGTATTTAATGTACACTACTGTATTTGAGAACTATAGAATGACCATGTTTTACCACTTTTACAGTTTTCAGTGTAGATTAGTTAGTTCAAAATTCGACCAAAGATTTGTAAAGCTACCACTAACATTCTGTCATGATTTAATCCTGTATAGTACTTTGTATATAAATTTTAATCTGACCGTTTTTCTTACCCCAATCCGAACTTTTCCGAATATATAAATTGTTAAAACCACTACAAAATTTTAAAGAAAAAGAGACTTCGGTATAATACAAAAGAACCATAATTTTCAGGATTTCTAATAAACAATTTTATGAACACCTTTAATGTACATTGTAAGAACAAATAAACTACATATTATATATAATATTATATCTAAGGACGGTACGCGCAGCACCCATTTGCATAAACGTTGGTAACTTTAACCACTTGGTTAAATCCGTGGTTAAGTTAACTTTTGAGTTAAACTTTGGTTAACCGATTATATAAATATTTAGTTAAATTTAACCAGCGTAAATTTCTGGTTAATGTAACCCATGTGTCGGAGGTGGGTTAAATTTTAACCAACCTTTAACCAGAAATGAAACGTCTGCCGTTTGTACGCTTCGTATCAACTTTCGTTCAGTTTTGCATCGAAATAAACAACAATCGGTATTATATGATGGCAACGATATTTCTCAAAGTTCTATAAACTTTTCCAGAGCCGATGTCGCGTAATTATCTAGTTTTCTAACATATTGGAGTGTTTTGAAAAGCATGTATTGCAGCGATTTTTTTTATTAATTTGTAAAAACCTTCGTTATAATGAAGAATTATTATTCTGTTCTGATTTTAAAAAATCCTTAAATTAGAATGAACTTATCTTTACAAATCGAAACGTTTGAAGGTTAGTTAAACATTAAATAATGGTTATCAATATAAATGTAATCAGATAGGGGTACTTATATTACAGGTTTGTATAATTTATATTAGAAAAATAGTGCACGTGTTTGATTATATCAAGCCGAAGTAATAACGGTAGTACCTTGATAATAATGGATTCAATTATGTATATTTTCATATTATTTTCTACGAAATCATTTTTTGCGTCTTGATGTATCTTCATGAAAAGGTTTATTCAAACTTTTAAAATATTTTGATCAAAATCTCGTAAAAAATGTATAAAGCGCCCGAGTAATAATGACGCGACAGTAGAGTAGTGATTATCAAAGGGTTGATTTATATTCAACCAAACATACTTCAAGTTGAATGAAACATATTATTGTTGTCCGAAATGAATTGAGTCAAATGGTTTTCTTTCCTTTCTATATATCCTTTATTATCCTTCACAAGAGCATCTTAAAAAACATGTTTTGCAAAGAATTTAAAAAAGGTAAAACATGCGTTCATTCATTATTGCGTTTATTTTTTTCTGAGATAAACGTATTCCTGTCATTAACCTTGTTCATGTAGCAAAATATTGTTTAATTATAAAGAAATAATTTTTAACTAGATTAAAACTATCAGTGTCATGTCCGGTGAAATTTGTAATGTTGGTTGTATGAATATTACAAGGTGTTCGCTTGGCGTGAATGTTAATTAAGCATGAAACACAAAGCATACAGTTTGAAACGTTTATACAGTTGGATACTTAGATTAAACTAGAAGTAATTGAAATTAGAAGTATATAACATTTATTTACCATGACAACATACACATTTTGTATGCTTATTTTAGGGAATGAAAGTCTTGCGATTTTGTTTTACTTAATACGAATAGGAAAAAGTCATATCTTTAATATTTTCACACTTTACTGTGTGTGGGTGTTATAAGGCCTTCCGTATAATATGAAAAGAACTGATTATTCATTTGATCTATTATTAAAACTTGCACATGTATATGATAAGAAAAAAGTAAAGACATACTAAAAGGAAAATGGGCTATCACGATATTCAACATTCTGTTTCTCATAGGCAAGGTTTCTTTAAAGCCACTGATACAGTAGTTGTATTCTAAAAAACCATTACCCGACTGTTTTTTAGCGATTAAACAGTAATTGATAATGATAGATATGTAGGAGTAAATATTTTTAAAAATCTGCTAAAAATATAAAGACTTCTCCACTCTTTTTATAAATTGAACATTACCGATAGATACCAAAGGATATTATTGGATATTAAGAGTCAATGGGGTTACTGACTATTCAAGCAACGTTTTGCAATGAATAGGAAAACAAATATGACAAAATGTAAGCTTAATTTGAATTTTACCTGAAAACTTACTATTTACTCTAGGATGGACGTAATGAAAATTTAACAATTGTGTTGTGTTCAACAGTTTTAAAAATTTATAACCTAACAGATTTTTGGCTGTTCTGTTCTGGTTAAGACTGTGCACGGCGGCGTAATTAAGACACGGTTATGGGTAGCGCCTTGATAATCATACGTAAGACTTTGTATTTAATGAAATATATATAATACCCGAATGATACATTTTTTGTTATGAAAAAGATATCTGCGTTCATGGTATATTTGGTTTGTAGAGTACTACTAGTTTTGCAACACATGGGAAAAATCGTGTTTGGTAGACAACAAGATTTTCTTTTATAATGCTGCACGTAACATCGCTTTTCATTGGATAATCGTGACGTTCATAATGTATTAAGAACGTAGCTATTGACTTCGTGTTTCTGTCTTATTTCGGTAAAGTCTATTTTAGCAATTCGCTGCCAGACAAAAGACTTTTAAAATAAGAAGTGCAGTTTTGGGGCTTGTCCTAACAAACACATATCGTAATACCGTTGGTGATTTACAACTGATGTCATGATATGATAATTACAATTATAAACTTCAAACTCATATAAAAAGACGTTTTATTCTAGTGGAGAACAAGAGCTTTCGGTGGGACAACTTGCAATATTACCAGGCTTGTGATTAAACTATTTCATTGTTAATCGTTTTTAAATCTACATGAAGATATGTTGTTAAAAACGTCTCTGAAATCATTGTTTTACTGTTTTACGAACAATGATTTGTAAAAATGTCTTACTCTTTACCATTATTATTTAACAAAGCTATCTGTTATATGTAGTTTGATTTACTGTAAATCCGGTATTTTTCGCGATGTTTTAGTTTTCGCTATTATTCGCAATTCGGCTGCGTCGCGAATTCATGATTCCGCGTAAATTTTGTATCATAACATACATTATAAAAAATAAATCCGATAACAATTATTTTCGAATTGTTATTAAGTTTAATAATGAATACAATAACTGTTTACAAAATAATTAATATGTGCAATGTTTTATTTACATCCTAATAAAAATATGAAGCTTTATAAGCAGATTTTTCCGATTACTTTTTTCCTCATGAATACATGTATATCAAGCACAAAAAGCTAACATTATTTTGAGACAATATCTACAAATCTTGCCTTTTAATATCTACAAATTTTGCCTTTTACAGACAAATGTGAACACCTATTGTTTAGATAGCAATAGTTTTACGGTAAAACTATAATCAACGGACAATTTACGTAGTGTAGATTAAGTACATGTATCATAAACAAGTATATTACACCTTCATACAAACATTTAACGTTTTATCAAATACGCTTTTTGCAAACAATAACCAAATTTAATGAATGATAAGGAAACCCGTTCATAACAAGTCAATTACATGTTTGTAGGTATTTTTTGTATATAAAATAAATGAATAACTGTCTCTTATTGACACTATTAACATTTACCGTGAATAAGTGCGGCACAGTATGGAAATTAATGTTAAGCTACTGTAAAGCCAATCTTATAAAAAAATGATAATAATGGTTAAGTTTTTTTTATACATAAAACAACTATCGAAACGCCAAATTACCAAATCAGACGTTAATTTTTTTATGCCAAAATAGGATTAATAGATCTTTTTTTCGCCTAGCCCTACACGCTTGGGCTTAAATACACCCTCCTGGGTTCCTGCAGATACTATGGCACGAAAAAGGTGATACTCCCCTTTAATTTATAACATAAAATTTTGAAGGCTAAATGTTGCCATCTTTATCAATATCAAACTATCTTGCAAGAATATAACATTCATAAACTTAATATGACAACTCACGGATGTTTTCCTTACGGTTAAAGCACCGGACATTACCTTTTTGGTTACAAAGCAAGCCAAATACTTCCAAATTAACTAAAGAAAACATAACGTTTGATTCGATTTAAAGTAAACATTACAGTTTACATGTATGATAGTAAGTTGTCTAGGTCAACAGAAAATGCGAGTGATGCATGTGATTTCAGAGATCTATGACCTATATTTAGTAGACTAGTTAATTTGTAAGTCTTGTTAGCGGAAAGTAAATTAAGGCAATGAAAAACATAATTCGTTGAAGAAGTTTTAAGATTTTGAATCTCTAATTTTATAATTGAGCTTATTAGGTTGAATTAACGAATGGTCATGACAACGGAGTATAAATTAAAAAACATCACTAATGTTGTTGTATGTACAAAATGGACATTTCCTGTTTTCATAAGAAATCTTTTGGATTTTATCATAACTTACTTTCGAACGAAAACATATTAAATCCATTTTAGGTTCAAAGGAACCTTTATAACACACAAAAATGTAATTATAACGTTAGAGCATCATGAGCTATTGCAACGTCTGTTTACTCATGGTATCGTTTCAGAATAGTTTTGTTCAGAAAAGCAACATCACGTGTCAAACTACCTCACCTGCTTCAGCTTAGAGATAGATGTTCATAGATTCCACTCATTCGAACTAATTTAATCGTCTCTTACTATCGCGAAGAGATAAACCGTGGTTGCATTTCTTGCAGGATATTGTAATAAGTAATTGATAATTTAATTATTTGAAACGAGAATTGTATTTTGTATGTGGTTAACGTCTCACCAACACTATAAAAGTAATTTGGCGACTTTAACGGTTACCTACACCATGCTTGAATCGCTCGGTTCACAGTCCAACGCCATTTGGACCGAAGTTTCCTATCTTTCTATGTTTACATGTAGATCTAATTGCCAGTAACTCATTATCGGCTCGTGGTCGGTTTGAATTTTCTGATATATATGAATATTTAATAAAACCTTACGGAGAATTATTTATGTCATCCGTAAATTGATTTTGCCTTTAAGTAAGAAAAAAAGTAGATATTTAGAATATGATTTCTGCGAAACATTACATTCTATCAATTTTCGGTATCAGGCGTTAAATCCAATCACGGTCATAAATCTAAAAGGTTTTCAGGGCATCGTCATTTTTGTTCAAATGCAATGTCTTGAAATCGTTCCAATAGCATTACACGTGTCTGGTTTCCAACGATTAAAAAAAGATGTGCTTTATTATGTTGGGCGCGAATGCGGGCACTAATTGGCTGAATACAAGATCATATGACTGTGACATTCTTTCGGTCATCGTCAGATCTACAAATAAACATAAGAAGATCTAAACTTTAGAGCCATACGGTTAGTTCAGTAGGTAGAGCCTTGGGCTATGAATCGGGAGACCCGGGTTGGATTCCAGGACTGTGTAGGTCATCTTCGTTTTGACTGATCATGGAATCCTTCTCCGGTTATTTGCACTTTACCTCTGCTCTGGCACAGAAATTACAGTTCATTGCGTAAATGAAGGCAACAGTACTGGTAAACTACTCGACAGTCTCCCCAGGAATGATGCTGTTGCTTAACTGTGCTCTGGTAAATTCAATGTTGCTTAAAATTGTTAATACCAACAACAACCATAAACTTTAGTCAAATGGTTGCATAAACCAGACACTAATGACCATCATTAATGCTTGTTAAAAGTGTTCTCCATATGTTTGGCCTTGCTGCCACATGTATTTGTCATTTCCTACACTAAGTCACTAAATATAAGTAAATGAAAAGACCTTTCCAAATGCATCTCTCTGTTCCCTTTTTTCCTGGTCAACCAGGACTTCTGAATGTAATTGGTTCATGTATTTCTGTCTGATATGCCCTCGGGATACCTTTTCCTGTCCGTCCTTAAATTAACGTCACATCGCTGATGACAAAGGTTCATTGGTTCAACGTAGGTCAATCACAACACGAGGCAGACGAATTTTAACATTATTTGCCCTCTGATCACCACTATCAATGTTTCCATAATAGTGATTTTAAATTTTAAGCTAGACAACAAGATAGTATCAAAGGATTTTAATTCTATAAAAAATAGTTTACAAAATAATCATCCAGGCTTGGAATTTGGGAGCTACAGCTCTTTCTTTCAGCAGATTAATCTGTAAATGTAAATGTTTTATCAAAATGACTTTTGCGATTTAAAACATGAAGATTTATTTCAACTTAAAGCGAGTGTTTTTTCCAAACCTTTATAACACACAAAAATGTCATTATAACGTAAGAGCATCTTGAGCTACATGTATTGCAACGTCTGTTTACTCATGGTATTGTTCCAGAATAGTTTTGTTCAGAAAATACACATATCCCTTAGTATCATTTTTTCCCAACTCAAATACGGACAGAAGATTCGTTGCCATTGATTGACTCTTTGCAAAGTGAAGACAGAAACTAGGTTTCCACATGGAACAAAAAATCACAGATTTTGATGGAGTTCCAATAGATTACAAATATAACAATTTGTAAACATTAATTAAAAGTTTGATAAATTGTTTTGTTTTTTTATATCTCTTTTTAAATTTTCAAAAAATTGTGAAAGAAATTTTTTTATGTCTCGCCCCTTTTATAATTGGGAAAGACGCATAATTTTATAAAAAACCTTTTTAAATTTTTTTTTGGTCAAAAGTAAAAAATTTATTTAAAGCGAAAAATAAATTAAAATAGAGAAGCAAAAATAGTAGTCATTTTCCATGACGTCACAAACAATGCGCGTGAAATATATTGGTATGGTAGCATAGTCGGATCAAGTGTAAAACTGGAAAAAAAATCACTACATAAAACTGCTTTTATCTTTTAAAATGCAAACGCAAAATTAAGGGATTTTTTACGGTAAGCACTTAAAATTATGTTCTTTTGTGAGATGTTGATAAAATTTCTTTTGCAATTAGTTGTAGGTTAATCTTTACATTTACTAGCCTATTGATGGTTATGATGACGATGCTTATGATAATATTAATAATGCTGATGACTAGCGGAAGTATGTTGATAGTGATGATGTTGATGATGATTAAGTTGATGATGATGATGATTAAGTTGATGCTGGTATTCATGAGCAGAAAGTTATGATAGTGATGATGATGATGATTAAATTGATAATGGTTATGATTAGCAGAAATATGTGGATTGTATTATGATGATTATTATGATGATGGCAGTAATCATGAGCGGAAATATTTTGAAAGTGATGATGGTGATGATAAAAAATCAGACATCAAGCTATGTCAGGCACTGTATTATTGTGACCATATAGAGTAATTATGTTGCAGTTAATATTTAATTTATAGGGACCTTAAAGTGTTTTATTTAGGTACCAGTTCAAGCATGAAATAAATATAAGATACTATCCTCTGTTTATATATTTCATTCACTCCTGTTATTGATATCAATTTAAATTTTTTTAAATGACTTATAATAATTTCAAGAATTAAAAAAAGAAAAAATTTAATTTTAATATCAAGACAGTAACAGCCTTTATTCAAAAAGACAATAAAAAAGCGTCAATTATTTTTATGATTTTGGTCTCAATTATAAATTAAATTAACAACCCTGTAATATCTAAAATTTGGGTTTTTATAAAAAAAAGTTGAGACAATCCCCGAGTAAAGGGTTCCTCTGTCAAGACATTTTTGCTTGACCGTGGCTTAATGATACAAAATATAAACTGAAGAATTTATAGGAATTAAAATCAGAAAAAAAAACAACACAAAAATGAAAGAATAAATCTATTTTTTTTTTATAAATGTATCACTTTAAATTTTAACAAACATCAGCAACAAAATTATGTTAAGAGAAAATGTTCAAATGTGTGGGTTTTTTTTATTCTAGTGTAGATCTACGTAATTATGTTTCTTCATTAGTCAGTCTTAATTCTAATTAATTTGATTAGATACATATCTGAGTATATTTCATTTCAATCAAAGTCACACCTTCCTGGCAAAATATTTTTCTATATGATAATAGATTAAAACACGTGATTTGGCACTAACACTGGTTCTGATTGGATGTTTGGCCCATCTGCAAGATTGTTGACATGTCTCTTTGTGGAGGTGGGATCTTAGTAGTATCATGATCCTTGGATCATAAGATCAAGATGTTACAACTAAACAACAGATCACCTCCCTATGATAAGATTTCCGTTTACTTAATATGCATTTATTATTGATAATGATAACAGAACTTTTCTTAAGATTTTAAATAAAAATTTGTTTTTAATTAGTAGGAATTTGTCATGGTTCAGGACTGTTTACTATTTAGGGGAGTAGATGTGTAAACGACTGGATAGCTTAGTACCGTAGAGCTGCGGTATGGTATTCTGAGGGTCCCGGGTTCGAGTTCTGGTCACTGCCCTATAGAAAATCAAACTGGGATCAAATTCCAGTGGGACATCATTATTTAAGCGGGATGAAATTAAACCAAGTGGGATAGTGGTACCGGGATCCCGCTGACTGGGATCCCAGTGAAAATGGCATATTAATCCCAGTCAATCAGTCCTAACCAATTAAATGTACTCTAGAACATTAATTTTCTTGTCTAAATTTAAACATCAATCCCCCAGAAAGTTGAGCGTAATTAACGCAAGCTAACAATTATTTATTTGGCATTCAATCAGACTAGCAGCGAGCAGATTTTCACAAATACCAAGTCATTCTTAAAAATGCAATATGCCTTTATTTAAAAGAGTATTAACATACAAACTTTTACAAAAGAGATGTGATCATATTCATTTTACTCTTTATTATAGTCTCATCTGTACATATTTATACAAATAAAAATTGTAAAACATTGGAATTGTATATAGCCATTCTCGAAAGAATTACCAGAGACTTGTTATAGCTAATACTAAGAGGGATAACTCCACAAAGATTTACCTCCCTTATTAACGTATTCACATTCTCAACATTTACATCATATAAATCAGTTGCAATAGGATGACTTAATTGCACATAGTCATTATTAAAAAAAGTTATTTGAGACATTTAATTGCAAAATTATAATAGACTTTTTACATTCTAAAAGTTTGATAGCCTCTACTGACATTGTCTTAAAAACTGCCATAAGAAATTACACTGTAAAATACTTAATTTTGTAATAGAAGCACAATCACGCAATATAAAAAATGGTGTTACAAAATCTTTTATCATTCATGGTCAGACCATGGATGAACTGGTCAGTAATGATTATCAAAACATTGGGATAAAACAACTTATTTATGTAATTTAAAATATATCACTATTCATATTTCTAAAATAAAATTTGTATGTATTTAAAATTATATAAACTGTTCACTCCATGCAGGAAGTGAGATACATACATTACAGACACTCTTGTTTATGAATTAAGAAATGTTTTAAAGACTTACACTCATTCTAATACAATATTATTTGCAGAAAAAAAAACGTATTTGAATTGTCTGTGAGAAACAAACATACTTTAAACTGTCAGTATTTGTATATATACTCCATCTCCCACATGAATGAGATAATATAACTTTGCTTTACACTAGTTACATTAATTATACTTATAATAAAAAGGAGATAAGACTTATCCTGAAATGTAGTATGTTAACCTATTTGTATAAATAGCTGTTTCTGGCTTTTAAAATCAAAAAGCACATTTAAGAACTTACTTTTAACATATGTTAATATAAGAGTACAAAATTAATTTATCCTGATCACATGAATTTTTAAATGAGGCATCAATCTCAATAGCTTTTTAACAATATTATTTCTGAGACTCTGATGGACAATGATTGCAATGGGCAATGAAATGAAACACGAACTTCATTTTCCACTGCAAGTTTATAAATCGGACATAGACGCTGTTCTTCTGGGATATTTTCGTATCTCCCGGTTTCTAAACGGAGGAAGGCAACTCCACATCTAAACTTAGCTAATACAGACTTGTATTTACTAGGCAAAGTTGTACATTCAACATACTTTTCAGTTTCATAAACAGATTTAAACTGTGTATAAGTCCAAAGTTTATTTCTACCCCAGAGGGACCCGTAATATTTTGTATACTGGTTCTCCGATCCATGGTGCACTTTATTATCTTATCACAAAAATGTTAATACAATCGTTTGATATATTCAATAAATTGTTTGACAATAGCTGTTCCTTATACAAAAATTGCCATTTTTTGCAACTATTATTAATCTTACTGTCACAAAATCTAAAAATCTTGAAATTAATTCTCTCATTATCCATTGTCTTCACTCTATGCTAATGTTGAGACACAGATCTCCACTGTTTCACATGAAGGGGTTGCTAACCAAACTCACCATAAATGGCATTAATAGGGGTATATTTACCAAATCCCATAAACAATCTTATTGCTCGACTCTGCACTGCATTTATGCATGAATAGGATCTTGTTCCCCAAACAGATGCCCCATATGCAATAACAGACCATACTGTACTATCGTAAAGTTTTGTGAATGCCTTATATGTCATGCCACCATAGGACTTCGACTTCGCTAGAATGAGACCAAGGACTCTACCAGCACTCTGAGCAACAGATTTCACCATGATATTAAAATCAAACATCTCGGTCAGTAACAGACCTAGTTAAGTATTGTTGGCAACACATTTCAGACTGTGGTCCCCACATGTGAAACTGTATTTAGTTCTGGGAACAGAAACAGGTCTAAAATGAATGATATTACTCTTCATAGGATTTACAATCATAATATTCTTAAATACACCCAATTATTTAACATATCTAACATGAACTGTAAATCTTCTGCGTTTTCAGCCTATAAGTACAATATCATTTGCATATAAAAGATTCATAGTTTTTCATTATCAATTACAATACCCTTACCGGCTGCTTTATAGATACTGCCAGATCATTTACGAATGAATTAAATAACAAAGGTGATAAGGAGCAGCCTTGTCTTAACCACATTTAACATGAAACCAATCTGTAAAAAAACGTTAACCCTAACACTAGATGTAACTTGACTATATAGAGATTTCATAGCATTCATTTTTTTCCATTAACACCAATTTCCGAATTCATTAATTTGTCCCATAAGATAGTACTATTTATAAAATCATAGGCTTTTTTGAAATCAATAAAAGCACAAAAGCAGATTTTTTGGCTTTTTTTCTAGTATCAATAATATAAGTTAATGAAGATATATGATCAATTGTACTTCTACCCTTTCTGAACCCATTCTGTTCATCCACATAAATGTTATTTGATTTGGTCCATTTTGACAATCTTTCATTTAGGATTGAACTGTATATTTTTAGGGAGCACAAGACAAAGCAATTCTTCTATATAACAGTGGATCTCGAATATCCATTGTACTAGATTTTGGAATAGGGCTGATAATAACTTTGCCCCATTCTGTAGGAATAGTACCAGTATTAAAACAAACATTTTATTAAGTATGTAATTCAAAATGTCTACTGGTATTGAGTCTATACCACATATATTACCAAACTTTGCTTTGGTAACAGCCTTCTCTATTTCCATTATACATGTAGATATATTTTCATTCAAACTATCACAAGAGCGATTATTTTGACAACCATTATTGAGTACGATAGTTTCAACCACTGCATTGTCTACTAAAAAACAAACTGCTAAAATCATTTTTCCATTTATCTAAAACTGAACTAATATTGTTGGTAATAGAACCATCTTCACAAATGACTTCTAATGGTATACTCTTTTTCTTTGATTGCCTAATACCTATCTTGCCTTTGGTTTTCCAAAACTTCTTTTGATTATGTTCACAATCAAGAAGTAACTCATTCTGCAAAGAAACCCAACATGTTCTCTTACACTTTTGAACTTCTCGGTCAAAGTCTTTTCTAGCAGATTGGCAAAAACCCTTTAAATGATTTTTATCTGGTCCAATATAACTTTTCAACCATTTTCTTTCAGCTTCACAAAGTTTGTTCCATAGGCGAGATACGTTGCTGATCCACCAGGGTTTACTAACTCTTCTTTTCTTGTTAGAGATACCAACATCAATTTTAATACATTTATAAGATAATTTGTCATAATTATGATATTGTGAAACAGTTTATATATTTATTTATTATATAATCTATAAATTGCTTTGAAATGCCTTTCCCTGATTGGCTAACAAGCAACTTTTTGTATAAAATAACAGGTCAATATCAGAGTATATTCACTGTTTTTTTCCTAACAATAGATTTTCAGAGTATATTCACCGGTTTTTCTTCTAAAAATAGATTTTCTGGAAATCCCTTAAAGACGCGAGACTTTTACGTGACGTCACGCCAAATTTGTTGTTATTATTCTGAAAAAACTTTGTGTGGGTGTACATAAGAGTCAAATAAGTCTATTTTAGTTATCGTTTTTCATTTTTAAGAACAATAGGGATTAGCATGCCAATTAATGGAAAGGGCCAAGTTATGGAAACAGTAGACAAGCTGAAAAATAATGATTTCCGTCGTATGCAATGGCAGATGTGATAAGCCATATAAAAGCTATTTATAAATTATATAATAAAACAGATATGTACTTTTTAGCTGTTGAATATGATGTGATATGTACTAAAAAATTAATATTGACCTCGGCTATCGCCTCGGTCAATATTAATTTTTTAGTACATATCACATCATATTCAACAGCTAAAAAGTACATATTTGTATAATATTTAACAACACATCTTCAAAAGAAGTATATACTGTCCAAAAATTTACATCTTTATTGTACACTATATATTATTTCTTTGTCTATCATCTATGAGTATATACAATATTTTATACTCAATAATCGGAAAATACACCACAGTTCTAATATAGTTTTATATCACAAAAGTCAATTAGGATATCATGCATTATATGCATTATATAAAGGATATTGAATGAGTGTTAGTTCAATACTGAATTTATTGCAAATGTTGAATAACATTATATTATGCGAGCTGCAAAATCGGCACGGGTGTGTGATAAAATATATTATTACCCCTCACTTTTTTCGTAATGCTAATTTCCCATAGGCCTCTGGGAGTTATTTTTACTGTTAATGCAAGTGTACAACGTGACTAAGAATTTTGTACTGTTACATAGGTAACAGTATTTTTAACAGTATAAAATCTGGTCACGTGGTCTATTTTCTAAATAAAATGAAATAAAATGGCCGCCATTTTTTTCTCGATTCATTCTTATTTTCGACGATAGGGCATCACCGAAGTAACTATTACTTTCATAAAATTTAGTTCTTTGCACCCTAGAGTTCATTTCGCGTATAAAATATCTTTTTGTTGAATAGTCAACAGGAAATATCCGTTTTCAACGGAAGTAATTGTAATGTAAAGAATTTTGTGTCAAACTGGAACAATGCAGACAGTTAAAGCATGTAACAAAGGATAATTTTAACAATTTTAACCAGTGAAACGTTACAGATAGAGTTGGTGACAGACATCTGTAGGATATCATCGTTATTTTCTAAATGCACTTTGTCAAAAACCATTGTGAAGAATATTCTGGATGCAGAAGGATCAGATTTCACAGATCATAACCGTGTAAATGGGTTAGTGTTTTGTATTCAAAATAAAACCTAGCTTATTGTATGTTTATGATTTGTAGATATCATCTCTTGCTTAAAGAATAAAAGAAAAAGAAAACTTCTCAAGTAGGCCTAAAGTACACTAAAACTTAAAAGGTATAAGGACAGTTTAGTTATTGTTACTCTTGGTTTATTTTTGTTTCAGTTAGATTTAGTTGACAATTTCAGATCATCACAGTATTTTTGTTCGGGGTAATAAAATAAATAACACATGGGTTTGTGAGTAACAGTAAAAATATCATCCCTCGTAAAAATACTGTTACCCTCGGCTACGCCTCGGATAACAGTATTTTCCTCGGGATGATATTTTTTACTGTTACCAACAAACCCATGTGTTATTTATATAATGTTTGCAATATATAAATATATGCATATTTATGTATTCAGTTACAGAACTAGTAAACAGCTCTTTCAAAAATAGGAAATGTTATTTTGTATGTACCATTAATCTGTTA
Source organism: Ruditapes philippinarum (assembly GCF_026571515.1). Taxonomy (NCBI): domain Eukaryota; kingdom Metazoa; phylum Mollusca; class Bivalvia; order Venerida; family Veneridae; genus Ruditapes; species Ruditapes philippinarum. The sequence continues at coordinate 382,065 of NW_026865278.1, forward strand.
TTCATTGCATACTGCTATAACCTGAAAAAAGAAATAAGTATATATGTTGTTAATATGTTTAAAAGAAATATGAATGCATATAAAAAAGGAATTACTGTAAACGATTGCATAATATAAAAATTAAACTGTAAGAAAGAGACTTTGAAAGCATGGGCTATATAGCACACAATCGCACAGGCCTGTTAAGCAGTATTCTGTCTACATATTTAGTGGCAATGATCACGAAGGAAAACAAACAAAAAACAACAACAAACAAACAAAAAACAACAACAAACAAAAAACACATACACACAAAAACAAAAACACGCAAACAAACCCACCAAAAAGACAAATGAACAACAATTTCAATAGTAGAATTGCGTCCTGATACAATTAAAGTAATAGTAAAATTGTGTCCGTTCGAATCCCGCCAGTGACATTGGACTCTTTCAGGTATGGATGCTATTCAGCAGTCTTACCAAACGCTCAGGCGAAAAGGCGCCATTTGACCTTTAAAGTTTAGGTTTAACTTAAAACTCAGCATCAATTTATCAATAAGTGTGTGTTAATCGTTGCTAGACAATACCTATGTAAATGAGGTTTAGTATCTCCTAATGTACTTTTACTATTTTACAGCTTACTATAACGATATATCTGCTTAAAATACTCATTATATATAAGCATACCCAGTCATAGAATATTGCCACTGCCTTGCTGTTATTCTTGATGATTTCGTGAGAATATTTAGATACTTTATTCAAGGCCTTCGCACGAGTTTCTTGTGGAATCTTTTCATAATCGACATCTTCATTGGCCTTCAGAAACGACTGGGGTGCACCTAGAGTCTTTTGTACATTCCTCCATCCCTGTGGATGAAGATTCATTGAATTAAGACTGAAGCCTGAAAGCATACTGCACGAGCTTACGGCAATATGGTCACATGACAAGAATGACATGATACCATTTTACCTTATTATAGGGTAAACACATTGTTTATTCATTAATAATTTTAATCAGTACACAAATTTTAATCATTTGTAGAAAATATCAAAACTAAGTAAACGACTTTTCATTTTTAAGAAAGAAACAGAAAATGTACTTGCTACACGGAATTTATGTTTCATATCATGATATACTAGGTATTTATAACAGTAATGAAGGTTTTGTTCTGTTTTGTTATTTTACAAAAATGTAAGATTCTATTTTTCTCGTTGTTTAACGGTTTGTTTTTTTACTTTATTTCTAGTAATACTTTGTGCAAAAAGACGTTATTTCATATAAATATCTTAAGTAAAGCAACAAAAAAATACTCGGTATCACCAAGAACTTAGAGCAAATTATGAGTTATATTCAGAACACGTAATTATTGTTAAAACACAGCCTTATTTTTTCAAATTCACACTTGAATTATAGACTAAAGAATGCATAAAAGTCATATGCCGCAGGATTAAATGTTGAAACTACTGTTTTATTCAATTTTGAAGTGCCTCTTCAAGGTTTACTAATAAATATTTAAAAAAAAAAACATATTATCATTTGTGTTAATTTCATTGTGAGTAAATTATAAAATAATATAAATATCAGGAAAAAGTTAACCGTCAGAAGCTTTAGAATCCGCAAAATTACTTGAAACTTGCACGCTCTGTTTGAATGAGTCTGTACATGAGGAATAATAACAAATTGCAACAACCCTCACACCCACTAGCACCGTCTTGAGCGGTATTCAATTTTCAACACTTAAAAATGCCAGAAAACACGTAAAATACCATTTCTTTGTATCCTAGCAAAATCATGACAGCTTCCAACACATCTTTTACAGCTTGTGGTGGTGCTGCAAAACTTTTAGTTTCTGTCAGAGTGAGTCTTCGGTATAGCGGCTACAGCGTTGCTGGCAACTGATATACGAGATATTCTATCATCATCTATCACCTGTCCTGATGATGCCATCTTGTTTACTAGATGCGGATTCTAAAATACATCTTTATGAATAAATAAACTTTGATTTGGTTTGTTTCGTGGCATTTATATTTATTTGTAACTGTAATAATTGGACATTGTGTTTGTATGTGTATCAGAATCATATGTTTATGGACCTATGAATATATACTGAAGTCAATAGATAATTTATGATATAAACGGTTGTTTGCAATATAACCCTCGAATAGCGACTTGTGAAATATTACTAAATAACCGTTTATATAGGGCCATATAACATGTCAACAATCTTTATAACTAATAATATATACGTCACGATTATCTAATGAAAAGAAACGTCACAAACCTTATGTACCATGTTTAAATATCTTGACTATGAATGATATCTGAAACGATCTACACGAAACAAAGTCTGAAATTGTCTTACCTGTTAAAAGTTTTATGAATAAACGTATTATGAACAAACGGTCACTTTGTTTATATGTTTACATGTAACACTATAAATCAATGTGACTAATTCGGGTATTATCCTAATATTAAGGTAAAGTCCCGATATGAAAATATATTAGCAATTTAAACTTAAGATTAATAAATTATTATATTATATTTCAATCTCTATCGATTATTAAAAACGGGTAAGTTTAAACAATGAGGTCACATATTTAATAATGACCAATACTGCATTGTAATGTGTGTCTTCATGTTTTGTCTGTAATGTGCAAAATCGCAAACACCATCTTTCATTTATTATTTATTTATTTATAAAAGTATTATCTATAGGCTACATGTAAACATACATGTATATATCAGATATAAAATACAAACATAAAATGCGTGAATTGCCAGAGTTTACTTCTAAGGGGGACAATTCATATTATACAATTTACTGTTTTATGCACGGAAATGTTGTCTCCCCTGCTTACAGGCTTGCACACATTTCTTATGGTCATTACCTTTCTTCAGAGATCGTTAACCACAGATTATTTTCTCGTTGTATGAGTGCGTCTTTTATCGTGTTCTAAAACTATGAAAAGATCATGAAGAGTTCAATGAAACAGTTTTCAGTTTGAGCATAATTATATTAATCTGAAAAGTGTAGCGAATATTTTTATTTTTTAACAGCGTCTAATAAGTTTGGCGTTGATTTTTTATAAATTATTTTTATGCTGATGTTTTCAACTTAATGAATTTGCTACTCTCAATGTTGTACTGGTTATGACTGCAGCTAAAAGAGAGAAAAAAAAACATAATATTCTGCAAAGTTTAATTTTTTTTCTGGTGACGTATGCCATTTACAAGATTTGACCCTTTTCTTTACGGCATCAAGCGCTTTGGCCCATTATGACCGTTGCGCCTTATTGCCATGTATATTATCGACCATTGCAGATTTTGCCATGTCTAGCATTAAGCTGTGTGGGTAATTGACTACGTTTTGTATCAAGTTCAAGGGCTAACTGCCAGTTTTCGTATCAGGCGTTGTAGCCTGTTGAAGGTTCCCTGTTGCATGAATTTTATTAAATATTGGAGCGTATCGTCATGTATTGTATAAAGCATTAAGGCTTATAACCATATTTATTATATACCTATACATTTTCTCCCTAAAATACACGCAAATATTGAAGCGCAAATACGCTTCAACGGATAGAAATTTCCGTATTATGTTAGTGACAAATACGGTACCATATATGGAAGTGCCGGACTATTTTTGACGTTGGTTCCGATCTTAGCTTTGTATAACGTTGCATTTGGAAACGGGAACCAAAATTATTAAAGGCGTGGCCAGTTTGTAAGAATTACGTATTCATCCGTCAGTCCTGAATTTATTTCTTGACAACTACATTTCATTTTCTTAATAAAACGAAAAGGTATATAATAAAAGGAAAATTATGTTGTAGTAGCTTTCTGAGACTATGTATTTTTCTACTCGCAGCGTTGGAAAATTGATATCTCGCTCGACCTTCGGTCTCGCGAGATATCAATTTTCGACCGCTGCTCGTAGAAAAATACAAAGCCTCAGAAAGCTACTACAACATAATATTCCGTATATCTTGCATCAAGCTTTTTAAGAAATTGCCATGTTTATATCAGGTACCTAGGATTATTGCCAGTAGTCATGTTTTATATCAAGCGTTTTGGTTTGTTGAAATATTTTATATGAAGCGTTGTGGCTTGTTACCATATATTGTCATTTGTCAACTTTAAAGGGCGATATAAGACGTAATATCTAATTCAATATATGCCACATGCGGCGAAGATGCCACATGACATCTTTTAGGATTTGTCTCAACTTTAGTGTTAAATGTATCTAAATTTTATCATTTCAATGAAAACATTAGTTGGTGTCAAAAAGGCAATTTTACTAGCAAACCATTGTTTAAAAAGATCGCCTATTAAAAATATTTTAAAGTGAAATACCAGTAACCTCTATAAAAATTCTAACACACAACCGATTTATATGTTTTATGGTATTTTATAGGGCCAGGAATATTAGCTATATTCGAATATTCAAAACACTACCGAATATTCGAACATTGAAAAAGGAATATGAATATTCGAAAAAAAAGGAAGAAATGTTTTGATTTTTTACATTTTTTTTTACTTCAATTAAGAGTGTAAATTAAATCATTGACCTTCACATGCAAGGTCTGCCCTGTCCCAAAATATCGTCCGCCCCGTCCAAACATACGGTCCGCCTGTTTCACTGTCCACCCTGTCCTACAACCTTCCTAGGAGAAGGTTAGCGTTGATTTTACAGTAGTGATGTTGCAATTGTATCTTTTTTATGTGAACAGTGTCGTTGCTGAGATGAGGACCTTGTATTAAATGATGGAGCTCTCTTACTGTTACCAGAAAAAGGTATATAAAATAGAAAAAATCATTCAGTAAGGTCAGTCTTTGCATATTTTGGCCTCATTTTGGATATTAATTAAAATGGATTGTAAGAGCTGTTTGCAATATGCAAATTACTATCTTTGTTCACTTCACAATATTTTACTACTTTGAAATATATTTTCAAAATTTGCATGAAAAATTGTTTGAATCTGAAGGCATGCTACTTTAATTTTCATTTGACAGACTGCAGCGAGGTATAAAGCACTGTACATTTGAAAAAAGTGAGATGAGTTAATAAGTACATGTCCTCCAAGAAGTTAACAAGAATAGTATTATCAATCACAGACGAGTTCTTAGTACGAAATTCAAACAGGACAGTTTCTTTGATGTAAACATGCATTTAAAGACGTTTTCGGTAGTTTTTTCTGCGCAATTTATTGCGCATCCAAGGAAGATAACCACGGCTAGTTAGTCTTCAAAAGAAGGGAAGTGGAACGATATTCGGATAACCGTTTCCAATTTTTGAATGGCATCTAGCTCTGATTAAGATTTTCAACGGTTTCTACACGGCTGTGTTTTCAAATCTCGCTAGGCACTTTTAATTCTATCATAGCTATTTAGAAAGTTGATATTTCAAATGCACAAAAGGTCACCAGTGGCCATCCACCACTTGTAAAACTTAAAACCCAACTACCCGACAACTCAACCAACCATACAAAAAGAATTTCTGAATTATTTGATTCAAACAGAGACATGTATATATCTCTGATCCAAGCCTATAATGATACTACAGATTTATTGTATCCATTGCTTGTGTCGTACATTTAAAAACATGCAAAATATCTAAGTTTAAAAAGTACACTTGCATTGATTCATCAGTTATTTAAATATAAAGACAATTATTATCATCAATGCACAAGTAATTAACACTTAACAGTAATTTATATGTTACACTTAGTCTAACATTTTACTAACGATAGAATAATAAAGAAACGATTTTTGATATGCTTATTTTATTGGGATGAAATTTAAAAACAACAATGTTTATGGTAAATTACGTCATGATTATTATAACGTCAATTATGGCATCATGCATAATCAATTAAGTTGGCTGGACATGTATGTGCATGTATTCTTCTGCAGCGTGAGTAGACCGCTCTTTTTATTATGTTTGAATCGTATTTTCTTTATTCTTTCGATACTGCTATAACCTGAAAAGAAAATAAGTTTATTTATGTACATCTTTTTGTTTAAATGACACACACATACGAAAAGAAAAAATTGCTGTGCTTTTATATGTAAATGTCATATGAAAAAGTATTTTAACTATAACCGGTAAAAAGTAAATGTACATGTATATAGCACAAACGTACTTGACATCACTAAATGGTAGGAGATGTTAAGTTTATTCCAATCTATCGAGTGAATGTGCATCTTTATTTAGTAAGTTTAAAGATAAAAGTATTACAGTACCACATTAATATACTTTTTAATATTATACATTTGCTAAACATTATCAAAGATTTCTTTAAATAAAACTGCGTGGTAGAACTACTGTCAATCCGTCTTTAGTAAATAATAGCCGAGGAGCTTCAACTTCACCAGTACCATGTCTTACATTTATATGGTTTGAGCGTATGATACGGAAAAATATAGAGTTTTGATTTCTAATTTATATGTTTACGCTTGTGTTTACAATCTATTTGACTTAAAGTAAACATACCCAGTCATAAAATATTGTCGCCGCCTTGCTGTTTTTCATAATACTTTCGTGCGAATATTCAGACACTTTATTCATAGCCTTCGCACGAGTTTCTTGCGAAATCTTATCATAATCGACATCCCCTATGACCTTCAGAAACGATGATCCCCCTAGCGCCTTTTGTATATTTCTCCATTCCTGTAAATAAATATACTTTTAAGTAAGACCAGTGTATGTCATATAATATGACCATTAAAACATGTAACGTTAACAATATTTACATGGGCGTGATTATTATCGCAGTACAGGTAATACGATTTCCAAGCTGGTATTGAAAACAGAACATATGGTAGGAAATGGCACATAGAGGCCACAATATAAAATAATACTGCAAATGTCACCTCTATGTCATCGTACATTGGAAAATGCTGCATAATTACGATGAAACTTTGTAGTATATAGATATCAGATTGTTATATGATCATGTGACAAGAATGATAGCATGCCATTTTACTTTATTACAGTACTTGTGTAGTAATCAGACTAGTTATTATTAGTCATTGACTGCAAGCAAAACATTAATGAGTTATGAATGTCTCTCATATCACATAATCCGTTTCAAAATGAATTTCATTTTAGAATACGTTTCTTACTTTCATCAATTAATCCTTTTCATTCAATTAAGGTTGTGACATCAGTAATTGATTAAAAAAGAAAACATGTACCAAATCAGCCCCTTTGTGTCCTAGTAAAATCATCACAGCTTCCAATACATCTTTTACAGCTTGGGGTGGGTTTGCAAAACTTTTAGTTTCTGTCAGATCTTTCTTCGGTATAAGGGCTACAGCGTTGCTGGCAACTGATATACGAGATATTCTATCATCATCTATCACCTGTCCTGATGACGTCATCTTGTTTTATAGTGAATTGATCCTGTAAAAGTCATATTAAGAATATACATGATCTAGTTTAATGGCATTTTTCTTTTTTGTATTTTCAACAAACTCAAAACGATCCTCTTCTTTGGAAAGACAGAGTGAAATATGACAGATATTCAGCAGTAAAAGTTATGTAAAATGAGACTCCTACACTACTTGATGTCATATCATACCGAACATTTCATAAAATGTTCGCAATTAGTTAGAATCCATTTCCATTAAAAGTTTTGTTCACTTCAAGCTGCATGACAAAATATTTCACGACTATCGAACTTGTGAAAAATGTACTTTAAGACTTCAAGAAGAATAAAAATATTCAAGACAAGAGTAATAATTTGCTTGTTATGTAAATCCCTACAGTATAAACTTTCGAAATATTGAGACCACTGCGAACTACAAAAGTACATTTTATTATGATTATATCCCATGTCCTGTTATTTCCAAAACTATTTTAGCCATAAAGTACACTGACGCTATAAAGTTTCTGTGACTGTATAGGAATATCCTTAGGTTTGGATTTTGACAATAAATTACACTCTCAAGAAAACATTTGAAAGAGGCAATGAAGGAATTATAAATGTCTTACCTTCGGAATGTTTAACCTGAACGTCTAACGTTTCTGAATTAAAAATCACTTCATGAAAGCTATTATATACAAGTTAACTCGCTGTATTCAGTGACTAATTCGGGTATTTTTCTCCCATTCAGGTAAATTCCCAATATATACGTATATATATTTGCAATATAAACTTTGAAATATATCACGAGGTCAAATTATCGATCATAATTAGTCATGTATATATTCATATTTATTCTATAAGGCCGCTTTCAAAATGTTTTCTCGTACTCAAATTGAATTATTTTTAAGTGATGTGTTGTTTAGATGGTAGCCACCATATATAAGGATTTATAACTATTTTGAGATAATTAAATCTTTGATCTGATTTAAATGCTGAAAAGATTTGGTTTTAAAGTTCTACATTACACTGATAGTTATATGGTAGGATATTAGGTCGATAAAAGTAGCCCAGTTCTTTTGTAATCATTTACTTTTGTTGATATTGAAATACCCGGGTAGAATTAAATTTAGACTGAATTCCGATTGTAAATATGTAATTGATACAGGTTTTTTTCTGTAATATTTCTTAAAGCAGCACGCCTCCAGATATGTGTTAGTTTATAGGAAAATAATGAGCAAAGTTGATTAAATGATTTAGTCTACCCCAAGGTATGTACTATCAACAATAATTGCCCATTACTTATCAAAACATGCAGAAAATTTCTTTTTTACCCTGTACGTTATCGTTTTAAAATATTTTGGTGATAAATAAATAAATGCTGTTATATTTTGCTTAATACATCTGCCTTGTGAATAGTTATACATTTCCTTAAAAATCTCTTAAGTTTGGTTTATTATTATTTCTTTATTTATTTTACTCATCCGAAGCTTGTGGTTTTAAAGCACAACAAAACATACTGAAAATTTCTCGAAAGTATGCCCTTTTTGTATCCCTTAAACCGGGTGTAGATCACTAAAAGGCATTTATATAAAATAAAATTATTTCATGCATTATTAAAATGTACATTTTTTAATTGGATTGTATGTATTCACGATCAAATTTGACCTCTAATATTCTTGATTTGGATAAACCTTTAGCCAGTTCAATTGTCTTTCACCGAAATATTCTATCTATCTATCTCTGAATACTGCCAACCCCTCTCGCGATTGTTATAGGCAGGAAATTGTGCGCGTCGGATGTGTTAGTAAAAGGTGTGAGAGAAAGTAAAACCTGAAAATGAACATGATCAGGACAGTGAGAGACATTGAAAACTTCTAGTCATTATTAAAATATTTTTATTAGTATATATTAGTCTGATGTAACCTGTATTTTCCTAAGAGAGAGGGGATGCATATGTCTAGTAAGCCTTGATGGAGTTTTAATGTAGGTGGGAAGGCTAATGGCTACTAGATTATGGTAAATTTTAAAAAAACATAATAAGTCTAAAGTCTAGTCTGCGATGCTCGAGAGAACGCCAGCCAAGATCTTTCTGCATGGCTGTAACTGATGACAAAGGGGAGTAATCCTGTTTTACTCAGCGTATCGCTCGTCTTTGGACCATCTCTATTTTTTTATGTTTGATTGTGTGTAGGGGCTCCAAACAGTTGATGCGTATTCTAACTGGGGTCTTACTAGGGATTTATAAGCTAGTTGTTTTACTTTTTCATTTTTTGTATTGATATTTCGATTTATGAATCCTAGGGTTTTGTTTGCATTTGATGTAATTCTTGAGATATGTGTGTTGTAGTTTATGTCTGTGGACAAGTCAATGCCACGGTATTTTGAGCTAGGAACTGGTGTTAAAGCTTGGCCATGAAGGAAGTACTTGTTGTTGATGACTTTTTTGTTTTTAGTGATGTGAAGGACTTGACATTTTGAGGGGTTGAATTCCATGTCCCACTCCCTTTCCCAGATTTGCATCTTATTAAGATCCCCCTGAAGGGATTGTGAGTCTGAGGACGAGTTTATGGTAATGTAAACCACAGTGTCGTAAGCAAAGAGGCGAATTTGAGACTTGGAGACAGAAGATGAAAGTTCATTAATGTAGATCAGAAAGCAGAGCGGGCCGAGGACAGAGCCTTGGGGGACACCAGAGTTTACAGGAACTTCTGTAGAGTGATCATCTTCCAGTACAACAGTTTGGCTCCGACCTATCAGGAAGGAACGTGTCCAATTGAGAATTTGTGTGGAGACACCGTTTTCTTGAAGGGTAAGGAGAAGTTTACGATGATTTACTTTATCAAAGGCTTTGCTAAAGTCAAGGAGAATAAAATCTGTTTGTTTCCCTACTGAGATGTTGTTGACAAGGGAGTCTGTTAGTTCAATAAGCTGTGTTTCATAAGCGTTTCTCCCTTAAGCCATGTTGAAGGTCGAAGAGAATGTTGTGATTACTGCAGTGTGAAGAGAGATTTGAGGCGACAATGTGTTCGAGCGTTTTGCAAAGGATACTTGTTAATGAAATCGATGGCTGGATCTGTGCTGTCACCTTTTTTGTAAATAGGGCAAACATAGGCTTTGGTCCAGTCAAAGGGAATTGTACCAGAGGATAAAGATTTTTGGAATAGAATTGTGATGATATCTGTGATTTCATTCCTCAGTTCTTTGAGGACAACCGGCCGAATAAGGTCTGGGCCTGCAGCTTTATCTATCTTTAAGTTGGCAAGAAGTTTCAGCACCCCATTTTTGCTGACAGATATATCATTCATTTGAGGGTATTTACAGTATTTTTTGGGGTCAAGGTAATAAAGTTTTTGCATGTAAGTTTGTTTTAGAGACAGTGGAGAGGCACTGGAGAAAACTGATTGGAACTGCGTGTTCAATATATTGGCCTTGTCGCGGTTGTTTGATTTAAGAAACTTGAAACTTGAAACTTTTTATTTAATTAAACGCCTGTTTCTATTTAACAATATTCAACGGCGTTGTACAGTACATATAATATAATAAGAATAAAATTGTGAATGCATAAGAATATGTGGATCAACATCAAATGAAATAAAAGCTTTTACATGCAATTCCAATTAACATATTTTTAAAAAAATTTAGAGACCATAAAATGATAAAACTGATATACATGTAGCATGAGATAAGATTATTTACATACATGTAACTTGATTACAAATAGATTAAAAAGAATAAAACATTCATTTACATTGCACATTCATCACACTGTCAGTCATCAGTTATACGTTACTCATGTTTATCTCATTTCAGATTTTAAAATAGTGATTCAAACTTTCTGAAAAAATGTGTTTTAAGATTTCTCTTAAATACATCAATATTTTTAGATTGTTTCAACTCTAATGGCAGCGGATTCCACAATTTTGGACCAATAGTTCCGAAACTTCTGTCACTAAATGTTTTTCTTTTATTGAATGGAATAACGTAGCAGTTCTCAGAGGTTTTAGCTAAACGTAGTCGGGTATTTGGTACTTGTTTGGTTAGGAGTTCAGAAAGGTATTTTGGAGCATGACCGATTGAACAATTGTATACAAAAGTCAGAATTTTATATTCGATTCTAGATTTGATGGACAGCCAGTGAAGGTCGAACAATGCTTGCCTTGAACTGTCAAATTTCTTTCGTTGCAGAACTAACTTAGCGCACATGTTTTGAATACGTTGCATTTTTTTCAATTCAAAATCGGATACACCATAAAGAATGACATTGCAATAATCCAAGTGTGACATTACGAGTGCTATAACTAGTATTTCAGCTGCTTCTTTGGTGAGGTATTTTCGGATACGTTTTATTCTAAGATAGTTTAACATTGCAGTACGGCACTTTCGTTTGACATGTTCCTTGAAATTTAGTGTTTGGTCTAGAAATGCGCCTAAATATCTAATGGACTCTTCGGAGTTGATCTTATCTCCGTTAATACAAATGGATTTTAGGTGACACTTTTCGAGTTGTTGAGAACTTCCAAATGTTATGAATTCTGTTTTCGATGAGTTCATCTTGAGTTTATTAGCGTTCATCCAGTCGTTGATATCAATCGCACCATTTTCTAATTCAGCGATTGCAGAAATTTCACTATTTTCTTCAGTCGGTTTAAAACGTTTGGTTGCAGTATGGTCATCAGCGAATCCATACACCGATAATCCAGATGGAATCACGTCAAACAAGGTTCCCGCATACGTTAGGTAGAGCTAAGGCCCTAAACAACTACCCTGGGGGACACTGCACTCTAGTTGCCGTGGAGCTGAGACCGCCGAGTTGACACACACGCGACAGCCCCTTGGACGAAGGTATGAATCAAGCCAGCTGAGCACTGAACCGCTCACGCCGTCCCAGAAATATCAGATCATGACATCATCACAACAAGTGTGATTTAAGATAGCCTGTTGTTTGGTATTTGAGAGTTGTTACATTTTGGGAATCTTGTTTGGAGTTTTTTAAGTGAGAGTACAGTTTTTTAGTAGAAAATTTAGTTTGGGTGTCTGTGGGATCATTGTCATCAAGTTCTAATATGTGTTCTAAGTGTTGGTCGTAAGATGTTTTGATTTGAGTTTTGATGAGTGCTTTCCATTTTTTGAATTTTTGCCTAAGTTCATGATTTGATTTATGTCTTTTTAGTTTTTGGTATAGATGGTCTCTTTTTGTCATGAGTTTTTTTAATTGCCTTTGTTATCCAGGGTAGGGATTTTTTTGATCCTATTCTTTTTATTGGAACAAATTTAGCAATTCCAGTTTCAATTGTTGATTTAAATTGAGTCCATAGTTCTTCAACTGAAAGTGTATCAACTTTATGTATGATTTCTTGGCTAAATATCTGCATATGATTTTTAAATTCAGGCCAGTTAGCTTTTTTGTAGATTTGGCAGTTTCTTGGTTTTTGTTTGTTTATAATTGGTCTTGCGTGTACACTTGTTGTGATGATGTCATGATCTGATATTTCTGGGATTATTTCTGTTTTGTTGACAAGTGTGTGGTTTGAAATTAAAAAGAGATCTAAAATAGTGTTGTCTTGTGTTTTCATTTATCATTTGAGTAAGGCTATGATTTTCGATGACTTCACGAAATTTATCATAAGTGGAGTTTGAATTAAAGCGAGATTTATAAGAATAGTTATGTTCTGAGTCCCATGTAAGTTTTGAAAAGTTAAAATCTCCTAGAATTATTTTTGTGCCTTTAAGATTTCTTGTTAAGTCTAGTGATTTTTCAAATTCAAGTGTACTTTTTGTGTCGTTTTCATGTGGTTTATAGTAGGATGCGATGTAGAATGGTTTGTTACCTTTAATTTCTACCTTAACCCATAAAATTCACAGTCAGTGCTTAGTTTTGGTTGTTCACATGAGATAAAGTTATTTTTTACAAGTATTAGTACTCCTTTTCCGGTTTGTCTATCTTTTCGGTAGACTGTGTACCCTAGGGATGTTAGAAAGATTTCACATGTTAAATGCTCTTTTTTCAGCCAAGACTCTGTTATGGTGACAACATCAGGGTTTTGAGAAAGAATCATACTTTGAAATTAATGCTTTTTGTTCACAATAGATTGGCAATTTACACAGATAATTTTAATTTTCGAAACATAATTGTGAGTTTGTGGTTTGGATGTACTAGTGTGGGGGTATGGGGTCACATTTGTATCTGAAAGGCTTAAAAAACTATTTTGTGAGGTAATGGATATTATACTTGAACTGGTGTTGGAATGGTTTAAACTATTACACAAAGTGCATGTCCATGCAAAGGATACTTCTGTTTCTGCCATTTGTTGATACCAGGTGTTTTCTATTACTTGACATACTATGTGGAACCAGTTGCCACAGCTATCACAATTGACAGAGGGATCATCATCAGTGACATGGGAGTCACAGCTTACACAAGGAAAATCAGGGCCTGGGTTACTCTCAACATCGCAGGAGATTGACAGTAGCAGGATGACCAGATGGCTTAAGTTCTTATTAGTATATTTTTCATCTTTTGTTTTGTATTTGAATCTTGTATTAAGATTGTTTACGATCAGACTACATGAATACAACTTGGAGGGGTGTATTTATTTGGTTGGTTAAAAAGTCTGGGATGGAGTAATGTGTTTTCATTTTCTGGAAACTGAGGTACTCCAAAGAGTGTAATTGCACATGCTACAATACAACAAGAAATATAAATACCTGTAAGCATGTCTTGAGCTGGTTGTTTTCGGTTATTTTCTAATTCTAAACCGGAAGTTGATATATGAATTACGAAGGTCAAGGTCAATGGTGGGAAATTTACATAGCTTGGGAAAAAAACTTACTTACGATTAATCCCGTGAAATACCCAATAAATATGAATGAAAGTACTAGTATGTTTCAGTTTTCTATCAAATCAAGTCAGGAATAAACAATATTAGTTGACAATTGATGTGTTTAGAAAGATTTTAGATGAGCTTTGAATTTAGGTGTTAGCGAATCCGACGCATGCGCACGTTATATATTTATCAGAAACATATGAAAAGAGTGTATTTATCCAGACGCGTCACTAGACTTAAGGAATAAACACATATGTTGCCATGCAATTTCCCAATAGTGATTATAAATAAGTGTGTCAACCTAACAGGAACAACACAACGCCTGTCATTCAGCATCTTTATTAAATTATGATAGGTACACAAAGTGATTAATCTTATCAAATTTGCACAAAAATACTATGGGTGGATGGTACATATAAAACTAAAAATTTTGGTACGCCCCCCCCCCCCTTTTATTTCTTAAATCTCGTTCCGCGCCTCCGCGGGGCGAAGTTTTATTTATTAAACTTCGCTCCGCCCCCGCTAACTAGAGACTTTTTGCTCCGCGCCCTCGCCATTTTAACTTGTTAATTCTCGACTTTTCGCTTGGCGGGGTCGCAGGGCAAAAACACGAATGGCACAAATCAGCCACCATAGTATATATTTTAGATCAACACTGAATGTCAACTCCTTTTTTCTTTTAAGTTTACTATACGCCCGTTTTAAAAACGGGTCGTATTATAGTGAACGCTCCTGACGAATGGGCGGCGTCCAATTTTGTCCGGAGCATATCTCCTACACACATGGGGAAATTTATTTTATTAAAACTACATAGAAATGCTCAACACTATGAGAAGCCGTGTCGCGGGCATGAACCAGGTCTCTATGTTAAAGGTCAAGTTCATACTTAGAGCTCCTTGAAGAACGCTTGTCTGAAGCAAACTGTTTACATGCATTGAGGGATTTTAATGTAACTTGACACAAATATTCACCATTGTAAGGCTAAGTATTGCGCGCATAATTCAGGTTCTTGCTACCAAAGTCAATGTCACACACAGAGGTCAAATTTAAGATAAAAACGGAAGATGTATACAGGGACAATCTAGTCATCATTTATTGATGGATTGTAACACAAATGATAACTATCATGGCTACAAGTGTGACACATGTAATATAGGTTAATAGTTACAAGGTCAAAGTCACTAGACATGATAAAATATCCAGATATTATCCGGATATTGCCCAGAGCATATCTCCTATATGCATATGTATAATACCCATATCTCTGTAAAAAGCTTTTGTGACGGAACTATTTTGCGATAATGCTGCCTTGTTGTTATTGTAAATTATCTACTACTTAAAGGTTACATAATTAGTTCATTTGATACAACCACTTGAAATGTTAGGATTGTGTTTCAAGCTAAGGATGCCAAAATAGAAAGGAAAAAATACCATTTTGTAAACCAATAAAAACATGCACATGAATTGATTTGTATAGACTTTCCAACTTTACACTTTCTACAAATTATATTTGTATATACTTAACATTAGTATTTTCAAGTATAACAGAAACAATTTCTTTTTTTGATTTGTTGTTGTTTTTTTTTATTACAGTATAAAAGTGTCCTTTTTATAGATAGGACTGCCAACATTAAAACAGGCATATACGTGGGTAATCCGATAATCACTACTTAACTGTAAAGAAAACAATATTTTACACTGACACTTAAACTGTCCATTTACAAGGGGCAGGACGTGAAGTGGTTGCACACTTGGTTCAAGCGAGCGAATTGGTTGCAAACTTGACAAAATGGCGAATACGGCGTGATTTTTTGAAACGGGTGAACGAATTTTTGCCAGGCAAGTGGGTTTCTTTGTTATTTTGAAGTTCATTAGTATGTCTATTCCATAATGCAATATATATGCCACACTCGGTTAAAGGTTTCAGCATCCTAGATTCTGTTTTGACGAAGTTATTGAATATATAAACTGATCATGTAGATATTTTGAAATTTGACATGTGACTGTTCTGGTCGGTTTTTCTCCTAATTTATTCGAATTTGTAAGTTTTGAACTGCATTTAACAATAATAAAATATGTTTCTGTCAATGCTGTACAAATGGTTTAGTTCGCAAGTCCGAAGATAACGTTCAATACACAAAAATATCTTGTTCAAGCACATTTTGGTCGCAGGCTTATACTTCAAGCATTTTTGGTTGCAAACTTCTTCTCATTCTATTGAAATCCATAGTAAAACTTTTAAAAAGGAGTGTAGAAGGTTATATTTATTAACCTATTTTCAATGGCAATTATTGACATTTATGTTCTGTTACTTGTTTTTGTTATAAATGTTATTTATACTTTCTTCTTTTACTACAATTATGCACTTTATGTTTCAAATTACATGGTTCTCAGGTCAATACTATAATAGTCAGTAAAAGCCTGCAAACAAAATAATAGCATATAGAAAAATATTTATTGATACTTCAATTCTAAAATATGTCATCATATGTAAAATGCAAATGAAAACTACATACAAAACAAACGTATGTGAGAGTTCTGTTGTATGTAAGTGAATTATTTTCATCATAAACATAAGGACATGTGCACACATACAATGTTACTCGGCAAAATTTCCAAAGTTTATCAAAACCACAAGAAATGTTAATTTGTTTGTTTCGTATGTAAAGATCAGCAGTTGCTTTAGACATAAAGTATGTAAATGTACTTAAAATATTTTTACGAACCAAAAGTTAAAATGACATGCTTGTTTACAATATTTCGGATTTGGGATATAAATGTTATACGATTGGTTATTTACATTGACTGATACGTGACAAAACTACTTAAAGTCATTGGTCGAGTTAGGGAATTTGGAAGATGTTTCGATAGGTCAATAATAAGGAACAATTTAAAGAAACATGTGAATAATGCCCTTGTGTCAATGTTAATATAGTTTTATCTACTATATAATCAAATTTATTTCAAATCTCAAAAAAGAACAATAATGAAAGCTGTTTGTTGCTATTTTTTCTTCTTTTCCTTTACAGTTAGTCATGCCAAGATATAAAAATGTCCTAAGACTTTGTAAAAAGAAAAGAAGTATATCGGGGAGAAAAAATGATGAAGATAAACACAACTGAACTTCAATTTAGCATATTGTGTTTTATATCTATTTTAAAGACCCTGTGCTAGGATATATCTGCACGCATGCACAATTTGTATATATATATATATTTCTTATTAGATGGACGGGTATAATTGCCTTAATATTGCTAATTATTTAAAAAATGAATAGATATTCATCGCTAAACCATTTGTACAGCATTGACAGAAACATATTTTGTTATTGTTAAATGCAGTTCAAAACTTACAAATTCGAATAAATTAGGAGAAAAACCGACCTGAACAGTCACATGTCAAATTTCAAAATATCTACATGATCAGTTTATATCTTCAATAACTTCGTCAAAACAGAATCTAGGATGCTGAAACATTTAACCGAGTGTGGCATATATATTGCATTGTGGAATAGACATACTAATGAACTTCAAAATAACAAAGAAACCCACTTGCCTGGCAAAAAGTCGTTCACCCGTTTCAAAAAATCACGCCGTGTTCGCCATTTTGTCAAGTTTGCAACTATTTCGCTCGCTTGAACCAAGTGTGCAACCACTTCACGTCCTGCCCCTTGATTTAAATAGTTTTAATGTATGACAAAAGATAAGGCTTGCGATGAAATAAGTATGAGCGCGTCATGACAAAACCAACATAGTGCGTTTGCGACCAGCATGGATCCAGACCAGCCTGCGCATCCGCGCAGTCTGATCAGGATCCATGCTGTTCGCTTACAAACCCTATATCATGACGCGACTCATATGACTTTGGGCGACCCTATAAGTTCCAATCTATTTATCCAAAGAACACTGTGAAAACCAGAAGTAACGACGCTGTTGCTGACAAAGACATTGCATCGGACCCTGTGGAATAAAAAAACAAAACAAATATAAACATTAAAAAAAGATGAAGAAATAAATGAAATGCAATTACACAGCTAGAGCAGTAATATCGTTAACCGTGACCTTTCTCATTTAATAATGTTATGAAATGACTTACTATTAGTTCTTAATTGTTGATATTTATTTCGCGGTTTATTCTTTTAAATACAAGAATAATTTTTCGCTGAGTACTTTGGACATAAAACAAAACTGGTAAAAACGTTTATATTTGATGTACTTTAATAGTTTCCAAAACGATACTCATTGGCTAATAACCTAAACAATCTCTTTCTTCTGTTGCTTTTATGACAATTTGCACAGTCACGGTGAATTAGTGTTTTATACGGAAGTCAAATGAGCCGCGTCATGACAAAACCAACATAATGGGTTTGCGACCAGCATGGATCCAGTTTCAGTTTCTCTTCTTGCTATAGGATTTGTAAGCGAACAGCATGGATCTTGATCAGACTGCGCGGATGCGCAGGCTGGTCTGGATCCATGCTGGTCGCAAACGCATTACGTTGGTTTGTCGTGAGGCGGCTCAAATACTTCTTTTTTACATTTTGCTACTTTTATGACATTTCATATTTAGGGCTTAGCCTACTTTCTTCAGGTAACCTTTGGCATTTCTTTTTGTGTTAAAGTGTCCAGCTGGCTTCTATTATCATATTGTATCTCAGTGGAGTTCCTTAAATACACTATCATATATTTATTAACTAACAAAAACATTTAATGAATGAAAAACGTGATAAAGTTTACGTATATTCATTTACCTGATGGCACTCTTCCTGTAAACACCATTCCGCTTACTTGAACGTTTACAAATTCCATCATTTCGTTAGAAATTTTGCATGTATATCTCCCAGCATCCTGTTCAGTCACGTGAGATATGCTCAAATTACTGGACACGTTTCTAGTGCGGTCGGATAATTTCGAAGAAACAGCTATAGAAATTCTCTTGTCAGGAGAAAGTGTCTTGTCATTTTTTAACCAGTCTAAATTTGACAGCGGTGTTTGTAAGTCGGTTCCATTGCAGACTAACATCAATGTGTCTCCTGCAGCCAAAGATGTTTGTCCTCTAATTGAAATTTGTGCTGAAGAGGAAAAAAACTGAATATAAATTTAGAACTGATATCTTATGGACTGAATTATGTTCGAGTAAAATGTTGGACACAAATATTTAATTAAATATTCAATAACATTTCTCACTTTCCACTGACTTTGCAAAATATTCTTAATCGCGTCCACATAACAAATTGGGTCAGTCTATGAACGACCAGCGTGACAGCATGGCAGCGGACAGCGGAACGGACGCACAGCGACAAAATTAATATGCATGAACCCCACCCTAGGTGAGGCATGAAAATGAAAGCAATTGCCCACAAAGGAAAGCAACGTTCAAAGAACCAATGAGACAATTGTGTGGGGCAAATGCTTTAATTGTAACATTCATATGCTTTCACAAATAAAATCATCGTTTTTATATAAGTGATTACTTACCAGCAAAGTTTAATCCAGCCATACAAAATAAAATTATACATGAACTTGTTACAGAACTCATTTTGACTTTCTGTCGCTAGCAATACAAAATTACATCATGTTTAAATCATCAAATAAACATCAGAGAATATTTGTAGCGTTGCCAACAACGTAAATTTGCAAGAATACAAAATAACTTGCAGTGGGAATGTATCATCAAAATACAACATGCAACAACTTTATGATTTACTTTGTATAACTACCTAGGTGCGAGTGTGCGGCAATTACAGTAACTATTTTTGTCATTCTTGTTTCTGAATTACTCTTAGTTCAGTTCTCCTACAGTCTAAATACTTTAAATCATGTTAATAAAAAATGTTGTTTTTTTTTGCTTAACGAAAATATTGTGAGGTTATTATACATTGTTGAGTATTATAATGAATTCTATTTAATGAGTACACAGCATGGACAGGGTGCTATCCGAGTCTGATGTAGGTTTTGCAGCTGTGTATGAGTCCAAATGAATAACCATGTTTAATGACATTTTTATTTCACACTACAATTTTTTGATATTTTGACACAACTTTGATTCTTCTATTGCAATAACGATTTGATTTGGACTTTGGATTTGGACCTCAAAAAATTAAAATGAGACTACATGGACTCTGGAAATGAAAACGAGGCTATATAGGGTGTGATATGCATTTTAAATTAACCTTCTGGAAACGAGGCTATAAAGGGTGTGTTATAGATTTGATATGGACTTGTTGGACTCTGGAAATAAAAACGAGATTGGATCCAATAATAATATCTATTGGAACACCACGTGGTGCAAATGCTGAAAGTACATTGTTTATATTCTATTAGATGTGGAATAGTTTAAATTATATGGTATAATAAGAGACATTGTAGTATGGCTTTCTCAGTTTTTACCTTCAGAAATACACATGAACTTTCGTACAGATTATTTAAGCAAAACTTCTAGTATGTTGTAATACGATTGTTGCATGATGCATCTTTTTATCGTATTTTAAAGATGTTGGTAACGTTAATAGTAATCAAAGCAATAAACAACTCTTTAATTCTTAATGTGCTGAATATGTGGTTAATGATTTCTTTAACAACCTATTAAAGCTTTAAGTTATTTCAATATCAATATACGAAAAAAAGGCTGCCAACAGTATAGAACCTCCAGCTGGTCAGACTGCACGTACGTGCATGATGCTTCGGCTCAACGGGGGGGGGGGTTGGGGGGAGGAGGATTTCGCAACAAGCAGTAATCCGTTTATGCAGTACCAAGTGCAATCGGAATGTCCTCGGGTTTTATCTACTATATTATATTATCCTTATCCGAAGACTGACGGAAAGCGCCGAAAAGTTGCGATTGTACCTAGTGTTCTTAAGCACTAATAATGCATCTAGTTATTAGTTAATACATGAAGCTGAAACTCGAAATAGTCTCCTGAATCTAGATCTATTTACTAATTAACATAAACAAACATAACCTATTTTCTGAGAATAGGTTAAAGTGATAGATCTACTATATTATGAGATGGCACTAAATTTTTATACCTTATTAGAAATAATTAAAAGCAGCTTGCCTCCAGATTCATGCTAATTTCCATGATCATTTTGAAAATATATATACAAATAAAATATTGTGAAGTGAACAGAGAAAGTCATTAACACATTGCAAATGGCACTTACATTCCACGTAAATTACCATAAGGAGGTCTAATATGCAAAAATAGCCCTTATTGCGTTAGTCACGCTAAAGAAATTTGGTGAATAATACTGCAAAATCAGTAATTTATCGCACATTACATGTAAATTAGTGCTTGAATCTTTTCACTCTTCTTAAAATCATTTCTCAAGTTTGATTTTCTTGAAATATTTTGGCTTATCTGGAGGCATGCAGCTTTAAAGGTCTATCACCAAATTAATAATTACTGATTCGCATCGGTTTGTGTAAGAATGAAAAATTAATGTAATTAATATTTACCAATCAGTGTAGTAAATTAGAGTTTATTCCAGTTCTTATATATACTGACGTTATTTTAATGTTTAGAAGTGCTTTTCATGTCAGGTACATATCATTCAATATTTTTGGGTCATTTACCTTAAATCTTCTCGATTCCTTTAATGTACTACTAGTAATCCAGCTTCTATTGATGGAACTCCAATTATCATTTTTTGGAACATCAAGATAAAGCCTATTCAGATTGCCAATTAACTTATAAGCTCTAAAAATTGGGCTACCAACAGTATAGAGCCTGGTCATACTTAGTCCAACTAATTGTACTATGCACTGAGATATTGTGATATTTTGGGTATGAGCTATATGTTCGCTTTACGAAGCGAGAATATGACCTAGAACTAAAATATCACAGAATTTAGCTTAGTCACGTCAAAATATTTTAACTAGGTCATGATGTACAGATTTGCAGACTGGCATGGCTCTACATACTGGTCACTTCCGGTTACAGCAGGTTAAAGGTGCATGCCTCCGCGATTACCGGCTGATTTTGAATTATTCGTCACCATATCTCTAGTGCGTGACTATCGCAGTAAAGTCTTTTTGTTGTAAGGGTTGAACTTCTCGCAATATTATTAACATGATATTTTCTATCAATTTATTACAATATTGTCACATGACTTAAGGAAAATATGGCATATAGGTAAGTAAAATATGAACAGAACAGAAAAGAACAGAAATATATTTTAGACTTGAGTATTAATCTCATCATCATAACAATACCTTCATATATACAAATCATATAATACAAATTCACATTGAAACATTGATATTTAAGTATAATTTATACAATTTAGAGTGTTTCATTAACCTTTTCCCTCATATAGACGTGTTTTGACGGCTTTTTGCCCCCACCCCCTTTTGAGGCCTCAAACAGTTAAAAAATGCCCTGTTTAGACCCCAAACACTGTTTTTCGTTTGAGAAATGTTGTTAAAAAAGTGACCATTTTTTTGGCACCGCCCCCTATCCAAAAGATACATCAGGGGGTTGCCAGAAGGGGGATGTGCCCCCGTCTGTTTGGGGGGTTTGAAGGGGGTAACAGTCCCCCTCATCGCCAAGAAAATTTTGGACATGTGACAGGCTAAAAATGACCTCAGGACGATCTTAATGTAACGTGTAACCAACGCTGAAAAGCCTTTTACTCTATCTCAATGCAATCAGTTTTGATGGAAAAAAACAATGCAAAATAGCGATTTTTGGCAATTTTGAGACGTCCCCCCGTTGCCATTGTAACAGGAAATTTAAGATTGAGCATCATGTTACAGAGGTTATGGTCCAGTCAACATTTGTGCCAAGTTTCATTAGTATTGAAGCATTTTTCATAGCAGTTTGAACCTCAAGGGATTTTAGATTCTTTTATGTGAGGGAGCTATCAAGCTAGCTTACGGAACGTCGATGGGGCCAGTTCTTGCCTGAAATAATACGGTCTTCCTCCACCAGGAAAGCTGGAAAGTCATCATATTACAAACTGTGCGACAACTTAATATATCTTTGGTTCTAATATGTTAAAATGTATAATTACGTATGTATACACAATGAAATTGGAAAAATGAAGTACTGACAAAGTACCATGTGAAATGAACCATAATCACAAACGGCTGGCTTTTATTTCTACTTCGGGACCTGATAAAGGCAGTTAGGCGCAAAGATAGAGATCTTATGTGGATCCGTCCACTTTAAAAAAACAACAAACAAACAAAAAAAGCACAACACTTTTGGTTTCATTGAAAAACTCTTTATTGCACTATTACAGAATTTATCACATTTTATGACAAGAAAGACTTAATCAAAATATAAAATTAAGATGGGTTGATCGTCATCTTTGTTGTTGCTATGCAACAGTTTCTTATACGCAGAATAACAAACATTAAAATAGAAACATGTGTTAGATTACATTAAATTATAGAAATGGTACAAAAATATTAATGTGTAATGAAAAGTGGAGCGGTTGTAAGAATTATTGTTGTTTTTATGAATGTCGTCATCATAATATAATTTCGCATTTATTACACGAATGTCCTTGGGTGCCAATGTATGTAAGCTTCCGCAGTGAAATTTCAATATTGCAAGTTTTCTGTGAAACACATCACTCTGCTATTCCTTAGCTACTGCTATAACCTGGAAATAAACATTATATTATAAAAATTATGTTTATATGAAACGTACTAAGGTGTATTTAAAAAAACTTACATACTAAGTATTTGGTACCTGTAGAATACTGAAATGGAATTCCCCAGCCCAGTTTAATTAATTAGATCTAAATAAATCAATTAATTTATCAATACGAAAATATAAAGTTATTCGGCCGACAATGTAGAGTCGGGCCAGAGTGCATATAAGTACAGGCCATCCTGACTCTAGAAATAATGATGCTTCAAAAGGGATTAGAAGATCTGTGTTGTACATTTATCGAAAGCTTTGTGAGAATATTACTCATATTATGCTCTGAAATTGTGACATATTAACTGCCCTATAGCAACTGCTAAGTTTTATTTCTTACTTAATCACTATAAAAATGAAACATGTGCTGCCTAAGGACGGCTATAATAACGAAAGTATAAAACACCGTTAAGGAGATCGGTGACCTAGTGGTTAAGGTGCCTGCCTCTCAACCCAAGACTCTGGTCACAGCTATGTTTCTTCTTATGACTGATAAGTTCCAGGAAGCGGACTCCAAAGTGATAAATCAATATAAGTTGCAAGAACTTGTTTCACAATCAAGCTAAATAAATAGATTTAAACTCAACTGATCAAATCCGTTAAAATATACATACCCAATCATAAAATATTGTTGTCGCGCTGCTTATTGCCTTAATACTTTCGTGAGAATATTCAGACACTTTATTCATAGCCTTCGCACGAGTTTCTTGTGAAATCTTTTCATAATCGATATCTCCGATGGTCTTCAAAAATTGTGTTCCCCCTATGACCTTCTTTATGTTTTTCCAGTCCTTTACATAAAGAAATATAATTACATTTTAAATATATAAAAAAAAATCTCTGAATAAGCACATATATACTGAATACTGATACATAAAGGGTATGGTAGCATGTTTCATGATCTTCGTTATTACTAATGTATTTCTGTATACCAAAAGTATGTACACTACTCTATCAATGTGTAAAAATAAGTTATACGATGCCTGGAAATGAGCTTGAATATGTCGGTAACAAGTAAATTTCTTTTTGAACGAGTATTTCCTTTTCTTGCCATTGTTTTGTTAAGTATTTAGGCCTAATGGCCTCTTTTACTAGAATGATAATTTCTTGAAATGATCTAAGCCAATTTGTTATCCTAGAACCAGGGAGGTTTAACTGGTTTGGTCTAGACAAGTCCAAGTTTGGACTTCATCGGTTGAGGAGTGGTGTTTGTACTGCAGCCACTAACTCTATAACAACAGATAGAAAACTTTATACACTAAAGTGACATTATGCTCAGTTTTCATTATCAACTTGAACTGAATTAACTTAATACTAGTATTTCAAATGATTGACTGTTAAAATGGTGATTGACGAACAATAACTATTAATATTGTAAAACGATTAGTTTAAAATATGAATCTGCTTAAAACATAAAAAGACTGTCGTACTCTTTTTTAAACAACTTAAAGAATTGGATATTCACAAAAATGCCTTGGACATCGCGAGTTATTTATCTTATGCGAATGAGGTAATTAAATTAAAAGGATATATACCCTTGTATGGGCATAATGTCACTTTAACGCAATATATAAGACGTGTTACATTTAAGTCATTAACTAGGCATATTGTTCATAAATTGAACTGATTAAAGGCATTAAGATTATTGTCCTTCATATAAATTACCAAATCAGCCCCTTTGTATCCTACTAAAATCATCACAGCTTCCAATACATCTTTTACAGCTTGTGGTGGCGCTGCATAACTTTTAGTTTCTGTCAGATCACTCTTCGGTATAGCGGCTACAGCGTTGCTGGCAACTGATATACGAGATATTCTATCATCATCTATCACCTGTCCTGATGACGTCATGGTGTTTGTCAGTGAATTGATCCTGTAAAATTATATCTTTATAAATAAAATACATGAAGACAAGAGAATTTGGATATACGACACCAATATGTCCTTCTTCACAACACAACTCACTGAAGAATGTACATGTTATTCATCATTTAACGCAATATGAATAGGAGTCTGTAACTGAAAAATTTATTACTGTATATCATTAGTAAATTGTTTAATAATAACTTCAACAATTTAACAAAACTCTATAAGAACACATTTCCAAGCCAGAATAATTCACCAAAATATAGGGACAATATTCTGCAACATTTATTTGTTTATTACGTGTATATTTTTTAATTTATATACATTTTTTTATTGTTTCTTACATTTTTTAAAAAAATTAATTAATTAATTTAGAATCTATTTTTTTTAATTTATTGTCAAAAATGTAAAGATAACTTTGTTAAACGTTCGGCGGAGCAAAACGTAAGAACCAACCAATGCCAATATAACAATAATAATATATATTGTAAAATGATTATTTATATCAGCAAACTGTTTATAGATATATACATTTTCCATTAGAAAACACCTTCTGTAGAGCGACCCTGTGTAAAAAAACAAACTCCTTTATCAACAATGCTTCTAAAAATAAGTCTTCAACTCTCTAGGAACTACCCCTTTCAGCAATAACCAAAATAAAAAGTCTTCCAAACGATGCTGATTTTCAGAGGCTTTACTTTGTATATGAATGTGTGGGTTTTGACGATCAGTACCGTACAAAACAAATAATAATGGTAGTAACGAAAATAATGAATTGGTAAAAAAGACATACCTTTTAAACGTAAAAACCTGACGCCTTAGATGTTTTATATCTTAATAAACGATCACTTTGTTAAAGCGTATATATACACGTTCGCTGTATTTAGTGACTAATTCGGGTATTATTCTTACATTAAGGTAAATCCCCAGGTACTATATTTGTTGTAGAACCTGTATTTATTGCAAAATGTTTTTAAAATACCGTTGCTAATTTTAGGCATGAAGTCAAATTATGGAACACGTTATGGATCAATACTTGATCAATACTTGAACGAGATTTCTATCGACACTGAAATTGTATAGGTAAGCGATCTCTCCAACTTGTCAATTTTGCAAGATTTTGATATCTTTAAATGTGAATTTTTCATATCCGAAAGTTCAAAAATTCAGATATATAAGAAGGTACAAGGTTGTTAAAAGCTTTATAAGAGTCCTAGTATAAAATATATCGTTTATTGAATGAAATTCAGTTCTTACAAAATAGAATTGAGCCGTGTCATGACAAAACCAACATAGTGGGTTTGCGACCAGCATGGATCCAACCAGCCTATGCATCCGCGCAGTCTGATCAGGATCCATGTTGTTCGCTATCAGTTTCTCTATTTGTTATAGGGTTTGTAAGCGAACAGCATGGATCCTGATCAGACTGCGCGGATGCGCAGGCTGGTCTGGATCCATGCTGGTCTCAGACCCACTATGTTGGTTTTGTCGTGACACGGCTCATATAATGTTTTAAAATCTTGCAGCTCTGTTTTTATAATTATATCTAATTACCTTTGATTTCTTTTGCTCCAAACAGTACAGCATTAATAGAAATTTCGGTATAATATATGTATTGAAAATAACTGTTTCATTTCATTTGTCAAACACTATATCGTGTGAAATAATTAATACGCCACGATAATGCAAATTTATAATCAAGTTTAGAAACAAATGTCATAACTTTGAAAATTTCAAGAC
The DNA here is from genome assembly GCF_026571515.1 of Ruditapes philippinarum. Classification (NCBI taxonomy): domain Eukaryota; kingdom Metazoa; phylum Mollusca; class Bivalvia; order Venerida; family Veneridae; genus Ruditapes; species Ruditapes philippinarum. Next base: position 409,493 of record NW_026865278.1, read on the forward strand.
AAATTATAATCTGAAAAAAAATGATAAAGTTTTAACGTATCTAAAAAAACTTTTTTGGCCATGCAAATAATCAAAAGCTTTTCTTAGATCTTCAAATACAGTTCCAACATGTTTACCAGAATCTATTTCTGTAAAATAGAGAAAAACAGATTCCATACGTCAAAACTGAAAATGTCGCTGGACCGGTTTAATCACGGTAGTGGTAATAGCAAGCTGTCGCCCTAGCCCCCTAAAACCGACTTAAGAAGAATTCAACATTTATCAATGCTTCTTATATCTGATTTAATGTGCTGTGAGATTTATGATCTGCCCAGATTGTCTTCCTCCTTTCTGTACCCTCAATCTAATACTTTCCTTTACAATATGTTTAAGTGTGAATTTGCACTTGACAGACTTTCAACAAGAGCATCGCTATAGGCGGTGCATTATATGCACGAAAAAGTTTTTTTTTTTTTTTTTTTTTTAGTAAGGATGAAGCATTTGTAAGACATGGGAATTAAATAAGTTTATAGCTGAAGAACCTTCATATATATGTATACAGTTGCTGTTTCAAAAGCACCATCATCAAGTTGTTATATTGTAAGTATAAAATGCTACGACGGATGGACGGAAAGTGACCTTGACCTTGTGACCCAAGGGGTCTTCTACTCAATATTGACAATCATCCTATGAAGTTTGAACACTGTGGGCCAAATGGAACTTAAGTTTTGCTCCAGAAACCACAATTTTCAGTGTAAAGATCATTGTGACCCTGACCTTTGACCTTATGACCCTAAATTCAATAGGGGTCATGTATTAGACATGGCTGTTCATCCTATAAAATTTTTCAGCTATAGGATGATTAATACTTTAGTTATTGAGCGGGAACTGTTTTCAGTTTTAAGGTAATATTGACCTTTGACCTTGTGGCCCAAAAATCAATAGAGGTCTTCTACCTAATATGGACAATCTTCTTATGAAGTTTGAATATTTTGGGCCAAATGAAACTTAAAATATGCTCCGGAAACTGTTTTCAGTTTTAAGGTAATAGTAACCTTGACCTTTGATCTTGTGACCTCAAAATCAACAAGAATCTTTAATCCAATATGGACAATCATCCTATGAAGTTTGAATACTTTGGGGCAAATGGAAATTAAGCTATGCTCCGGAAACTGTTTTCAGTTTTAAGGTAATAGTGACCTTGACCTTTAACTTTGTGACACCAAAACCAATAGGGATCTTCTACCCAATATGGACAATCATCTTATGAAATTTGAGTATTGTGGACCAAATGGAACTTAAGTTATGCTCCGGAAACTGTTTTCAGTTTTAAGGTAATAGTGACCTTGACCTTTGACCTTTTGACCCCAAAATCAATAGGGATCTTGTAGCTAATATGGGCAATCATCAGATTGAATATTGTGGGCCAAATGGAACTTTAGTTATGCTCCGGAAACCAAATTGCTAACGGGCGGACGGACGTTCAAACATTTTGGGTTTAGGGGCTATTTTCTTTGTTATTTTCTTTGTTTTCTTAAGGGCTACTAGCCCATAAACCCTTTGATCACGGAATGAACCTATTGTTCTCTTTTGTTCTCTTTTCTGTTATATAACCCGTAAACCCAAAATGTTTGCTCGGATGTCTTTGATGTCATTCATTCCGTTTCTCTTGTGGGGTTATTTTCTGCATTGTGGGGTTAAAAAGAACAAAAGAAATAACAAAAGAAAACCCAATAATGTAGCTCTGGTAAGAACATCTATTGTTATGAGAACAATAGACCTAACCCCATAATGTTGCTCTGTTTTGTACGGACAGACAGACGGACGGACGCCAGGGGGTATAACATAAATGTCCGAAATTCTTTCGGGCATGTAAAAAGTGATCCTTTTGGAAAAAAAAGCATTTATGTCCAATCAGTATTAAAATATCGCAGACAACACGTGTAAGTATCAATTTGAAAACACGGTAAATTTCTTTGAACAGTAATCATCAAATTATCACAACTATAATAATTTTAATAGTGAAAGTTTTCCTTTTCATATTGAAAAAATTGACGAGTTACCTCTTATGATGGTAGTATTTAAGCAGGGGAGACAACTGTATCAACTATTTTAAACGATGCCGATACGTGTTAACGTGTTATTAATTGCAAGCTTTATTTTGTTTACCTAATTTTATATACCTAATTTTATAATCTCTTGTCAAACCGCTCAAAAGCATCAACATTCAGATTTTTCGTTGTAACAGTTGTTTAGTTTAAGTCTGACTATTTGTACGGATGAAACCTATGCCAAAACAAATTTAGGTATGTAAAATTCCCCTTGAATGTGATGGAAAAGCTTCATTAAAAGAAAATGTAATTAACTGCAATCAATCAATCAATCAATCAATCAATCAATCAATCAATCAATCAATCAATCAATCATAATCAATCAATCAATCAATCATAATCAATCAATCAAATCAGTCAATCAATCAAATCAATCAATAAATCAATCAATAAATCAATCAATCAATCAAATCAAATCAATCAATCAATCGTAAGGTTTCAAAAACATTACTTGATAGCCTAATTTACTTCAAAGGGGATTAATTGCCACTAATATGATAGCCGTTAGAAATGATCATGATGTTTTGGTTAATATGTTGTTGTACAATTACATACATGTTAGAAACAAAATAATAGTTTGAAAAATAGTACATTCTGATTACATATGTACGTTATCTTTATTTCTCTTACAACATGTTGCACAACATCGCGACCTTCCTGTATTTGGAAATGGGACTTTTCAATAAAAATATTTTTAACGGAAAAGAATGTTAAGATTTTATGTCATCTGAACAATAAACCCATATTTTATGACGTTAATACTTGGAGTATCATCTATAAGCAGGCCAGTGAACTATGCTTTTCATCAGGTCACACTGAAAATTATCGTAAATTATGTGAGACACTTTGTTACAATATGTTGATAGCGTGCTCTTGATGGTTGTTGTTTTTGTACTAAATTGTGTCAACAAGAAAAAAAGAACAAGTTGAACGTCTGAATAGATAATGAACTTGAAATTTCGTCTTATGTTTGGACATGACGAGTTTAAAGTGTTACACGATACTCAACCATGATCAGAAAATCAAATATCCAATATCTCACCGTGTAATTCATCTCTTTGTCATCATGTCTTTATAAAAATCTTATTAAAAGTTATAAAGGTTCAGAGGAAATAAGATTTTTTTCCAAATGATTTGTATTTCTGTTGTTGTTGCTGCTGTTTTTTCTTTTTCTTTTCTTTTCTTTTCTTGTTGTTTCCTTGTGTTTATTTTGTGTTTTATGTTGTTGTTTTTTGTTGTTGATTTTGTTTGTTTGCTTTGCTTTTCTTTTTCTTCAAAGTATTTTGTTATATAACAGTATCGTAGTTTGATGAACTAATAGATGTACTGATATTGCCCAAGTGATTCAAATTGGCTGTTAAATAATTTGGCTACAGTTTAACACATCTACGAATGTTTCAAAATTCTAATTTAATCACCGTTATAATGTCTGGTTTCCTCGGTGCTTGGGGGTCATGGACAGTAGCTATCAGTTACCACTATCGTAAATGAACAGGCTTAATCAAACCTTGTCTGCAATATTTACAACTTGGGTGTTCTTAAATGTATCTTAAATATCTAGGTACAAAGAGAATGTATTTTCAAATTAAAGTTTCTGTAAAACTCAAAATCAAATGTATTCACCTTGAAAAAATATATTATTTTCATGTAACCGACGTTTAAGCAAAATGAAAAATAAATATTTTTCTTTTTTGCTTTGATTAAATCTGTTACTGCAGTTAACTGTAACTTTTAAATGGTTTTAAAGTACCATAATTTTGTCAATTGTGAGGTTTAATATAAATATGCATGACTGCTTAACGCAAATTGTAATGTTGATACTGAAACGTCGTTATATTATGCCTTTATGCTAACTTAAAATTATATATTCTGTTAAAATATTCAATATGCACAAATGATCTTTCTTTCCAAGCCATTTGCTTATAGACAAAACAAAAAACACAAAAAAACCACAACGATCTGACTTTATACATGTATATGTTCATAAGATTTCGGTTTGAAATGTTAAAGTAAGTAAAGCACTGCATGGACATTTGTTGCTGTTGTGGATGTTGTAGATGATATAATTAATGGTTTTAGGCACTGTGTGAACATTACATTAGTCTAGTCTGGCAGTTACCTCAGGGACTCCTAAACACCATGTCATTGATTGGCACAGACTATTAATCGTTAGCTAAACATATTCTTGCTGGGGTTAGACGCTGGCCTGATTGACATGCTACGTGCTACAGTAAATGTCGTCTGCCAAGGTTGCTACAGGAGGCAGCGTGTTCTATGTAACTATGACAATAACCGTGTAACGTTGGCAAGAGAAATAAACTTCAAATCTCCTTACAGTTTTACACACGGGGTGAAAAAGCAGTTGCATCTAGTCAATCACCATCAAACCTGTTTCATTTCTTAGGGAATTGTTAATTGGAAACTTGAAATCAATTACCGGTAAATATTCTTTAAAACACAGCTGAACTATTCTTGGACATTGAAAACAAAGCAAATGTTCGTATTGTAACTATTCTTGACTCATATTCATGTATACTGACATTCTTTTGTTAGGTCAATATAGTTCTTCAATACATTTCCGTCTTATGTTTTTATTAAATGTAATTGATCACTTTAGAGGTATTATGAAGTAAAGAAGTGAACTGTGTTTTATAATTCATGTTGGCAGACATGTCTCATATTTGAGGAAATTGATTGGCCTCAATAGTGCTAAATTTAGTGGAACTATTTTCATGACTTGTGCAACGTAGCTGCCTATTGTTGATATAGGAAAGGTTAATATATAAATGCTTAAAATAAATATTCAACAATGGACTGGTCCAACTGAAACAGTTTTTCATGGTGGCTGGTTCTTTATGTAAAAACGTTACGACATATCGCTTCTAACACTATTATCTATAGTTCTTATTATCTATAGTTCTTATTAGCACTTTATCTATAATTCTGTGAACATACTCGTGACAAAAATGACTGACCTATTTATCAGGCCAGCTCGTACATCCGTGCAGTCTGCTGGTTGCATTTAACAGCCAAATCCCTAGCACCAGCAATAGAGGGTTCAAAATTTTATAGCGGGGAAAGAGGATTGCATAAATGGTGAAGCGCTAGCTCAGTTGGTTAGACCACTGGCTGTCACTCCCGAGGACCCGGGTTCGATGCTGGGTAACACCCTTGGGATTTTTCAAAGACACTTTCAGTGTTTCCCACCTAATTAGAGGTGTACAGGTAAGAAGTCCTGGTAGTCCTCGCTTGTATAAGTGGTATACACTTGGTATGTAAACGGACCAAGGGGTCTTTTCAATAAGAGCCGGATTCCCTTGTATCTCATAGCTGTCTCTAAAGTGACTAGTCTAGAGCCATGTCTACCAAATCAGCCTAAGAAGCTCAGCTTAGCATCCTTGATGATGTTCCGGCCTGAGTACTACATTACATTACAAATCCAGGTAACTATTAAAGAAAGTAGGTTTCTTAACAATTTAGGTAAAGATTTTTTTTTAAAACTGAGTTAATATATTGTTTAGTCTATAAATCAAGCTGTATAGAAGAAGTGTAATGCAGCGTGAAGTGAAACTTCACATACGTTACAATTTAATCACTTTGGTAAAGTTATTTACGAGCTTGTATAAACATTTCTTTTTATATAGAGCCTTTATGTTTACAGATGTAGTGCTTTATATCAGTACTAATGAAGCACTTTATATTTGAAGTATTATTGTAAATTTTAACTGTTATACAATATGTAACAACATTAATTCTCTAAATTATATCAAGTTTGTATGGACAATAAGTTTCTCTGTGCTTTTATTGTATAAGAAATATAACATGGAGACATAAAAATGTGATTCTATTCATAATTGCTTGACTTTCCGAAATAATGGCATTCTATTCCAACTAGTTTTCATGCCTGTATGAGCAAGCATGTATGAAAAAAGTTTAGTTTTTATCTATTACAAGGTCAAGATAGATAAAGTTCATACTTCATAAAGTTCATACAAGGTTAACATTGAGACACTTAGACTTCAGAGGAGACAGATAGAAACTGATAACCTATTAACACATCAAATGTTGTATAATCTAGGGTTGTTTAAGATACGTGGGTTTATTTATTTAAGTATATTTATACTCGGCAACGATTGCCCATAACCAGCCCGCATAACCCCATTGGTTAGAGCGCGAGACTTGTAACCTTAACATTGTGGTTTTGATTCCTGGGCTGGCCAACTAAAATTACTAGTAAGTTTTTCGGAAGAGACTTTAAATCAAGGTCCCGTGTATGAGTGCTTAAACACTTGACAGGCTAAAGAACTAGGAGAAGCTTCTGGAATTGGGCCATCATTCTGTATCTCTATCTTGCACTTTTCTCCAAAATCTAAAATGTCTAATACTCTTCTGGAGGACTCGCCCATATGGACTGTGAAATGACATGTTTTAATGGGTTACCCGGAATTATGGGAAATTACCATGGTCACAAATTCAGGACAATACCATTATGTCCATATTTTGATATTTAAATCCCGCACAGTGGAAGTTTTAAGGTCATCTAGCCATTTTAGCCATGGTCAGGGTTAAACCCGTATAACTAAGAAGTTTTAAAAGACATTGAATGAGTACATAACACAAAACATGTGACTGGTATAAAATACAAAAAGAGCAGTATATTAACAAAGGCAAAAGCCTCAAGGTAAATTAGTCATGGAAATTAAGTAAATTAACTAGTCAGGTTGTCTTTAAGCAATAACGTTGTCTTTGTTGTAAAATGTCAATGACCTATATAAAAACAGAGATAAATATTACCGTAAGTTTATAAATTATACTACTTTTTCTGATTAGATAAATAGCACAAGTTGAAAAAGTAAGATTTATTAATCTTTTAATGAATAACGTGTGTCACTCATATAAGCGGTTGTTTTTTTTTGGTTTGTTTTTTGTTGTTGTTTTATCATTTCTTCTTTTTCAAACGAAGATATTGATATACATGCATCTAGAAGAAAACAAATATCATGTTTTGAAACTCAGTGTTTATTTAAACACCATACATTAAACAGAAGTACAACTTTCAATCGCTCAAAAGTTTTTATACTCATTGACGCGAAACTAAATCTTCTTTTAAATTTCAAATTAATGTATGAAATATGGTTCGAGCAAACTTAAAAAATAATTCATGTTTGATAATGGCAACACGCATTCTGTTTACCTTTGGTACTTATTGGTGATGATAAAAATATGCCCCTTGGTTAGATCGAGCTTTCCTTGGATACGAGGGAGTATTTTGAAGTCAAGTCAGTGTCCTTAAAGGCACAGTATGCCTTAGAGTTTCCCATATTCTAGAATAGCCAAACATGATGTTCACTTGCATTGTGCTTGAACAATGATTTAAGCGCATGTCAAATGCTTATCACATACAGAAAGTAGCGTTGAATACAAAATTATTTGTCATAATAGTAGCAAAATGTAAACAAAGTAGTACTTTGACTTCCATACAAAATACTTACTCACTACTGTACTAATTATGAAAAGACAACAGAAGCAAAAGAAGATTCAGGTAATAAGCAAATGAGTAACATTTTGGAAACAGAACAAGAAAAATAAAAAGGCTGTAAGAAATAAAAATAATAGCACTTCTTAGGCATAATGGGCCTTTAACTATTCAGCCACGAGCCTAATATTCAAAATATCTATTAACTATTACGCTATAATCGACAAGGTCACATGATTACCCTAAATGATAGTAATGAATGAATGTTATATATTGCAACATGATAATATATCATTATACATGTAGTTTAAATATCTCATCCCGGATATTCATCATGGCAAGACATAATAATACCTGAAAGTATGTTAAAATCACGAGGCAAGACGCAATGATTATACTTGAAAGTATACTTAAATGCCAAGCACATTAGCACATTGCAAAAATGTTCTTTCTATTCATGATTCCTGTGCAGTATGATGAACACACGTTTCTCGTGCAGTATAATTAACACATATTTCTCGTGTATCATGTTGAACACTCTGTGACAATCTATGTAGCATGGTGAATACACGTTTCACATGCAGTATGATGAACACAGTTTCGTAATAAACACTGACTCGTGTACTTTGATGATATCTTTTTTCCTTAAATACGTTACCAACCTATTTCTCGGTCAGCACACTTTATTACACTTGAACATAAATGTTTTTCAACAAAACTAAACACTTTTAAAATGCATTTGTCACGCACGAAATGTAAACTTTACTGTAGACTAAATAAATACATGTACATACTGGCAACTGACTAAGTTTGAATACACATCAAAATGAATCGAAACAAACTATAAAAAACAATCGGACACGAATTTCCCAAAACCCCTTTAAAACGTCCATGAACATTTATTTAATTTACCTTCAAAAAACGGTTATGAACTTTTTATTTTCATTCGGCAGATTTTGTGAAGGTACACATTCCAGTCTCATTTGATGGTAATGATGTGTCATAAAATGTCGGTGATGTAGGTGTAGACAAGTATTTTGAGAGAAATTGATTAATTAATGTTTACTGTTTAGAGCTATCAATTTTCTAATTACAGTCACAATTATTAAAATGCTTTCGGGTTTTTTTTTTCGTTCAATTAATCATAGTTAATTACAGACGTAAAAGTGTGAGCCAAGACACAGTTTGATAAATAAGATACGTATATACATTAAACCTAGGATATCATCAACAGCACTATCTTTTGTTCAGCAGACTGATAGGTTTAACAGCACCACTTGTTAAAGGTCTATGAATACTGCCGGAAATCGTGTCGCTACTCGAACCTGTAATTTCCCGGAATACATTTTCTTCGCCAAGTAAACATCGTAATCCAATAAATGCAAAAATGAGCGCTTCTTTGAAATTGATTGTATCCTCGTCTGCCTGTTCAACTTCAAACCCCCTGCCATCTAATTTCTCGTGTATTAATTCAAGCAGGAATTTATTTAACGCTCCTCCGCCGGTGAAAAGAACGCTAGGGACGCTGACGTTGGGCACGAGCTCTTTAGCTTTAATGCATGCTTCAGCAACTTTAAACGCCACATGTTCTGTGCACGTGCGCAACAGATCTTCAACTTTGTTTTCCTTCACCTATTGAGAGAAAAAAAAGGTGAACTTCAGATATTAAACATAATTAATTAGACAATATGGTAATTAATGAAGTTATTTTAAATGTAATAAATGAGTTTATGCTGAGCTGATTGTATATTAATTTTGAAATCTATGATAAGAATGTTAAGTACAAATATTTTATAACTGTACAAATGTCTACATTTAAATTATTAACTTACATTTAACAGTGGGTATATTTCTTTTTCAATGTAATCCCTCCATAAAGATTTTGGCGGTGGCAATTTGAAATATGACAGGTTATTTAATCTTTCAAGGACCTCGTTAACAATTTTTCCACTTCTTGCAATATTACCATCTTTGTCAAATAGCAATTTGCTATCTTTCTGGGCAGCGAGGCGGTTCAGTATTATATTACAAGATGAAATGTCATAACCTTTGTGACCTTTTATTCCTATATTCGCTATTCCTCCTAAATTAACACACATTTCATTGTTTGTGAACAGAAAACGCTCTCCGCATGGCACTAAAGGTGCGCCTTGGCCTCCGAGGCAAACGTCCTTGGACCGGAAGTCGCAGACAAACGGAACAGAAAGCTGGGTTGACGTCGTTTGTCCGTCTCCTAATTGAAATGTAAAGCCATCTGATGGCTGGTGAAAAACTGAATGCCCGTGTGATGCTACAAACTGAACATTTTCCAAATTGTTATTTTCTATAAATTCTGACACATTTTTCCCAATAAACAGCCCGTATTCAACGTGAAGTTTTATTAAGTCTGCACCCGAAAGTTTTGCCGCGTTTTTAAGCTTAGCGCTCCACTCTGCAGTATACGGTACTGTTTGAGCACACAAGATCCGATAACCCCACAAATCTGAGCAGACATCCCCTGTGAACTCAACACAACACATATCCAAGCCATCCAGAGACGATCCGGACATACAACCAATTCCGATAAATGTGGCCATCCTGTCGTACTATAAGTACAGAAATAGTTCCTGCTACCAATCACTTGTCAGATTTAGCTTTGACCAAGGGAGAGAGCTTCATCGATTAATCACTGATTATACAACGACCTGTTACAATTTGGCGCGTATATATTGTAATTCTGTATATCACATAGTTTATATCCGAGTGTACGTAACCTTAAATGACTTCGTTGAATGGCAAACACGTTTATTTGAACTGAATATTCGTACCGGCCTACGTGTCAGTGCACTGTGTTATGAATTGATTATCCTTAGTCAAACATTTCTACATCCTATGAAAGCATGATTTACGCTTTATCTCGGATGACCTTGTACTTCTTTAAGTACGAGTCGTAATCACTATTTAGAACATTTTTAAATTCTATATCCTGTTCTCGTGTATATCAAATTCCCTGTTTACTATAGAGCAGTACATTAAAAGCGGTCATTCAGCTGTGTACAGCTCAATACCGTAAAACGATACTTAACAAAAGAAATGAAAAGCTTGATAATTATATTGCCTTTATCCTATGTATAGTACGAAACAGCTGTGTAAAATCGATCTCACATTACACACGCTAAAAACATGTCATGAAAGATTTTACCATGAGATATAATTTATCATGCTATACACAACAATATTTAATACTTGCTTATAATGAATGATTTAAATATACTTCAAGTAACTAACTACTAGAGTATACATATATACTTCGTGTAAAAAGTTATGAGCTCTGAAAAGAAAACGATATCATACATTTAATTCATTTAATTAAGGTAATAACAAAGTCATGAGAGCTTGAATTTTGAAACAGATCTGATTGACCTTTAATATTGCTACAAAGGTGATTAAGTTATGTCTACAAAGATAGCAATGATACACTTTAAGATATGTCGTAAATGTATTCTTTTTTACAACTGTAAATGTTCCAGATCATATATCAACAATTCCTTATTTTCTATTTTTGACCTATAGTTACCGAATAGTAAGTTCTGAATGGTCATTAATCTATTAAGCTGATTTCTACCTAGGTAATACCCAAAGGTACGGGCCAACGCTCCGCGTATATAGATACAACAATGCATCTTTGTACGTAACTGTAATATCGACTGTAAATTTTGCTTTTTCTTTCCCCTATTTTTTCTATTTAATGGTGAGGTAATAAAACAAAATGTTTGATTTTCAATATTATACATTAATATTTTAAATCACTTGAATTATTTAATAAAAAATGAGTTTTTGTTATTTAATCATGCTTATAAAGGTATTTTCCAAACACATAAGTTATTTCAGTAAATAATGCGGATTTTTCAGAACATGATTTGTATATAATAGGGAATATTATATATAGACAGTGATCTTTGACTTAAGGCGGGTGAAAAATGCAAAAGCGTCAAATTAGAGTTGGAAATAGAGAATCTTAGAGCTAAAATAAGTTCGATAGAAGATCTTGCTATAATAAAAGTCAAGTATTAACAAAGAAATGTTAATAATGTGACCTAGTAAAAAGACAGAGATAAAAAAATGACAAATTGGGGTTGTAAGTCAGAAAATGGTAAGATAGTGCTTAGTCGAATGACTGATATATCAAAATAGAAATGATACAAATATAAGGTAATGGAGAAGATATAGTATGATCTATCCGGTAAGTAGAACAGTTTACAAAGGACTATATTTCTCGGATGTATATATCTAAATACGAGTATATTACGTTTTACATACACAATATCACAATATCTTCAACAATATACAGTATGCATGTATTTTCAAACATATAAAAACCGTATATCTACTTGAAAGTGAATCGAGGCGTAGAGGTAAAAAAATCAACGTGTTAAAATAAACATATTGATTCATCAAACCAGAGAGGCGTTGATAAAACCTTAAATTGAATCAATCCTCTTATACTCACTCGAAGACAGGTCTCATCGAAAATGATTTATATGCAAATAAAGTTGATAAACATACTTCGGTGACAGTACTTTAAGGCTGTTTTATGGCGTGCCTTATTTTTGATGAAGGCAATCGACTTGGGAATCAAATCACGTATTTTTTTATTCGTTCTGATGCTGGAAGTGTTAATGAACTTAGGGTTACCATTTCGTTTTTTACGATATGATTTCCCTTATCAATTTAGAGTAAGTAATAAGTTGAAATTCTTCGTGCAAACATTATTGTTTTTTCACAATTTACTTTATGACAAGAATTACCATTGTTTTTAGATTAGGCAATAAATGTCTCGTTTTACGTCAAAGAAAATATATATCTAACTGAATGTTCCATAATTATTAATGTGTCTAGGTAAAAAAATAATTCTAAACGTAACGTCAATCTCATGTTTATTAATAGAAATACCAAAATCAAAAATTTCTTGATTACATGTACAATCAGTTTTGAAAAAAAAACGTTAACTGCTCTGTATAAATAACCTGTAATTCTGTTGATAAGCAGAAGAAAGTAGAAATGTCGCTCTCTCAAAAAGGGCCGGAAGGTTCAACTCTCTAATGCTGTAAAAATTTGTGGAGAAAGAGAAAGAAAGTATTATTAAACCACGGTTAAAATCGGTCACGTAATTATGATCTTGTTACAAAAAATATATATGTTTATGTGTAGTATTCAGGTCGGAACATCGTCATGGATGCAAAGCTAAGCTTCTTAGATAACAAAACTTTTCACTAAATGTTCAAACCAGCAAACAACTTAGAATCTAATTACTCGTCGGTCAATAAAATTTCCTTTTATAAAAATACACTGACATAACAATTGTAGACCAAAATTCAGCTTAGAGACATTGAACGATGAAGTGCGTAAGTTTTTTCGGGCCAGATTTTATAGCAAGAATATATGTGTAACTCAATCTGACAAGTATACTGGGAAACAGTAGCCACACGAACTGCCTAAATAACCGGTGAAGCAGTAAAGCATTGCTTTGTCTTCTCCAAATCCTTCCAGAGGCGTGCACGTCGCGGAGAAGGCACACGGCAGGTCAAGATCAAGTCATCTCAAGTACCAGAGGTGATTGGTTGACCTGTCGTGACTAACTTTGGAGAGTTGGCGCTAACGAAGGCCGTTTTTGTTGTCGTCAGTCAGGAAGTTATGCCTTGACAGTATTGTCGTCTCCTTTACCACCGACGAACGAAAAATGGGCTACCAGGAAGATTCTGCTTGAAAAAGACGTCCCCGATGTGACTACCGTAGTAGACCGGCAAGGATGCTATAACTTATCTCGGACATATGGTTATTCCGGCGCCGAGTATAAACAAACCTAAATACAACAACACAAATTGCTTTGTCAGTGATGACCTATTCATACCAGTACCAATGTCACAAAAACTCTAGTGTCAATCATTACATAGTGTATGCAGTATACATCAAATATAGCACATGTTTCAATCTTAAAAAATGGAGGCATTTAATTCTAATGATGACATACATGTATCCTTAGAGCTTCCAACATTCACGGTAACAGTAAATGGCTTACTTTTATGATAAAATATGGCGTATCGCCGATATATGAAGGATACGACACCATTAGGAAGTTTCGAGTCCCTTTAGTGGCATTTTCTTCATATATATATATATATATATATATATATATATATATATATATTATATATATATATATATATATATATATATATATATATATATATATATATATATATATATATATATATATATATATATTGCATGTTTACCCACGACGGGAAGAATATATTGACGAAGATTGCATAAAAAATCCAGAACCAAAAATGGGTATATACAGAGAAAATTCAGGATGGTTGAATCACCTTTCGATTTTCAAAAAAACCCCTTGAATTTTACATCAAAGTTTATATTTGAAAACATATATCCTGTGATTGATCTATTTTCTCTTTCATCTTGATTAGCGGAAATTCACATAGTATGCTTAGTTTTGAGATCCATATGGGTTTCCATGGAGTCTACGTCGACTTAACAAAAAAAGAAATATATATTAGACAAAGTGATGAATAACTTCCGAATTTTCAATTGCCGTAACATCTCATCTAAAAAAGATAAGCACTTTTGTATAGACTGCCAAAAATTATAACAAACCAGTGTGAAAAAAGAGAGAAAATTATCGGAAGACAGACGAAGGTCTACAAAAGATTTAAAAGGGAAGTTTGAAGAACATCCGTAACAGTTCCGACCACTTTGTTTCTAATAAGTATTTTTTTTTTATTAAATGTATGATTTATTTAGAGAAATAAACGAGAATGACACTTTAATTTCACGAAGATTCCTGTACATTGTTTCAATTAAAAGCAGAATCTTAGGCCAGCTACTAGCTTGAGACCAAATAGAGAAAATAAGAATCCCTAAAGAAAGCCCAAAACGGCAAAATTGAAAATGCTGCAGGCTCGGGTTGATTGAGCCTGTTCATGGACGATACTTTCAAGTGCAGACTACCGTCCACGCCCCGGGCCTCTTCTTCTTCTTCCAATAACCCACTCTGTGGCATTAACGTACAGGGTGTATGTACAAAGTGTTGTGCGGCGAATAAGTGCAAATTTAAAAGAAGAACATGTTAAAAATAAAATCAACTCCGGCATATAAGGGCCCCATGACTAGTCCTTCCTTGAAAGCCTCAAGGTTGACTGCTGTGGCTAGGTGCTTTGGAAGCTAGTTCCAAAGGCGGATGGCCGAAGGTACAAAGGAGAACTTCATGGTGTCTGTTCTGCAGAATGGGACATGGAATCTGTGTCCGTAGCCGTGGCCACCAAGTGTCAGGGGGTGGAAGTACTGTGCACCTGGGATGGCTATGAGGTCGTGCGTGATCCTGTAGACCATCACTAGCTTGGCATTGGAGCGGCGATGCTGTAGAGTTGGCCAGCCTAGGTCTGCAATCATTGCAGTGGTGTTGCTGGTAGTCTTGTAATCGCCTTTTATAAATCGGGCAGCTCGTCTTTGGACAGCTTCCAGCTGGTTGATGTTGTTGGCTGTGTGTGGGTCCAAGACTGTGCCTGCGTACTCCAGGATTGGTCTAACATGGGTGTTGTAGGCCTGGGCCTTGATGTCTTGTGGTTTCTTCTAAGGAATGATAGAGAGTTGTTGGCCTTCTTGTTGATAGATTGTGTGTGTATGTTCCATGAGAGATTATTTGCGATGTTCAGTTGATACCAAGGTACTTTCCACTTTTGATTGACTGAAGAGTTTATTGGTGGACCTTGTAGGCATAAATGATGGGGCTTCTTTTCTTGGTGATGTGTATTACTTCGCAATTGCTGAGATTGAAAGCCATCTTCCACTTGCGCTCCCATTCCTGGAGTCGATCAAGATCTTCTTGGAGGGCTAACGCGTCAGCTTCTGATTTGATTTTCTTGTAGATCAGGCTGTCGTCAGCAAATAGGCGGCTGGTGGAAGTCACGCATCCTGGTAGGTCATCGATGTAAAGGAGAAATAGTAAAGGACATAGTACTGTCCCCTGGGGTATCCCGGATGTGACTGGGGAGGATGCAGACGAGTGGCCTTCAACGACAACCTGTTGGCTGCGATCAGACAGGAAGCTCTCGATGCAGCTTCTGACTGTCCCTCTGATGCCGTAGTGATCCACCTTGGAATGGAGTCGTTGGTGAGGCACAACGCCTTACTGAAGCCTGTAGTATGGCATCTACTTGTTCCCCTTGATCAAAGGCTGATGACAGGTCTTGAAGAGAGAGAAGAAGCTGACTTTCAGTTGAGCGTTGTTTTCTAAATCCATGTTGTTGATTTGACATGATGTTGTTGTGGTCAAGGTGTTTCATAATTTGGCTATGTACATGTAGGATGTGTTCTAGGAGTTTGCTGCATACTGATGTGAGGGAGTTTGGCCTGTAGTTGGCGGAGTTGCTGCGGTCACCTTTTTTGAAGATAGGTGATACATTTGCCTTCTTCCAGGCTGAAGGTACATGTATACCGTTCCTTGTTGAAGAGAGGCGTTGATCAAGAGGGTGAGAGCCCCCTAGCACCGGCTTTAGCAAAATTCAACATGCAATGGTAAAATTTTTGATTTAGAAACATCCGCAGATGAGTTCATACGGCGGTTATCATGGAACCTTCAATGTGACACTTTCATAAAAAGCGGCGTATGGTCCCCAAGTAATAGAAAGTGTGAAAACAAAAAATGTGCAGAACTAAACAAATTGGAATTTTGAAAGGGATTCAGAGGTTATGAAGCCTGTATATCACAGATAAGACGTCAAAAGACTACATGTAAGTGAAAAGGCAAGCAACATATCCTGATTCAACATTATCTAAGTAGGAATATAAAAACCACCCAACTTGAAAATGACAAATATTGAAATTTAAAAATACCTCAAACACAACAATAATGTCGTGCTGAACGATCCAAGCCTTAGTCTAGATAGCGTGTCCGAGTCGCAATTTTGTATATTTAACTTTTATCTAAATATAGAGAGATCAGGCGTACATATATATATACATAAAAAATGATATGATAAAATATTACACATATTTTTTAAACATTTATTTTTTTGTCTCATTTCAGAGCTTCAGTCTCATTTTGTCTTAATTTAGACTGATTATGTTTTAGGTTCTTACCTGAATTTTATTATTTATGTGGGTCTTTTTAACTTTTTTAAACTACATTTGATTTGAATTTGTGACTTGAGCAATATTGATGTTTTAATTTATTTTTTCTTTTAAATATTGTATCATTTATTTGGTTATATTGTACAGTACTTTTGAACGTGTCAATGTGCATGAAAAAAGTGCTTAAGAAGTTTGGTATATAATAATAATAATAATAATAATAATAATAATAATAATCTATCTACTCTGCAAAACCTCTCACGAGTACAGTTGGCACGTCAAGACGCTAAGGTGTGTGATAGATTTAGTAAAGAAAATCTTAGGGCGTTTGTATAATTAATAATGGGCAATGTGGCATTATCAAAGTGTGGAATGTTTCGGTTGAAAACGGTCTCCGTTGTTTTACACCTTTTTACTTATTAATTTTGCGTACTTTATCCGAAAGTAAATACATATATCGTATAGACATTTTGGAATGGAAGCCTTATATGTACTGTAAAAGGTTTGACGTCTCTGCCTAACGTATCTTAAATTGATTGCTTAAAATTAGTCTTTTACAACCCATCAAATATTTAGTAATCCCACGACGTGTATATCTTACGATGAAATTTGAGGCGCCCCCTACTTCCTGTAACCATCGAAACATTTTCGCAAAATCTTTCTATTTGTGAAACTAGAAGTTATTCTTTGGATATCATTATTTTTATTGTAAGTAATTTAGTTAAATCCGATAACACAACTGTGCACCCGTAATGCATTGTCCTCCTTTCTCTATAAAAATGATAAATTATGTGTAAAAGAGGATCACTTTCTGTTTGAACCTTTCTGACTTTTGGATGAAAATTATGTTGAAATGAAAATATTTTTATCTAGACTAAAATAACTATCATTATGTCATTTATATCTTAGAAAATTCGAAAATTCTAATAATTGTAATTAAAGCAAAGCCACTTAATTCGTCATGCATGGAAGGGCAACGGAAAAGTAAATCACAACACGAGTTCTTGCTTGGTGCTAAGCCTAAGGTTTTTGATTTTTTCTGCATTCCCCTACTCTGCAAGACTCCAGGACCAGGTTTGAGACCTGTAGTAACCAAAAAGAAAAGATCTATTTTAATGGAATTGTAGAATCTAGATTAATTGTTATCAGGGCTTCTGTTAATGGGCGTACGGCTGTAAATTACGCCCGAGAATGGTATCTATACGCCGAAAATTAAGATCAGAGACGTGCCGCTGACTTCCAAAAATTAAGGAATATGGCGAAAATCGTAAGTTGCGACGTACGCCACGACTATTTTCCAACCTTTTCTCGCTTTCGGGGCGTACGATTGGATTATTCATTTAACTCCGCCCCTTGAATTGAATGGTTGACATGACAGCGATGGGTGAAATTATGCGAATGCACCTGGCGGGTGACGAATTAGCGAGTGTTGATTTATGACCTTGATAAGCGTGAAAACAAAGTGATTGGATTAATTGTTTGTTTTTTACGGATAATGGACAGGCAATTGACATAAACTGTGGTAGGTCATATCTGTTTTTACTTTAATTACCGGTAGATAAAATGATATTATTCAATGATGTGCATCGGCAAATTTTGCCGAGTCGGCAAAGTGTGTTTTTGTCATTTGATTTTTTTTCCGAAAGTTTGCCGAGTTGGCGAAGCGTGTTTTTGTCATTTGATGTTTTTTTTCCTTTTTGAAGTTAAAGACGTTTAATTTTCACACATTCTATTGATCATGATTTGATTGTTTAATTTATATTTTTTTCACTCGTTAATTATAAGAAGCAAAGTTACATTGATTCATTTGATACACTGAAATTGTATTGGGTAGAAAATAATTTTAAACACAAAAGATATTTAAAAAACAATTTTAGTTTACAAATAAAAATATAACGATGCTAAAAGATGTCATGTTTTTATGCCACCGCAGCATCTGCGATGCGGTGGCATATAGCGATTCACCTGTGTGTGTGTTTGTTTGTGTGTGTGTGTGTTATATAGATTATATAGTGAACTTAAAAAATCTTCTTGTGAAAAACCACTAGTCCAATTTCAACTAAACTTGGCAGGATTGATCCTTGGGGTGAAGGGCTTCCAAAGTTGTTCAAAGAATTTCATTCCATGCAGAAATCTGGTTGCCATGGCAACCAAAAGGAATTATAAGAATAAATTTAAAAAATCTTCTTGTAAAGACCCAAAGGCCTAGAGCTTAGATATTTGCATAAGGCATTGTCTGGTAGAACCTCTACCAAGATTGTTCAAATTATAGCCCTGGGGTCAAAATAGGCCCCGCCCCAGGGGTCATTGATTTTCACTATATGTACATATAGTAAAAAACTTTAAAATACCTTCTTGTAAAGACCCAAAAGGCCTAGAGCTTAGATATCTTGCATAAGGCATGTCTGGTTGACCTCTACCCAGATTGTTCAAATTATAGCCCTGGGGTCAAAATCTGCCCCGCCCCAGGGGTCATTGGTTTTCCTTATATGTATATAGTAAAAACTTATAGTAAAACTTAGAAAAAATTTCTTCTATCAGTTGACAAATGCTAAAGGGTTAGATATTTTGCATGAAACATTGAGAAGTGAACTTCTAGCAAAGTTGTTCAAATTATAGCCCTGGGGTCAAAATTGCCCGCGCCTCGGGGGGTCATTGATTTTCAATATATACATAATAGTAAAAAAGTCAAAAAATCTTATCATCTGAAAGTACCAAGGCTTAGAGCTTTAAATATTTGTTAAATGATATCATCTATAGGTACTCTACCAAAGTTGTTCAAATTTTGTCTCTAGTGTCAAAATTAGCCCCGCCCTGGGAGCCATAGGTTTTCCTTATATGTATATAGTAAAAACTTAAAAAATCATCTTCTCTTAATTTACAAATGCTAGAGTTAAGATATTTTGCATGAAACAATTGTGTAGTCGAACGCTCTATAATGATTGTACAAATTATAGCCCTGGGGTCAAAATTGCCCCATCCCAGGGGTCATTGATTTTCACTATGTACATATAGTAAAAAATTCTAAAATCTTCTTGTACTGAAGGTACAAGGCTTAGAGCTTTGATATTTATATATTATATCATCTATGGTCCTCTACAAAAGTTGTTTTAATTAGGCCCCTACGTGTTAAAATTGCCCTGCTCCAGAGGCGATAGTTTTTCCTTATATGATAAAGTAAAAACTTGAAAAATTTTCTTCTCTGAATTGAAAAATCTTCTTCTTTGAATGACATAGGCTAGAGGTTAAATATATGGCAATGAGACTTTGCGAAGTGAACCTTTTACCAAGATTGTTCAAATTATAGCCCTGGGTCAAAATTGGTTCCGCCCCGGGGTACATTGATTTTCATTATGTACATATAGTAAAAAATAAAAAAATATTTTTGTCTGAAGGTACAAGACATAGATTTGATGTTTGCTATGTAATATTATCTATAGGTCCTCTTCCAAAGTTGTTCAAATTTTTCCCCTGGTGTCAAAATTGGCCCTGCCCGGGGGCAGTGATTCTCAGTATGTACACATAGTAAAAACAGAAAAATAAAACAAATGTTTCTGAATGGGAGAAAGCTACAGCTTATATATTTGACTTGAAATGTTGTTTGGTGGACCTGTATCAAGATTGTTTTGAATTAAACCCTTGGGTCAAAATGTTTTGCCTTGCCCAAGGGGACAGTGACCTACTTTCTTGTCCTTTGATGTTTACAGCAATGAAATTTTGACCATGTGCACAGTTTTAGTTGTAAAATTGAACTTTATATCAGGTGACCTAGATTTTGATGATGTGACCTACTTTCTTGTCCTTTGATGTACAGCTATGAAATTTCGAACCATGTGCACAGATTAAGATGTAAAGTGAACTTTGATTTCAGCTGACCTAGATTTTGACAAAGTGTCTTACTGTGTTGTCCTTTGATGTAGTCATGAAATTTAGGCTGTGTGAAATATGACCTTCACCACCAAATTCACTAGACTCGCGTGCATTGATATATTCCTACTCTGATCTTTTATTGAGTTAACAACAGATTTAACCACTTATCTGATAATAAGAATTAGATTATTTATAAGGTCAGGGATCTATGCATTATGACAATCTTCAAAATTGTATAGAAACAAAAAAAACTGTTCCTACACCACTATTTAGTATTGTATTAATGCGGTGGCATAGCATTTTTCTCAAATGCAATCTTGTTTTTTATTTATGTCAGGAAATCTACAGAGATCCACAATGAATCCAAGGACCACAAACATGCTGTGCAGGCTGATCACATGGACAACAGCTGTATGGGTAGAAAAAGAAGAACCCTTGTACTATAATGTTTGAAAAATGTTTGATAATGTAGTTCTTCTCATTTATGATTGTTAAATTTGTAATTTGTATGCTATGTTTATATGTACTTGTACCATGATTGATAAAAGAATTAAAAGTATTTTGAAAATATTATTTTTTTTTGTTATACCACTTAGCAAATGTTTGAATGATATCACTAAGAGGTTCTACATGGTAACCACTGTCCTTAAAATTTAAATAAAACAATACAGTCCTTTTTCAGGGTAATGTTCTTAGTTATTTACCCAACAAACATGTGAAGGTATCTTGAACTTAATACTTAAGATAATTGCTGTTACCTGTATCATCCTATACTATAAATCAAACATTGAAACATGAAAATTATACGAGAAAGAACAACTGACTTCCAGAAATTATCCTCATGACTTCCAAAATTCCTTGACAGGAAGTCCTGACTTCCTAAAAAAAAGCCTAGTGGAAGCCCTGTGTCATAGGACCCCCAGATAAGCATGGTATGTGTGTAAACACAATTAAAAACAGCCCAATACTCAAACGGTATGACTTAATACTGGATAGGACATCTATCCGCAGATGGGACTAAATACTGGATAGGACTGATAGTTTCAAAGTAGTTGTTTTCTTGGTATTTTTTCTTGATATTTTGATTTTTAATGTTAAAATAATAATAAATGTTTTCAAAAGATCGTTAAATTTGACCCATAATTATTTTTTTTTTAGCAATTTACTTTGCGCTTACTGTAAAAGTCCTTTCCGTGGAAGAAAGAAGATATCGGATAGGACTGACAGTGAGCTTGGTCAACCTTGAAAATAAAACTCCATTATTGAAATTTTACTTGTCTACAAATGAATGAGATATATGCAACTCAGACAATTGATTTTGCAGGCCCTCTTTTACCCATTTTCATTGTGCCTCCAAGTCTCGATAAATTTTTTGAGGGCACTTGTCCTGTTGGGCGAGTGACCCTTTAAATTTACCTACCTGCATTTTGAAGGACAAAATTTGTTAAAATCAAACATAAGACTAATTCACTATTTACCGTTGCCTATATCGGTAAAATTGACTTTATTTATTTACAAATTGTAAAATATTGTTTATAATACTTCTCGTTCTTTTAATTTATGTAATCTGCAACATAACCTAAATACTTATTTCTTTTGAATTCTTATGCACGTGCCAACTCTGCTTAAATATTGACCTCATGGCTAAGTATAAAACATTACCGGACATGTATCACTATGTATAAAACATTGTCTAATGCTGCTGTCGCAACGGAATCAATTTATCATACCCGTTTGGTAAAGTTTTATACCTAGCCATGAGGTAAATTTCCGGTTTTCCTTGACAGTATTATGATTGAAGTGTTTGGTAAAGTTTTGTACCTTGTCATAAGGTAAATTTTGGTTTTCTTTGACAGTATAAGGTTGAAATGGTGTCTGCAGTTTGATTTTTTCACGGAAAAACTTCATTTTCATTAAATGGTTAAAGAAACATTATTTTGATCAGGAGAAACTTTCACTCACAGATGCGATCAGGCGAGTGGATTTGTTGAGGCTTGACCTCTGAAAGCTTATCTGGAGCTCTATTTAGGATCCAGTGTTCTTCCAAAGCTTGTTTTGTGGCTCTTTCTTTCCCTTAACCAACTGGTGCATTTTTGTTGCACAGAAATTATTTGTTGTCATTACAGTACTTGACTCACAAATTCACAATAAGTCTAAAGTGTGCTTCTGTGACAAACATGGCTTTAGCCACAAATCACTTCACATATCATTTTGTGATAAGTGTTGAATGTTAACTCTACTGTACAAAATTAGATAACTTAAACACTTCCCTGGAAAATATATTAAAAATTTAAAAAATATATTAAAATAAAATATTACTGTAAAATCATTATTATTCGTGGGGCACAAATTTTCGTGGTTTTCGTGGGTAGGTCAATCCACGAATTTAAGATCCGACGAAATTTTATCCCAGCAAATACTTCTTACCCTGTCTCTGTTCTATATTTTACAAACATGCGTCGGCTTTTTCAAACCGATTTGTTGTGAAATGGACGTATATACATACATCTAATCAGGTTAGTGACAGATTAAATCCGTTTGCAATATTTAAGAAACTTGAAAGAAAACTCGATTATATGTTCTCAATTTACTGTCACAAATGTCGGTCGCATATACACACTTGATTGTGTAAACAAGAATACTTGACATAATCGAGTACATATGGGAACCCAGGCAATGCAATAATTAGCGCTTAAAAAAATTTTCAGTTTGCTCTTGTTAATTAAAAAAGTCTGTAAGTACACAAAACTATAAAAAAAAAATACAATCGCTCTAACAAATGAATTGTACATTCTTTTGTCGTTTTTAAATGATCCAGTTTAATTTTTAGTTGAATTTTAATCTGTATTTGTGCGCATGCTATTCCATAAACATCAAAGACGCCACCGAGTTTTACTAGATCCACACAGTCATACTCTTGTTATTTACTCAGTTTAATTTATATGCATGTAAATTTACATAGTGGCTGTGACGTTACTGTCAAATGTAGTAAGACCAATTCAGGGTGTAAACTTTTTTTAACTGGCTGGTTAAAACGTGTCAGGTGTCGTATAATTATGCGATGTTTACATTGGCGAATTACAGGGGAAGTGTGTCCAATGGAGGTGCATATCATGTCACATAAATGTGTTAATTGCAACCAATTATCGGCATTAACTGTGGTATATAAGAGTTATGCCCAGAGGCAAGGATTAAATTTATTGACCAAGTGCTGTGTGACACATATAGATATGTACATGTTGTAAGTAAAAATGTTTGGCGATTAAGTTTAAGATTACTTTGCATTAGGTTACTGATTTTTTTACAAGAAACTGAAAATCCACGAATTTAAGAACCCATGAAAATGCCTGTTTTGATAAAACCACGAAATTTCATGCCCACGAATATAAGTGAATTCACAGTATTTTAGTTCCAAAATGTGTAAAAGTGTCGAAGAATTAAAAAAAACAACACCAAAATAAATCATAATGCAAACAAATGGCTAAACAGAAAGACAGTGAAAAGAAAAAGGCTAGTCTAAACATATAGATTTAGTACAGAATATTTCATACATGAGAATTATATTCTGATTAAAATTTTTTCATTCATTATTAATATTCAGTAATGCAATAATGCAGGTTTTGACACAAAAATACAAGTGTTGTACATTGTAAATAAACACAAGTATTAATTGAAGTAGGTCAATTTTAATACAGGGCATTGTTTCACAGGTAGTGGAAGGGACCAAATCCCTTTAAATTTTGCGTAAAATAACAGTAAACAGGGTACTTAAACAGAGACTAAAAAAAACAACAACTTCATATTGATATTATAATACGGGGAAGTCAAAGACCGGGCCCGCGAAGCAGGTCCGGGCTTTGGCTTGCCCGGCTATAGACTACACGTGTATATTTAAAAGAAAATCAAATAAAAAACATTTCAAAAATATATAGAATTCTATACCTATCAATGAAATTTTCAGTGTCAGTTCTACTCGGGCGCTGCCATTTACAATGTAACTCAATGATAAAAGGCGTGGTATTCCGATAACGGAACAAATCTCAACTTTTCGGATAAATAATAAACGTCGAGTGTTCCGAGTGAAAACGGAAGCGGTGCATGTAATACCGAATGACAATTTTAAAACGGAAAGAATGAAAGGAATTTTTTAACGACTTCCCCGTTCATAGGCTTTGCCTAATTTCATATTAGGAAGCAATGATAAATTTGCATGCCAGACACAGGCCATGCAGCTCTAAAACTGAAGGTACATGTAGGGTCAGATGTCAAATACATGTACATGTATTTGGTCAGCTTTACATGCTTTTTCAATGACTTTGTCATTCCAATGAAATTTACATGTTGGTTTTGTAATATTTGGCATGTTAAGGTGGTTTATACAAGAACCTGCAAGCCTTGATGCAATCAAAGGTAAAAAATGGGATACCTGGATCTTTTGTTTTAGGTCCTGTATTCCATAATTTTGTCATTCCATGAATGGACTTTGAAATTACTCAAAAAATGATCACAAGCAAGATTCAGGTCCATAGTTGATTAGTTCAAAGGTTATGTGTCTGTTCAAAATGCTGTCAATAAGATTGCTTTGTAATTGAACTGTTTATAAACGTTCATACAAACAATATTGTCCTCAGAGAGTAAGATATTGAGTTGTGCAGTCTTTGAACAGTACTGTAATTAACTTGAGGACAAACTTGTTATCATCATATAATCATGAAGCTTGCACATACATGCCAGGCTCTCATTAACTACATTTATTGTGGACATTTCCATCCAGTTGACAGTGCTGTCATTCATTTTATAACAAATCAGATACTGATAGTAATTTATAGGTTTTGTACATATACAGTATTGTCACAGACAAACTGTTTAATCTGTTGTAAACAAAGTGCATTTTGTTTTTCTTTGGCCTTTTGTGCAAACAATAAATTGAAATTTTTTTATATCTATAATGATTTTATTAATGTGAAAGTATGTACATGTATTAATTTTTATATGCATTGTAAATGAGGAAGATAATACTTAATTAAATATAGATCACTGAGAGTAAGATCTTCAGTATGTTAGTAAATGTGTATTGGAAATATGTACATGTTTCTGAATGCCTTTTTATACAAACGAAGATTCTGGTATGCTACATTTTATATTATGTTTTGAATATAAATCAAATGAAATAAAAAAAAGAAATTATTAGATATATGAATTTATTTTAGAGCAGAATTGTAAGCTGCACCAATGAGTTATTTATCTATATTATATGTGACAGTGAAACTGATGGCATTTTCTTATTTACAATGTACAAGATACATGTACCTCTAATAAAAACTATAAACCTACAGTACATGTATTGTGCATTAACTTTGATACATTGACTCATAATGTTTATATAGTGTTAATTCTTAAGTCATAAACAACTCATTGTTTAATATTTTATTAATTACAACAATCATATTGATATATCAAACTTATGTGGGACTGTTGCGGGGACAAATATTTAAATACAATGTACATTTACAATATAAAACATATTATTGTCACAGTATAATATTACATTTATTTGTAAAACAGTAATGATGCTTACCAGTTAACTATAATAACTAAAGTAGATACCATCTCTGGGCCGGAGTCCTGATAATGTTGTTGTTACATTTCTGGCTTTAGTGACTATATAAGTGTGAATTTTCTTAGGTGTTATTTTAAAGATAGCTATTTAGTTTGCCTCACAATTATAGTTTTGCCAGAAATTGTGCAATTTTAGTATAATTGTTTCAGTGAGACATGTAATGTTAATGTATGTGAATGGCTTGATACTTGAATACATGATTGTGAACTCGGGGGAAATATGCTCTTTTTGAAAACAGGCCCTAGATAGTCTTGTTGCGGAAAGGGGATTATAGGAATGACCTCTGTCAGTCCGTCCATCTGTCGGTCCGTTTGTAACACTTTCGTGTCTGCTCCATAACTTTTAAACCGCTGAATTTTTTTTAAAATAACTTGGCACAAGTGATCATTAAAAGTCTTCATTTCATAATAAAAAGTCTTCATTTCGTGTCCGCTCCATAACTTTTAAACCACAGAATTTTTTTTTAAAATAACTTGGCACAAGTGATCACCATAATGAGACGATGTGCAAAGCGCAAGAATTGGGTTGCTGTCCCCAAGGTCAAGGTCACACTTAAAGGTCAAATGTTAAAAAGTCTTCATTTCATGTCTGTCCCAAACATTAAACCGCTGCAATGATTTTAAGATAACTTGACAAAAATGATCACAATTATGACGCCATTGGCAGAGCACAATAATCAAGTCACAACCCTGAAGGTCAGGGTCACACACAAAGGTACAATGTAAAAACATCTATTTTTCATGTCCACTCAATAACTTATTGACAATTCAAAGGTTTTAAAATTACTTGACACAAATGATCCCTACCATAACACAACCTGCAGAGCTCAACATCCAAGTTGCTTCCCCCAAGGTCAAGGTTATATGTTCTCCATAACTTTTTGACTTTGTGGAAGATTTTAAATAGCTTGGCACAAAGGCACAACATCAAGGTCATGGTTGGCAAAAGGTCAAGAAGTACACATTCATGTTCACTGCGGAAGGAGATTTAGCTGTTCTTCAGACTGCCTTGTTATCAATACATACATGTAATGTCAATTATATGCAATACTAACATTAAAACTTTTTGCTCTTAGAATAAAAATACTGCGCTTTAGCATAGTTGTTGAGCAGGAATTAAGACTGTTGTTATATTGGCATTGTATATTTTATTATTTCCATTACAGGTAAAAAACACTTCATTGCCATCACCATGTATTTGCACTAGAAGTTTAGAGAATAGAAAAGCAGAGAAATCCTTGCAACTGGTTCACTGTGAAAGTATTTCAACAACAAATGAGGAATGGGTCAGACATTATCAGAACCAGTTACCACAAAGGAGACATCATGCTGCCAGAACAATCAAGTGAAAGTTGGTGTTTCATGCATGCAGGGATGGAGAATAAGTATCCTTTAACCTGTTTGTTGTTGCTCTATTGTCATATTTCAGACAGCCAAGGATGCGGCACTGTGAAAATATCAATCTGTTTTACTTGGACATGATTCCTTTATATTTGCATTGGGCATCCGTGGCTGAGTCGTTATGGTCATTGACTTCCAACCACTTGCCCCTCACCTCTGTGAGTTCCAATTCCAACAGGGATTTTGGATTCTATTAAGAGAAAAAGTTATCAAGTTAGTTTATGGAACATAAGTGATTCTACTCAAGTGCCCATTAGTGCCTGAAAAAATGCACAGTAGGACACCCATGGTATTCCTCCATCAGTAAAAGCTTGGAAGTTGCCGTATGACCTATACTGTGTTGGTGTGTCGAAAAAACCCAACAAAATAAAAAAGAAAAAAAAACATCTTTTATCTCCACTGTGGTCAAAAAGCATAAAAACATAAATAAAATTTTTTACTGCATGTAAGATCAACTGGGATAAAAATGGGAAAATATGTTAAAACAGATAAAGAAATACACCCTGAAATAATTTAGAAATTTATTTAGTGCCTCTTAGTAGGATTTTAAATTAAAAAAGTTTCATTTTCAACTCTTTATTTTCTGGTCATTTTGCAAAACAAGGTAAGTGAATGATCTAAAATTTTGCACACAGTGTATGGTTCATGCCTACAGCAAATGGTTTGAGATTTTTAAAAAGATTTTTCCATGTCTATTATGTAAAAAAAGCCTGCTATTTGAGTCCTTTTAATACTTTCAATTAAACTCATTAATGAGGTAATGTTCATAATATTGTACTAGTTAAAAGCAATCTAAAATTAATTAATTTTGTTACTGGGAAATTGAACTCCTTTGAATCCTTACTTAACATGAAGGCATAACCATAATTAAAGGGAAGTGAATGTGCACTTTGTTTTACTTGTACTATTTCATGAGAAGTTTTTTGCCTTAACTTACTGTAAGATATGGAGGATGCTCACTGTCAGCTGTTGTCATTACCTGGAGACAAAGATGCCATGTTTTTTGCAGTATTTGATGGGCACGGAGGTAATTTTATTTCTAATACTTATGGATAGAACTCTATATGACCCGAACCAGTCTGATTCAAAATATCATATTAGTGCATTATGATTAGAATTTCACCACAAAGTGTTTGTTAACAAAAGAGCACTTGTCAATGTTTGTGGTTAGATTTATTGATAATTCAAAGAAATGGTCAGAGTAGGGATCTATCAATTGAACATCATGCTTTTTCAAGCTTTTACAAAATGGGTGGACTTAACAGGCACCTGTAGGTTTCCTCCACAAGAAAGTGGGAAAGTCACCATATGACCTGAACAGTGTCTTCTTTGTTTATAAACCATACCAAAAATAAACATGATACATAAATCATTCGAAATGAGCCCAGTGTTTAATAAATTTATTCATAAATTTGGCCAATAAGTGATATTGACATTCATTGTAAAATTTTCTTGATTCAGGAAATTTCTCATTTATTTTGTTATGTATTTACAGAGATTTGCTTTAAACCCAGCTATATCTAACTTCTCTACAAAAGCTTTATTTTCTCATGTTAAATTTATGGAGTATGTTTTCAGCCTCATAATCAATAATTAGTTACCGGGTAGATGTTCAAAATTCAGGAAAATTGACCATAACATACATGTAGGGATCCTTGTAATACAAACACATTTGGATAGAATCAAGTCTAGTGGACCCTAGAAATAATCAAATGTGAACTTTTATTGTAATTTTATAAATAAATATGTAAAAAAGCAAGTTTGTTAACATTGTTTATCTTCTAGGTCCACTAAACTTAAGATTTGTTCAAACATTTATCTTTGTTAATATTTGCCTTAAAACAGGTATTTGATGCTTGATGTAAAAACACTAAATTTATGATATTGTTATCTGTAGTAGGGAGCCCTTGCCATATATTGTTGGATATTTTGTTGTAGAAAACTTTTGACTTTTTTTAATTCAATGGTCAGCAGTACTCTTTTATCTTATTCATTGTATATATGAGCCATGCCATGACAAAACCAACAAAGTGTGTTTGCGACCAGCATGGATCCAGACCAGCCTCCGCATCCGCGCAGTCTGTTCAGGGTCCATGCTGTTCGCTAGCAGTTGCTCTAATCTAATAGGGTTTGTAAGCGAACAGCAGAGATCCTGATCAGACTGGGCGGATGCGCAGGCTGGTCTGGATCCATGCTGGTTGCAAACGCATTATGTTGGTTTTGTTATGACACGGCTCATATTATCTTATTCATTGTATATGTTATACATGTATGTATGTCTGTATATGTTTAGAAGACCAACAAACAAATCCCAAAGATGTGAAAAACACTCGTGGTATGTATACAGAATTAATGAAAACTGTCCCATTAGTCAGAACATTTCTGGGGGTGGGGGTCTTTTTCATTTGTACATAATTATAGTGTACTTTAGGGTTTTTTTTAGAAATAAAAATAAAGTTAATGTTAATATTATAATTATGTTAAAGGCCAATTATGCCTCAGAAATGCTTATTTTTATTTCTTAAAAGCTATTTAATTTTGGTGTACTTACATTAAGTATCCAAAAAGATACTCATTGGAT
This sequence comes from Ruditapes philippinarum, assembly GCF_026571515.1. Lineage (NCBI taxonomy): Eukaryota > Metazoa > Mollusca > Bivalvia > Venerida > Veneridae > Ruditapes > Ruditapes philippinarum. Next base: position 439,659 of record NW_026865278.1, read on the forward strand.
AATTACCGGAACCATCTTTTTCATCTACATGTATTTCTTTTTAGCAATAAGTAAAATTCAGTAAATAAGTTTTTTGTATGGAAGTCAAAATACTACTTTGTTTACATTTTGATACTTTTATGACAAATTATTTCTCATTTACCGCTAATTATAACAAGAGAACATCATTTCTCTAAAATCATTATTTAAGTTTTATAAAATCCATGTTTGCGTAAAATTGATTTGCTTCTGACGCACAATGTGCCTTGAATATTTAAAAAAATGTATCTCAAGCTGAAAGCCAGAAACTAAATTTATGTCACGTCAAACTCAGATTTTAATTTATTCAGTAGTGCATTCATTATGTTAATAGAAATTTTATGAAATGATGTAAAATTAAATTTTTGAAGTATTAAGGATTTTGGAAATAGACCACATTAATTAGTTTAAACATATTTTATTGTATATAAATTTTCACAATTATACATAAGTACATTAATGTAAATATACAAAAGGGTTGTGCCCAAAGTTATAAAAACATTATTGGGGGCCATCCTATAAATACATTATTACATAAATAATTAAAGTATATAAAATGGTTATTGTAACAAAAATAAAGAAATTAAGAAAAAATCAAGTACCTGTAAGTGTAATTGGGAAGTTACTTTGTTGAAATGTGTGCCTAGAAATTCACACTGCTATTTCAGAAGATTATGTTATGGTTTTTATATGCCCAAAAGAATTTTGGTCATATTATGTTATATCCCCTGGCGTCCTTCTGTCTGTCCGTCTGTTAGCAATTTGGTTTCCGGAGTATAACTTAAGTTCCATTTGGCCCAAAGTGTTACAAACTATATAGGATAATTATCCATATTGGGTAGAAGACTTTAGGGTAACAAGGTCAAAGGTCAAGGTCACTATTACTATCGAACTGAAAACAGTTTCCGGAGCTTACTTTAGTTCTATTTGGCCCACAGTGTTCAAACTTCATAGGATAATTGTCCATATTAGATAGAACACCCTTATTGATTTTGGGGTCACAAGGTCAAAGGTCAAGGTCATATATCTTTCAAACTGAAAACAGTTACTGGAGCATAACTTAAGTTCCATTTGGCCCACAATATTCAAACTTCATAGGAGGATTGCTATTTGAATGAGGTAATACTTTATTTAATTCCCATGTCTTACAAATGCTAAAACAAAAACAAAAAAACTTTCGGGCATATAATGCTCCGCCTAGCGGTGCTCTTGTTTTTGTTATATTTTTTTTATTGCTGTAGTGTGTAGTACTATGTTTTATATTAATGTTTTATAACTTTATTTTAATACTTATTTACATGAACTTTAGTGTGGGTTCGAATCCCTACAGGGACTTTGTGTTCATTCATGTGAGGAAGCTATTCAGAATATTAGTGGTTCTACTCGGGTGCCAATGCGTGCATGAAATGATGTCTTCCTTCACAAGTAAAGCTGGAATGTCGTCATATGACCTTTACTGTGTTGGTGTGATGTAAAACCCAATCAAACAAACAAACATGAAGTTTGGATAAAAATTGAACTAAAAATCACAGAGTCAATCATTTAACCCTTCTTCAGCTACAATTTTTAGTCCAACTTTTCAACTTTGATTTTTATAAGAATGAACCTCTACATTGGTTTCCCAAAAGCCTAACTTTATTAATAACTCTTATGATTATTAAAAAAAATAAGTGTGAATATGAATGTTTTTATTTACATTTGCACTGCCTATGACATTCACCCTATGTGCTGTGCCCCTCTTAGACTACATGTAACTGTTAGAAAATCAAAAATATCCTTTAACTTTAATAACAAATCACACATTTCATGTATTTTTGCTTAATTTCAAATTATACTTGCATTGTACTAGGCAGACAATATTTTCAGCTTTTATACAAAAATCTGTTTTCTGCTATTTATAAACTGTTTGGCACTTTATCATTTTGTAGGTCAATGTACAAACATTATTTCACTCTCAATGGAACACAATTCAAGTTGGATTTTTTTTTAGCTCACCTGTCACAAAGTGACAGGGTGATCTTTTGTGATAGCTTTTCATCCGCCGTCCATCCGTCCGTCGTTCGTCCGTCCGTCCGTAAACTTTTGCTTTAAATGACATCTCCTCATAAACCACTGAGCCAATTTCATCCAAACTTCACAGGAATGTTCCTTTGGTGGTCACCTTTAAAAATTCTTCAAAGAATTTAATTCCATGCAGAACTCTGGTGCCATGGCAACCAAAAGAAAAAACTTTAAATATCTTCTTTTAAAAAACCATAAGAGCTAAAGCTTAGATATTTGGCATGAAACATCTTCTAGTGAGTGTCTACCAAGTTTGTTCAAATAAAAGCCCTGGGGTCAAAATTGGCCCCGCCCCTGGGGGTCATTGATTTTCCCTATATGCATATAGTAAAAACTTAAAAAATCTTCTTTTAAAGAACCGTAAGAGCTAGAGCTTAGATATTTGGCATGAAACATCTTCTAGTGAATGTCTACCAAGTTTGTTCAAATAAAAGCCCTGGGGTCAAAATTGGCCCCGACCCAGGGGGTCATTGATTTTCCCTATATGCATATAGTAAAAGCTTAAAAATCTTCTTTTCAAGAACCCAAAGAGCTAGAGCTAAGATATTAAGCATGAAACATCTTCTAGTGAATGTCTACCAAGTTTGTTCAAATTAAAGCCCTGGGGTCAAAATTGGCCCCGCCCCGGGGGTCATTGATTTTCCCTATATGCATATAGTAAAAACTTAAAAAATCTTCTTTTAAAGAACCATAAGAGCTAGAGCTTAGATATTTGGCATGAAACATCTTCTAGTGAATGTCTACCAAGTTTGTTCAAATAAAAGCCCTGGGGTCAAAATTGACCCCGCCCCAGGGGGTCATAGATTTTCCCTATATGCATATAGTAAAAACTTAAAAAATTTTCTTTTAAAGAACCCAAAGAGCTAGAGCTAAGATATTTGGCATGAAACATCTTCTAGTGAGTGTCTACCAAGTTTGTTCAAATTAAAGCCCTGGGGTCAAAATTGGCCCCGCCCCGGGGGTCATTGATTTTCCCTATATGCATATAGTAAAAACTTAAAAAATCTTCTTTTAAAGAACCGTAAGAGCTAGAGCTTAGATATTTGGCATGAAACATCTTCTAGTGAATGTCTACCAAGTTTGTTCAAATAAAAGCCCTGGGGTCAAAATTGGCCCCGACCCAGGGGGTCATTGATTTTCCCTATATGCATATAGTAAAAGCTTAAAAATCTCCTTTTCAAGAACCCAAAGAGCTAGAGCTAAGATATTAAGCATGAAACATCTTCTAGTGAATGTCTACCAAGTTTGTTCAAATTAAAGCCCTGGGGTCAAAATTGGCCCCGCCCCGGGGGTCATTGATTTTCCCTATATGCATATAGTAAAAACTTAAAAAATCTTCTTTTAAAGAACCATAAGAGCTAGAGCTTAGATATTTGGCATGAAACATCTTCTAGTGAATGTCTACCAAGTTTGTTCAAATAAAAGCCCTGGGGTCAAAATTGACCCCGCCCCAGGGGGTCATAGATTTTCCCTATATGCATATAGTAAAAACTTAAAAAATTTTTTCTTTTAAAGAACCCAAAGAGCTAGAGCTAAGATATTAAACATGAAACATCTTCTAGTGAGTGTCTACCAAGTTTGTTCAAATTAAAGCCCTGGGGTCAAAATTGGCCCCGCCCCGGGGGTCATTGATTTTCCCTATATGCATATAGTAAAAACTTAAAAAATCTTCTTTTAAAGAACTGTAAGAGCTAGAGCTTAGATATTTGGCATGAAACATCTTCTAGTGAATGTCTACCAAGTTTGTTCAAATAAAAGCCCTGGGGTCAAAATTGGCCCCGACCCAGGGGGTCATTGATTTTCCCTATATGCATATAGTAAAAGCTTAAAAATCTTCTTTTCAAGAACCCAAAGAGCTAGAGCTAAGATATTAAGCATGAAACATCTTCTAGTGAATGTCTACCAAGTTTGTTCAAATTAAAGCCCTGGGGTCAAAATTGGCCCCGCCCCGGGGGTCATTGATTTTCCCTATATGCATATAGTAAAAACTAAAAAAATCTTCTTTTAAAGAACCATAAGAGCTAGAGCTTAGATATTTGGCATGAAACATCTTCTAGTGAATGTCTACCAAGTTTGTTCAAATAAAAGCCCTGGGGTCAAAATTGACCCTGCCCCAGGGGGTCATAGATTTTCCCTATATGCATATAGTAAAAACTTAAAAAATCTTCTTTTAAAGAACCCAAAGAGCTAGAGCTAAGATATTTAGCATGAAACATGCTCAAATGGGTGTCTACCAAGTATGTTCAAATAAAAGCCCTGGGGTCAAAACTGGCCCCGCTCGGGGGGGGGGGGGTCATTGATTTTCCTTATATGTGTATAGCAAAAACTTAAAAATCTTCTTTGGAAAAACCCAAATAGCTAGAGTTTAGATATTAAGCATGAAACATCTTTTAGTAAATATCTACAAAGTTTGTTAAAATAAACGCCCGGGGGTCAAAACTGGCCCTGCCCCAGGGGTGACATTGTTTTTAACTATATGTGTATAGTAAAAACTTTAAAAATCTTCTTTTAAAAAAGCCAATGAGCTAGAACTTAGATGTATGGCATGAAACATCTTCTTATGGGTGTCTACCAAGTCTGTTCAAATAAACAAATAAAAGCCCTTGGGTAAAAATTGGCCCGGGGGTGGGGGCCTATATACAGGTGAGCGACCTCAGGGCTATCATGGCCCTCTTGTTATTTTTTTTTTTAGAAAATGGGACTTTAATATGTTAATTAAATAATTAATCTGTTACTAACTCAAATTGTCAAATGCTGTTGTATATTATCATAATCAAGTGATTTAGAAAAAAAAGTTAGCCATTTAAAACTCCTACTTACGGTATAAAAATACTTGAGATAAGTAGAGATATAACAATATAAACAATTGATACATACTTGAAAATTACCCTGAACATTGAAGAATCACATGCCCACCATAGACTAAGTCTCTCTCGGTCAAAGTTTTAATGTCAATGTACATGTATATTAAAATTTCTTTAAAAAAACTTTGCCTTTATTTTAGTTTCCATATCTAGTCAACTGGAAAACAGAATGTTATGGTAACATGGTGAAATAACATAGATTACCTACCGGCTCTTTTGTTAAAAGCGATCTAGTAAATCACTTACCGACTGCTTAACAGGTCTGCAAATATATACCGACCTGTTTTTGTTCTATTGTTCTCTATATAATAGAAAATATGTGAAGTCGAGTAACTTGTGTATAACAGTACATAATATTCACCGTAAAATAACGCTGAATTGTGGGGGGGGGGGTTGTTATGACCACTTTGAATAGGAAAAAGGGTTGATATATATTTTAAAGATTAATAGAAATAAATTAGCGCATACGGCGGTAAGGACCCTCATATATTCCAGATTTGTGAGACAAACGAACTGGCTACTGTTCTGGCGTTGAAGTTTGTGTTTCGCCGATATTAATGAGTAAAACAACGCTCATTTAGCCTTTCTTTATAGTACCTAACACATTTGTCGAACTATATAGCTTCATAAGATACTAGTTTTCGGCATTTATTTCCACAACTATGTATGAATTTGCACAATCCTGCATTATTTAACAATTCTGCATTATGGGATATATACGACGATTATATTATTGGTGCATATCGAATCAAAGTCAACTTCTGCTTCTTTCTCTCCCAAAATATAACTTTCAGTGAGAGTATAGTTCATCAAGTATAACACCGTTTTTAGCTCGACTTTTCTATGAAAAGGGGAGCTATCCTACTCGCCCCGGCGTCGGCGTTGGCGTCACACCTTGGTTAAGTTTTTCGTACCACCCCACTTTATTTCAGAAGTATTACAAGTATGGCTTTGAAACTTACCATACTTGTTCACCATCATAACCTCCATCTACAGACAAGAGTACATAACTCTGTCAAGGTTTTTGACAGAATTATGGCCCTTTTTTGACTTAGAAAGTGTATTGAGCTTGTTTAAGTTTTTTGTACCACCTCACTTTATTTCAAAACCATTGGAGGTATTGCTTTGAAACTGACCATACTTGTTTACCATCACGACCTTCATCAACAGACAAGAGGACATAACTCTGTCAAGGTTTTTGACAGAATTATGCCCCTTTTTGACTTAGAAAATACATTGAATATGGGTAAAATCCACTTATTGCCTTAACCCTTTGAGATATTGCTTTGAAACTTTGAATGCTATTTCACATCATTACCCCCATCTGTACGCAAGAGAAGGTAACTCTGTCAAGGATTTGTTTTAAAAATTAAGGCCTTTTATCGACTTAGAATCTTGGTTAAGTTTTTAGTACCAGTCCACTTTTTGACTGAACTGTTTGAGATATTAATTTGAAAGTTGGAATACTTGTTTACAATCATGATTCCCAAACATGTCCAGGAGAAGGTAATTCTGTCAAAGATTTTATTTGAATTATGGCCCTTAACTGTCAATGTTTTGTATTATAGGCAAGCACTAAAAAACTTAAAAAATCTAAAAAAATTCATTCCTATCCACTTGTTCACTTTACCATAAATTATGTCATATAAACATTGCTGTAATATTCAAGGGTATCAAACAACTAGTTCACTTTAAAAATACAGAGATTCTTGTATTGCCTTTTACTGCAAAAACATTTTTTATTGGCAAGCAATAAAAAAGTCGAGCGCGCTGTCTTACGGACAGCTCTTGTTATCATTTTTTTTCAGTTATTTTTACATTACAATTTTAATTTTGTATACCAGGACTCGCTTGTTCTTCGCAAGAATACAACTTGCGCTTCCATTCTAGACCGCGTGCTTGCATGCGGTCTTATCAAACATATGAATAACGGATGATGCTTATTAAGAATACATCGAAAGAAAATTCTTCCAAACATGGATGAAATTCTAAGAACATTTAAAATCAGCTAACATAAAAAAACAACTACAAAACCCAACTCACATGACGGTGTAACTACATACATAACTAATATTTATTCATAAAACCTCGTCTTTTACTTTCCTTTGAAAAAAATCGTATATTTTAATTATATAAGAAATAGCCTGATCATCTATTTAGGTATATGTACCATGAAATTTATTATATATAAAATTAAAGTGTTCCGTTTTTATGATAAGAAAACATTTTTATCTTCCTCAATATTTGTTTATATTATTAATATGTTATTTATTCACATATCAAAGTAATGATCTTACCTTTCCCTACTCGACAAGTTCTGTTTTCATTTTCTGTGACTCATCTCAACAAGTACATTACCTGACCTTATTACATAATGAAACCCCACGAAAATCACGAACACTTGATTTGTGAACAAATGAATTACAAGAGCGCAGCGAATGGTATCTTTGCTTGGCTTTGGAATGCTTTCTTAAACATGATAAAGTACATACCGGTAAATAATATGTTTCTTGTGAGTAATATTAATAAATACTTAGTTAAAAACTGATTTATGGATAGAAAGACAAAAGAGTATGTAGGTAAGATAGTTACCGCACTCGGAATATTATAGGTCTGCATAGTATTTACAGACCCAGTGGCCTTTTAAAAACCTTGATCGCTATGCTCTCTCGGTCTTCAAATCGCCACCCGGGTTTGTAAAAACTATGCAGACCTATTCCTCATACGGTAACTATTACCTACTATATAATATTAATCAAGTAATCAAGTGATCCCTGAGTTGTTTGGTTTACTGGCTCTTAGTCATTACTGGATTTAGAGAAATATTAGTCTAGAGTTTAGACAGGTTGTTGTTTTCACAAAATATACATATACATCCATATGCAACAGTGCTAAATATTTGAAAGAATTTTCAGTTCATTTTCTTTTTATGAAAACATCACTCAGTATTGGTAGGTAAACAAAAGGTAAAACAAAAGATGAAATGATCTGGCAAATGTGGCAAGGGGCTCTTTAATGTGCTGTTTTTCTGACTTTCTTCACCTTGATAATTAATGTTAAATGTATATGCTGTGATATGGTAATAATAACTTACCTGAAGAGTGTCTTCATATTGTGTATCTAATCTGTGTTTACAATTTCAATGAGTATTTTAAACAATACACACATTCAATCTGACTAAAGTTCTGATCTACCTATTTCTGTTATGTAGGTCTGATTATGACCGTATATGTTTCGCCTTCTTTATAATTTGGATTTCCAGAGAAAGCTATTTTAGTCATGCAATCAAACAGGTTTTTACATATGTCATAGGCATCAAAATACTGTTATCCGTGGAAGTTAAACAAGTTGTTGATTTTTGTTAGTAAAAAATTGTTTGAAGTAATTTTTAACAAATTATCTTGAAATAAAAGAGTCAATATTAATTGGCAAGATTGTTTTGCCAGTTTACCTGTTGGCTATATATGAACAACAGCAAGTTTGTTCTCAAATCCTGACAATATCCTATAATCCTACTCAGTATTTGTTTTCCCAGGGTTAAAATTTGGAAACCGCATCGCTTTCAAAATTATGAAAGCTCACCGATGATTGGCTATGTGAAAGATCACAAGAAATAACTTTGTAATTGGTCACTGGTAGATCTAAAAGCGAGTGTTATTTAGACCTTATTTTAATCAGATTGTACACACATTGTAGAAAAAAATAAAAAATGAAAAAAATATATACTGTAACTATATCATCTCACAAGAAATTTTCATTGTGTTAAGATTTATTTTTAAACAAAGTGTTCAGGAAATACCTTCATTTAATTTTTGATAAACACTTTACATTTGTATTTAAGCATACCTCATAGTTTAATGTCGCTATTTCTCATGTTTTTGAGCCATTTAACAACTTGATTGCAATTTGTGACGATTTTCAAAGAAAAGATAATTTTTGGCTTAATGAATATCAGATTCAAAACTGTGTAAAAATAAAGAATCGAAATGTTAGCAACTCTATGTGATAAAATACATATAAAGCCATTTCTGAAAATGGTACTTAAAATTTCGATAATTTTTGAAAGTGCCTCTTTATAATTCTGAATTTTTTTTTTTTGAAGCAGCAGTTCATGTTGTATAATGCTCGGAGTATCTAGTTATTCCAGAAATAATAATCTATGGGTGTAACATCTGTTGATTGTAGAAGGAAAATCACCAAAAAACCAACGTAATGGGTTTGCGACCAACATGGATCCAGCCTGCACGGCCGTGCAGTCTGATTAGGATCCATGCTGTTCGCATACAAACCCTATTACAAGTAGAGAAACTGATAGGGAACAGCATGGATCCTGATCAGATTGTGCGGCTGCGCAGACTGGTCTGGATCCATGCTGGTCGCAAACGCATTACGTTGGTTTTGTCGTGACGCGGCTCATATATTATATTCTTGATATCATATGCTGTAAATTAATCAGTATTAAACATTGTAGTCTATCACAACTCTAAGTTTGTACTATCATCATTGTGTGACTGTCACATTTCAATTAACCTTTAACCTGCTGGAACCAAGAGTGATAAAACATTTTCCAAGCCAGGTACATGTACTATACCACTTAAATTTTCATCTTGATTAATGAATAGATGGAAGCTGGACAAGTCCATTTAAGATTTTTTTATTCTGCAGGTTTAGGGTTTAATATCTCACTATAATCAGACTATTGTAATATATTTCACTGTTTATAATAAAAGGGATGGATCTGAGTGACATTAATACTGTATGTCTCTGCTATTACATGTATTTATGAACGGTCACTGACATTCTGTTGGTTTATTGAGAATTTTAATTTACAGTTAAGAAGATGATTTGTCTGTAGGTGAGATTTGTAAGGGAAAAAACTAATTTATTAACCTCCAACTAAGCTAAGGAAGGTTGCTAGATCTACCCAGGGGTGACAAAACTAAACAAAATCAATAAAAATTGTGACTTTTGTGTGAAGATTGGGAACATTAGTTTTGAATATAAGAATAACATTGGTTGAACTTGAGTATATATGAGCGGTGTCACGACAAAACCAACATAGTGGGTTTGCGACTAGCATGGATCCAGACCAGCCTGTGCATCTGCGCAGTCTGATCAGGATCCATGCTGTTCGCTAACCAACTCTATTACAAGTAGAGGAACTGATAGCGAACAGCATGGATCCTGATCAGACTGCGCGGATGCGCAGGCTGGTCTGGATCCATGCTGGTCTCAAAGGCACTATGTTGGTTTTGTCGTGACACGGCTCATATATTCTTTTTATTATTTGCTTGAAGTGTGAGCTTATGCTTAGTACCATTTTAGTCGTAAAACTCCTGGTGTGACCTAAATTTTAAGTTTTTAGTTTGGAATTTTGTATTTTTCAGAACAATGTCAATGGTTTGTTTAACATTCAGATCCAGGCATGATAATCTTTATCTTATATACATTACCGATGGATTAAAGCATACAGCAGCAACAAGACCATTCAGTTTAGTTGTTATATTGCCAATTTGATTTTATTATGATACAGTAATATACAAATATATATTGTATATTATGTACTTTATATTTTCAGGAGCAAAGGTGGCACAGTATGCTAGCAATAATCTTTACAAGAAAATTATTATGCAACCAGGTTATGGTAAGTTATGGATGTGACAAATTTTGAAAAATTGTATCCGCTAGAAAGGAAAAGAAAAAAAAGAGAAAAAAGAATCATTACTATATGGTTTGAAATTAATATGGCAGGAAATGACGGCCTTCCTTACAAAGAAAAAATGCAGTATGTTGTTTTTCACATGTCATTTGGTCAGTGCATGTATGTGGATAGGCTTAAGACCTCTAATTTTCATGTAAAAATTATAAGTAAAGAATGATTTCACAAACTGCAGGCTGATGGCTGTTGTTGGTAAGGAAACCATGTGTGGCTGAGGGGTTGCCTTTAAGGGTTAAGGCATCAAAATTGTAGTCACCATGTACCCCTGTGTAATCGTAAGAGGCGACTAAATGGGTCCGAGTTACTGGAGTCTATCCATCTCTTAACTGCAGGTGTTGTGGTTTTGACTCCTAATGCTGCTTTATGTTTGTAACACCTGAGGTTAGCCAAAGTCATCTTAAAATTGAACTGTGTTGGTGCACCATAAAACCAAACAAAACAAACAAGTAAGGAAACATTCTTTAAAAATACAGAAAGTCTTTGTGTGTAAAGTCCTTGTATGTTAAATGAACTGCAAATGCACATCTTTTGAACAGACTTTAAATGGATATTACATGTGGTCATCCTAAGTTGCATATTATTTATTGTAGTCTTAGGTTAGGATAATGACTTTCACATAGAAAGTAGAAAATAGTGTCAGTGGTGAACAGTTTAGTCAAGGGTTGTTAAACCTTTAATTATGATTGCCATTGGTTAGTAGATGATCCAAATATTTTGAGGCTCATTTATCCATGGTAAAAATTGCAAATGATTATTCATGCTATTGTGTTTTTGGTCCTTTAGTTTGACGGAAGGGGATTGTCTAAATTGAAGAAATGATTATAATTATCTGTCAAACAATTTGTGTTGATTGAATTATTTATTGATTATTTTAAGGCTCACTCTTGTGTTTTGTTTGTTTATTTCATAGCACAAAACCGTATTGCAGAGGCTCTCAAGGGAGGATTCCTACAGTTGGATCATGATATGACCCAAGGTAAGTAGTGAGCATAATAAAAATATATTTATTATCCAGAGAGGCACAAAAAGAGTATAGTTGGGTTTGTCATTTCATGACTGTTTTACCTTTTTAAGTGTAAGGGCTTTTTTCCATAAATTCTAGATAATTCCCTTTCTGAATTGTGAATGACTATTTTGTTAAAATTGTGATGTTTATTTTCCTTTTAATTGTGAAAGAAGAAGTGCAATATTGACAATGATTTTAAAAAGTTAATTTACAGCCCACATATTTATTTATTTAATAAAAGACTCATTTACTTAAGATATTTCAATATGAAATTTTTATGTAGCTCTGATTTCATCAAGTAGTAAATACATGCCACCCTATAATAACGCTAACTTCAGTATAATGCTCAGGCCTTGGCTCCCCCCAAAAAATGTATTTTTTGCTGATTATAATTTTTCCATTTTCATTTATAATATAATTTTTCCATTTAACATTTACAACGTGCAGTATCTGCTTTAACATTTGTTTAATGTGACGGTCATGTACTCATTTGATATTCTCTTTTATTCTTAAGCAATTTTCTTTATACTTCATGATGTTGTTTTTTTTCTCCCCTATCTCATATATAATATGATTGAGCTAAGTTAACTTTGTTGCTTTTTCTACTCTCATTTGAAACTAGATTAATTTATATATATTTTTTATTTCAGATGAAACAATGAAAGATGAACTGGCAGGGACTACAGCTATTTCAGTGCTCATAAAAAACAAGAGATTATATTGTGTAAGGGTATTGTATATAAAGTAATACATGTAATTATCTTAATTATCGCAATTGTAATACATGCAAAACCTTATTTGTTACACTTCTATAAGCAGAAATATCTCTTCTTTTATTGATTCCCTGCTGTGTAACACTGAAGTGGATAATAGGATAGGCATCCGTCTGTCAGTATGTCTGTTCATTACATTTAAAGTTCAAATAATGGTCACCTAAAGGTCAAATATAAAAGTCCTTATTTTTTGCCTGCTCCATGTCTTTGAATTGTGAAAAAGTTTTAAGAATAACTTGACACAAGTGATAACAATTAAGAGACAATGTGCAGAACTCAAAAGCCAAGTTGCTACTACTTATATCAAGGTCAGTCCAAGGTTAAAAAAAATGTATCGCAATAGGAGATCTCAACTTGTTAATATGATTTGTGCTTAAAGTTAAGATTATCATTTCTAAGATATTATGGTAAAAGAATTCCTGCCTTTCCTGTTATGTTTTATAAACATAAGTCAATTACAAAAGGAGATATTACTATAAAGTTTAAAACATTACTGGTTTTTAGGAATTTTAACAAAAATAGCAAAAAAGCAACAGCTAGCTTATAGGGATTAAGCGATGATCGAGTATAATCGAAAATTGATCGTTTATAGAACCGATCGGCGATGATCGATTACAAAGTTTAATAATCGATTATCGTTTTTTTTTTCTTGCTTGTAACTTAATGGACTCACTGTATTATAACAACACTTTAAATTAAAGCCAGCTTTGGTTGGAACAATAATTTTCACTCAAATCAATATGAAAGCATACTGGTGACCATGGAGTTAATAGTTGACAGTGAGGCATTCTAGTTTAAAGATATACTATGCTCAAATTTGACATCAGAAAATATTTAGAATTGCTACACAGTCTATTTGTAAATTTAAAATAAACATGTTTTGACTTCCCACAAAGAAGATATGTTATGTATGAAATTGTTTTACACACTAAAGATGGTTGCAATATCAATATATAGTGTCATTAAAAAAACCTGGCAGTTTTGTTTTAACTTGTTCCCATACATAGTTTTTTCATTCCTTTATTGATATTGAGACATAGTAAATGTAATTTCATACGTTTTAATGAATTTATTTGATTAAAATATTTTACTCAAGGATGAGCATAGTAGTTTATCTTTAAACTAGTTTATTTCAGTTGATAAAGTAGTAGCTATACAAAATATAGAATATTAATGGAATTCTTATAAATATTAAAGCATGATATGTACATTGTACATATTTACTTTGTTTTTGTAGATGTTTCGATTATATAATCGATGATTGATCGAAAAGGGTTGTCCGATTATTTTCGATGATCGATTATGATTTTTGTCCGATTAAGAAACCCTACTAGCTTAGTTACAGCATTGCTAAAAATTTCTTATAATATTCTATGTGATTATTTAACAGTTAAACTTGTAACATTACCAGAGTTATATGTATACCTGATATTTTAGGCGAATGTAGGAGATTCTAGAGCTGTAGCTAGTGTAAGGGGTCGTGCTGATGTACTGTCACATGATCATAAACCCGGTAACGAGGCAGAGACAAGGAGAATCATTGCTGCTGGTGGCTGGGTCGAATTTAACAGAGTTAATGGTGAGTGCTTTTTAAACAGGACTTCAGACAGAAATAATTTACCCCTGGTTATTGAATTAGTGAATGTTAACAATCTGGTAGGCAGGAGGCTAGCTTTAACAATTTAAGTTTACACCTTTTTCAATATTTGTTAATTAGTTTCATCAAACTTTAACATGATGATTGCCATCAAATGTCATGGGGCATATTGTTGGGATTTTATGGTTTTGGGAAAATTTTAACTTACCTGAGCACTTAAGTACTCATAGGTGTACTGTTGTAAAAAGCTTAAAAATGATGCACCCAGTATGATCTTTAATAGTAAATGCTCTCAGGGGATTGATCAAGGGCCATCATGGTTCCTTTGTTTTACATTTATGCATGTAAAATTGGCAGAAAACTTGATTCTGTGACAATTTTCTATCACTTTTTCCTAGTTTAAGTCTTTTGTTGGGTTTTCATATTTAATAATATTAGAAGTTATTGTCTTATTTTTAATGGAGTTTGGTAGAATTTGTGTAAAACTGTAAATTGTTATGAATACATTAGTTTTTAGTTAATTTAACATTTTAAAAATATGTTGACTCTTTATGTGATTTCAGGTAACCTGGCTTTATCAAGAGCCTTAGGTGATTTTGTCTTTAAGAAAAATGATAAAAAGGGACCAGATGAACAAATAGTGACAGGTAAACAAACATATTATTGAAATGTTTTTCTAATTGAGCTATATAGTCCTTAAAGCTAGTTAAATGAAATATGTATTATTCAATATGTAGTTTGAATTTAGTGTACTGTATTTGAAATGAGATTGGCTGTAAAGTTAAAGTGTTTTAATCTGAAGGATGCTGAGTATCATTATTATACTCCAAAGTGAAATCTCTTACAGTGTTATGAAATTATATCATCAGAATAAAGTCTTTTCAGAATTGTAGATGAATATGTACATTTTGTATGTGTCATTTTTCTGTGTATAATGTGCCGCTCATGACTTTCTTTCATATACATTTTTTATGTGGCATACATGTGTACACAAATAATGTTATTGATGTTGTTACAATGCTAGTACAGTGGAGCCTTGCTAATCCGAACCCTTCTAATCCGGAATCCTTTCTTATCCGAACGAAGTGTCCGGTCCCGATTTTATTCGTTCTATTTTCAATAGTAAAAAACCTTTCGGATCCGGAACCTGTCTACTCCGAATTCCGGACGATTTTTTCAATTTTTGTTCTTATTTTACTCTAAAATTTACCTCTCGGATCCGAACAGATTTTGCCAAATGTCACACCTTCATTCAAAATAACAAATAATCGCACATATAACAGGTGTAAACATACACCAAACTGATAAGAGTTATTTCGCGTGATTAATGGGTGAAACGTATGATCTGCGAAGGTGTGAAAATTACACTTAGCTTGCCTTGATATCTTCTATAATTGCTTAATTGATTGTTTTTCGTCAGCTTCTATAAATATTTTGATATAATGCAATAGAAATATCTTTGAATCCTTTGTATAGGATTCAATGATACGTGATTAAGTAATGAAAATTAATGGAAACTGTCAGCGAATTCGGATAGTCGCTGAATCGGATACGAGATTACAAACAACTGACAAATGCTGGTACGAATATCAAATCATGTCTCGGCCTCCTGTTTAACATCGTAGGTTAACTTACCCTTGAGGACATAATATTTTTGCTTATTGATTTATTTTTATTTCTTTATTTTTGCATTCACATGTAGTAAAATGAACGATAAGAGACTGCAAAAATAAAATATCTAAATTGCAATTTCAAATGCACTCCCGTTTTCTTACCTTAAACTATTTTGCAAATGACATGCAAAAAACATGTAGAAAAACCTCCTAATTCGGAAACCTTTCTAATCCGGAAACCTTTCTAATCCGAACTTTTCTTCAGGTCCGGACGAGTTCGGATTACACAGGTTCCACTGTATGTTATTTGCCCTGATGATACAGGTCGGCATTATATTATGAGGAAAATTGGTATTGGTATTTGGTATTTCTTGAACTTTGACCCTGAAAATTTGCAGTCAAAATTGTCATTGGGTTAATTATATGTACAAGGAAAATCTGAAGCTCTTGTATTTAAGAGATATAACTAATAGTTGTATTACAATTTCAGCTTACCCCGATGTACAAGAGAGGGCATTGACAAATGATTATGAATTCATAGTACTTGCATGTGATGGTATATGGGATGTATTAACCAATCAAGAAGTTATTGACTTTATAAGAGCAAGAATAGCCCATAGAATGGAACCAGAAACTGTAAGTACCTATTGCAAATAATTTATGTGACATTGTAATTTTGTTACAGTATTTTGTCATGATTAAACTTGATAAGAATGCAAGTTTTACATTTCTTAGAAAGGAAGTTAAGTTTACCATTGTTTTTGATTTTGTGTGATTAAGGTCTTGCCACATACATAGTTTGAAGATATAGTTGTGGTTTAAAATCATTGATTTTATAGTTGTGGTTTAAAATCATTGATTTGCCCTATCTTTCACCTGAAGAACCCTCTGCATCCCAGTTCTGTGCATGCTGGTTACATATCCAGTGGTCCTTATTGACTATTTTTGGGGCAGTGATCCGTGAAACTTTGCTCTACCTTGTTGATCTTTATTCTGATATTCATCATTAAAAACAATCATTTAAGGTATTAGCACCCTAATGCATTACCTCCGCTTTGAAGAGTATTCAAATAGGCTAGAACTACTGTTAACTACATTGAAAATGAGGGCCATGGGTTCAATCCCCAGAAGGGTCAACTTTTTTTTTCTTTCTTTTTTTCTTTTAACATTATTTATGTATCTCTCATGTCCCATTTGGAAAGAAAAAAGTGTTTAATTTTGATTATTTAATTTATATAGGTATTTATTGGCTAAATTATGCTAAATATAGTAATAAATATGGTACCTGATATTTTCAAAGTGTAATATAATCAAAACTAGACGGTAAAAGTATTTCATATTTTACAAGATCAACCAATATACTTTTTAAAAAATTTAGGGAAACTTTGAAAACAGGCACTCATTTGGGTAAATTTTTAAGTTTTTTAAATTAGGCTCCCTAAGTAGAAAAATGGTCAGACACGTGGTAAAAATTGGTGGGGTAGGGTAACATTTTTATACAGATTTCATAAATTTTAAGTAGAAACCATAATTTTGCTTATTTGGATTGTTAGCTGAATGGTACTATTTGTTTCTTACCAAAAATTAATGGGAAAACATTTTTCATTAGAATGTTATTGCAGATTATTTAAAGGTTCCTACTTTCTAAAAAAGGGCCCTCATAACATCCTAGCTTGAGTTCAGAAAAGTGGCCATAACTTGATTTCCGTACGGTAAACTTTGTTTAAATTTTGCATACAGGTGTACTTTAAGGTATACAACTGACTTTTTTAGTTCCTGATAGTGCCCATTAGGGTCCTAATACCTTAACTCAGAATCAAACAAGAATCTGTAAACCAGACCAGCTTAATGAAGATGAGATGTCATTTATTTAATTGCATATGTAATGAATATCTCAATAACATAATTTCCTTTTGAAATTGAGCTTATACATACCTTTAAACATGAATTATTTTCTTAGATAAACATAATATTTACTGAGGAACATCAGGGTCCAAGGTTATAAAGAAGTTTCCTATGCTCATACTCAGATCGCAGGCATTTGATTGGTCAAAAACCAGCATGAAATTTATGTTGACCAATGAAAACCCTGAGATTTGAGAATGATATCAGAAAATAGTTTTATAACCTCCTGGCCAGGGTCTGAGGTTATAATAATAGAATCTTACATTGGCTGCCGGTACAGACCGGAATTTCTAGCTTGAGGGTAACTGTTTACGGCGGTAACGAGGCTTTGCCGAGTTACCGCTAAACAGTTACCCGAGAGCTAGATATTCCTGTCTGCACCGATAGCCGGTGTTTGGTTCTTTTTAGCTCACCTTGCACAAAGTGCAGGTGAGCTTTTAGGATGGCCAACCAAATGGCGTCCGTCGTCTGTCGTCCGTCCACATTTTAAATATTCTAAGGACATCTTCTATGATACCGCAAGGCCAATGTTAATGAAACTTGGCAGGAATACTCTTTGTATGAAGCTCTATCAAGATTGTTCAAAGAATTACATTTCATGCGGAACTCTGGTTGCCATGGCAACCGAAAGAAAAATCTTTAAATATCTTCTTTTAAAGAACCGTAAGAGCTAGAGCTAAGATATTTGGCATGAAACATCTTCTAATGAGTGTCTACCAAGTTTGTTCAAATAAAAGCCCTAGGGTCAAAATTGGCCCCGCCCCAGGGGGTCATTGATTTTCCCTATATGCATCTAGTAAAAACTTAAAAAATCTTCTTTTAAAGAACCCAAAGAGCTAGAGCTAAGATATTTGGCATGAAACATCTTCTAGTGAGTGTCTACCAAGTTTGTTCAAATAAAAGCCCTGGGGTCAAAATTGGCCCCGGCCCGGGGGGTCATTGATTTTCCCTATATGCATATAGTAAAAACTTAAAAAAATCTTCTTTTAAAGAACTGTTAAAGCTAGAGCTTAGATATTTGGCATGAAACATCTTCTAGTGAATGTCTACCAAGTTTGTTTAAATAAAAGCCCTGAGGTCAAAATTGGCCCCGCCCCAGGGGGTCATAGATTTTCCCTATATGCATATATTAAAAGTTTAAAAAATCTTCTTTTAAAGAACCAAAAGAGCTAGAGCTAAGATATTTGACATGAAATATCTTCTAGTGAGTGTCTACCAAGTTTGTTCAAATAAAAGCCCTGGGGTCAAAATTGGCCCCGCCCCGGGGGGTCATTGATTTTCCCTATATGCATATAGTAAAAAGTTAAAAAATCTTCTTTTAAAGAACCGTAAGAGCTAGAGCTTAGATATTTGGCATGAAACATCTTCTAGTGAATGTCTACCAAGTTTGTTCAAATAAAAGCCCTGGGGTCAAAATTGGCCCCGTCCCAGGGGGTCATAGATTTTCCCTATATGCATATAGTAAAAACTTAAAAAATCTTCTTTTAAAGAACCCAAAGAGCTAGAGCTAAGATATTTAGCATGAAACATCTTCTAATGAGTGTCTACCAAGTTTGTTCAAATAAAAGCCCTGGGGTCAAAATTGGCCCCGCCCCAGGGGGTCATTGATTTTCCCTATATGCATATAGTAAAAACTTAAAAAATCTTCTTTTAAAGAAGTCAAAGAGCTAGAGCTAAGATATTTAGCATGAAACATGTTCTAATGCGTGTCTACCAAGTATGTTCAAATAAAAGCCCTGGGGTCAAAACTGGCCCCGCCCCGGGGGTCATTGATTTTCCCTATATGTGTATAGCAAAAACTTAAAAATCTTCTTTGAAAAAACCCAAATAGCTTGAGTTTAGATATTATACATGAAACATCTTTAAGTAAATATCTACAAAGTTTGTTCAAATAAAAGCCCAGGGGTCAAAACTGGCCCTGCCCCAGGGGTGTCATTGTTTTTAACTATATGTGTATAGAAAAAAACTTAAAAATCTTCTTTTAAAAAACCCAATGAGCTAGAACTTAGATGTTTAGCATGAAACATCTTCTTATGGGTGTCTACCAAGTCTGTAAAAATTGGCCCGGGGGGGGGGGGGGGGGGGGGGGGGGGGGCTATATACAGGTGGGCGACCTCAGGGCCATCATGGCCCTCTTGTTTCTTGTGTATTATAATTATTTTCAGAACAGAAATTACGAAAACATGTATTCTCATTACGGACTTTTTAGCTCACCTGTCACAAAGTGACAGGGTGAGCTTTTGTGATCGCTTTTCGTCCGGCGTCCGGCCGTCCGTAAACTTTTACTTTAAATGACATCTCCTCATAAACCACTAAGCCAATTTCATCCAAACTTCACAGGAATGTTCCTTTGGTGGTCACCTTTAAAAATTGTTCAAAGAATTTAATTCCATGCAGAACTCTGGTTGCCATGGCAACCGAAAGAAAAAACTTTAAATAGCTTCTTTTAAAAAACCATAAGAGCTAGAGCTTAGATATTTGGCATGAAACATCTTCTAGTGAGTGTCTACCAAGTTTGTTCAAATAAAAGCCCTGGGGTCAAAATTGGCCCCGCCCCGGGGGGGTCATTGATTTTCCCTATATGCATATAGTAAAAACTTAAAAAATCTTCTTTTAAAGAACCCAAAGAGCTAAAGCTAAGATATTTAGCATGAAACATGTTCTAATGGGTGTCTACCAAGTTTGTTCAAATAAAAGCCCTGGGGTCAAAATTGGCCCCGGCCCGGGGGTCATTGATTTTCCCTATATGCATATTGTAAAAACTTAAAAAATCTTCTTTTAAAGAACTCAAAGAGCTATGGCTAAGATATTGAGCATCAAACATGTTCTAATAGGTGTCTACCAAGTTTGTTCAAATAAAAGCCCTGGGGTCAAAATTGGCCCGCCCCAGGAGGTCATTGATTTTCCCTATATGCATATAGTAAAAACATAAAAAATCTTTTTTTAAAGAACCAAAAGAGTAAGAGCTAAGATATTTAGCATGAAACATGTTCTAATAAATGTCTACCAAGTTTGATAAAAAAAAAGCCCTGGGGTCAAAATTGGCCCCGCCCCGGGGGGTCATTGATTTTCCCTATATGCATATAGTAAAAACTTAAAAAATCTTCTTTTAAAGAACTCAAAGAGCTATGGCTAAGATATTTAGCATCAAACATGTTCTAATAGGTGTCTACCAAGTTTGTTCAAATAAAAGCCCTGGGGTCAAAATTGGCACCGCCCCAGGGGTCATTGATTTTCCTTATATGTGTAAAGCAAAAACTTAAAAAATCTTCTTTCAAAAAACCCAAATAGCTAGAGTTCAGATATTAAGCATGAAACATCTTTAAGTGAGTCTCTACCAAGTTTGTTCAAATAAAAGACCTGGGGTCAAAATTGGCCCTGCCCCGGGGGTCATTGATTTTCTTTATATGTGTATAGCAAAAACTTAAAATCTTCTTTGAAAAAAACCCAAATAGCTAGAGTTTAGATATTAAGCATGAAACATCTTCTAGTAAGTGTCTACAAAGTTTGTTCAAATAAAAGCCGTGGGGTCAAAACTGGCCCGGCCCCAGGGGTGTCATTTTTTTTAACTATATGTGTATAGTAAAAACTTAAAAAAAATCTTCTTTTAAAAAGCCCAATGAGCTAGAGCTTAGATGTTTAGCATGAAACATCTTCTTATGGGTGTCTACCAAGTTTGTGCAAATAAAAGCCCTTGGGTTAAATTGGCCCTGCAACGTTGGCGGTGGGGGTTGGGGGGCCTATATACAGGTGAGCGACCTCAGGGCCATCATGGCCCTCTTGTTTCTTATAGTAGCGTATGAACTTACAATTTCATTCATAACGGTTAAGTGACGTAATCCTAAGAACGCGATTTATTCATAAAAGGCGCGCGGCAATGACGTCATCTAAAGCACACGACTTGTCTTACATGGGGGGGTGTAAGATAGAGTTTTCTAGCACTGGTATAAATGGTAGATAATCCTGTGTCATGTGCAAGAAAGAAATTTGCTAAGCTCAAACTCAGATCTCAGGTATTTGATTGGTCAGCACTGCCACAGAATGACCAATGAAAATCTTGAGATTTGAAACAGAACTCAGAAAATAGTTTTAAGACCTCAGGACAAGGTCTTAAACAAAATTGGTATTATCATGCTTACTAACAGTATCATAGAGATGGTTTATTTATGCTTGTGTTATATGATTTTATAATTAGATTTGTGAAGAACTGATGGCACGATGTTTAGCACCAGACTGTCAGATGGGAGGCCTGGGGTGCGACAACATGACTGTGTGTATAGTTTGTTTACTACACGATCGAGCATATGAGGACTTGATTCGTCGGTGCTCACAGCCCAGTATAGGTGGGCCTGTACCACACCTCAGTAATTATAACATGGATCTAAAATAGCTAACTCTCCAATCTTTACAAGTCTGTTCTCCGTGCTCTGCGATTGTATAACAAAGATGGGCTCTTTGTAAATATAACAACAGGATGTGTGATAATATTTTAGATTTTTTCCGGCAGTTACATGTATATACACATGAACAGAAATTGGACAACAAATTTTATAGATGGATTAATAACGTTCTTGATCCAAGAAAGATGAAAGAAATCCTTCAAGTCATAATATTTAGTGTTAAAAATGTTGTTTGTTACAGTGTGTATTACAGAATTATTTCTGTTACTGTTAACTTTGCTATGGTTTGAGGCATATATTTTTATCAAAGCTATTTATGTTCTTATATTTTTACTGTTATTTAATACACAAATGCTCTATGCAGTTAAATGCTGGGGATATACGGGGACATAAGGGGAAATAGTAAAAATTAAACTAGTCTTAACTAATTCATTCAAACGTTCTAAGAAATTAATCAAGAAGAGACAAATATGAAAGGATTCCATGTTTCTGTATGTATTTTTTATTATTTCAGACTATTGCACAGCATACAGGTAATTAACTGAATAAATTGTTGATATATTGACAGTGTACTCTAATGTTATAAATATTTTAATATGTAAGATTTTATTGTTGATTGTTTTTTGTTGTTGAGCCATGGACTAAGTCTCAATAATACATTGTGACTGTTAAAATTTATTGTTATAATATTTTTAACATATTGGATAGATTGTGTAATAAAATTTCATATACTATATGTACATTTTTGTATTTCATCGTTTCATAGTGAAACTTTTGTATTGTTTTTATCTTGAAAGGTATTAAGATATAAAATTTTCATTATGAAATATAAGAAAATATGTAAATAAGTTTAGTTATCTGTCTCAGTGTGTGTTAGAGTGAAGTGTTGGATTTTATTTAAGTTGATTTATTTTTTAGGTGTGAGTTGAAATTTTGTTATACATGTAATTAATTGGCGATGAAAAGAAAAAAATACTTCTTTATAGGTTCTGCATATACATGTTTTCTCATTTTGTAACGGACAAGATAATGGTTGGGTAATTTTTTATTTTTTTTTATTGAATAACAAAGGTCATTTAAGGGTTAATGATAATCTAGTGTATTTTATGACCATCAAGCAATTAAGAGAGATTGGCAGTTTAGTCTTTACTGGTGTCACCTCATAAAACACTGGTACCAGTTATTACAGGAAGTTCATTCTGTAGAGGTTAAAGTTCACACTATAGAGGTTAAAGTTCACTCTGTAGAGGTTAAAGTTCACACTATAGAGGTTAAAGTTCACACTATAGAGGTTAAAGTTCACACTATAGAGGTTAAAGTTCACACTATAGAGGTTAAAGTTCACACTATAGAGGTTAAAGTTCACTCTGTAGAGGTTAAAGTTCACACTATAGAGGTTAAAGTTCACACTATAGAGGTTAAAGTTCACACTATAGAGGTTGAAGTTCACACTATAGAGGTTAAAGTTCACACTATAGAGGTTAAAGTTCACACTATAGAGGTTGAAGTTCACTCTATAGAGGTTAAAGTTCACACTATAGAGGTTGAAGTTCACTCTATAGAGGTTAAAGTTCATTGCGTAGATGTTGAAATTCACTCTGTAAAGGTTGAAATTCACTATAAGATTAAATTTTATTCTGTAGAGATAAAAGTTCACTCAGTTGAGGTTAAAATTCACTCAGTAGAGGTTAAAGTTCACTCTGTAGAGGTTAAAGTTAGCACTGTAGAGGTTAAAGTTAGCACAAAGCTTTCATCTCAAGATAAAGTTAATTGGTTCAAACTTCATTTATCAGTGTTGTTTAAAAATCGTTGACATACCTGTGAAACAAAGTGAGTTTGCTTTTTTAAATGTTCAAATGTATATATAACAGAGAAAGATGATTAAATAGTAAGAAATTCCGAGGCCAGTCTGTTATTCGGTGGTATTGTGTGCAAGATGTCTATATGACTGTATCCTTTCATGGTTTAAACAAGTGTACTGCATTTTATAAAACTATTGATTTTGTGTAGTATATTGCTTAAATTTTCTTTTTAGGTGTAGAAATGTTTTGAAAGAAATGGCACATTTTTTTGCATCAATTTTTTTTTAAAGAATTGAATGAGTTATAAATTCATCATTAAATGACTAATGAGTATGCAAGGTTACGTGGTATTTGATGTATTAATGCATGTGAGCAGTATACTTGAATGTTTTGGCAACATTTTCAGTTTCATAATTTGATTGACAATGACATATGCAATACAGATCAATCAGGACATGACCCTGTTTCCTCCCCAGTACATACAGAAAATGCTCGATTATTCTATGTCCATGTAGTTGTTTTACTTGCAAGTTGCTGTTTCTTGTTATATTTATAACTACATTATTTTATTTTTGTCTTCAAAGTTATTTTAGAGCAAAAAAAGAAATAACATTGATCTCAAGAGTGTGAATGTTGATTTGAAATTAGATATTATCATCTTAACAGCATACTGTTTTACCTGCCTCTTCATGTATGTGCAGTTGTACACTTTTAGCCTGTTATACCGCACCTGTTATAATGCTTAACTCATTGTAATGCTCAAGAGTGTGGGCTCGCAAAAAACAGTTATATTTTTCACCAATTGTTATAAATAACATACAATTGAAAGGTAAATTGTTAAGTATCCATGACAGTGTGTTTTTTTAAACATGTCAGACAAGATAAGCAGTATTTGTCAGAATCGGTTGAAATCATGGTTTGGCAGCTAGGACCCTAACTTGAGCATAATAATGGTGTGCCAGTGTAATAATTTTATGCTGATTTGACATTAAGTTAGTTACAGTTGTGTGCAACCTTGACAGAAATCCAATTTTTTGCATATTATTTTGTTTCCCAGGAAATCCAATTCTTCATACATGAGCTGTTTCATGATAAAACCACTGTTAATGACATCTATTAATTACAAAATTATGGTCAAAGTTAGCAAATTATACAATTTAAACTTATCTTCATTTGACATTATAAACAAATTTTATTGTACCGTAATTGACTCTTAAATTGACCAGATGATTTCTTAATTTCAAGATATGAATACAAAGTAAGGAGGTATTGAGTCTATAAAGAACTGTTTAGTTGTTCAAGTTTCCCATAAATGCTCATCATATACCTTAAGACTTAAATCATTTTCTGAATAGATTGAAGGGGGTTTGTTTACAGCTATGGATCACATGCTGTGCATTTGAAAAATGTTGCTCACATCACAAAAATAATATGATGTCTAATACTATTCCTCCTTCATCAAGGTTTTGCGTTAATTTTACGAAAAACTGAATTTCATTAACAGGACATTGAAAGCACTGGTACTAGATTGGGATTATATTTGTCATTTTTTTTTTTTTAATTTTTTTTTTAAAAAGGGTTTTTAAAAAAACCCAAAAAAAAAAAAAATTTTTGGGAAAAAAAAAGGTTTTAAAAAATTTTTTTAAAAAAAAAATTTTTTTTTGGGGGTTTTTTGGGTTTTTTCCCCCTTTTTTTTTAAAAAAAATTTTAAACTTTTTTTTTTAAAATTTTGGGAAAAAATTTTTTAAAATTTTTTTCCCAAAAAAAAAAAAGGGTTTTTTTTGGGTGTGTTTTTTTTTTTTTTTTGGGTTTTTTGGGGGGTTTTTTGGGAAAATTTTCCAAAAAATTTTTTTAAAAAAAAAAGGGGGAAAAAAAAATTTTTTGAATTTTTTTTTTTTCCCTTTTTTTTGGAAAAATTTCCAATTTTTTTTTTTGGGAAAAAAATTTTTAAAAAAAATTTTTAAAAAAAACCCCTTTTTTAAAAAACCCCAAAAAAAAATTTTAAAAAATTTTTCCAAAAAACCCTTTTAAAAAAAAAAAAATTTTTTTTTTCCCCCCCCGGGGCCCCCCCCTTTTTTAAATATAAAAAAAAAAATTTTTTTTTAAAAAAAGGGGGAAATTTTTCCCAAAAATTTTCAAAAATTCCAAAAAAAAAAAAAAGGGGGAAAAAATTTTTTTAAAGCCCCCCGGGTTTTAAAAAGGGTTTTAAAAAAAAAATTTTTTAAAAAACCCCCGGGGAAAAATTTTTTTAAAAAAAATTTTTTTCCCCAAAAAAAAAAACCCCCGGGGTTTTTTTTGGCCCCCCTTTTTTTTTTAAAAATTTTTTAAAAAAAAAAAAAAACTTTAAAAAATTTTTTGGAAAAAAAAAAAATTTTTTAAAAATTTAAAAAAATTTTGGGGTTTAAAAAAGAAAATTTTTTAAAAATTTTTCCCGGGGTTAAATTTAAAAAAAAATTTTTTTTAAAAAAAAAAATTTTTTTAAAAAAAATTTTTTAAAAAAAATTTTTTAAAAAAAGGTTTTTTTTTTTTAAATTTTAAAAAAATTTTGGTTTTTAAAAAAAAATTTTAAAACCAAAAAAAAAAAAAATTTTTAAAAAAAGGGTTTTTTTTAAAAAATTTTTGGTTTTTTTCAAAAAAATTTTTTTTAAAAAATTTTTTTTTTTTTAAAAAAAAACCCCCTTTTTTTAAAAAATTTTGCCCTTTTTTCCCAAAAAAAAAAATTTAAAGGGAAAACCCCTTTTTTTAAAAAAAAATTTTTAAAAAAGGGGGGTTTTTTTTTTTTGGGGTTTTTTTTTTAAAAAACTTTTTTTTTATTTTAAAAAAAAAAATTTTTTTTAAAAAAATAGCAAAAAAAAATGCAAAAAAATTTTAAAAAAAAAAAAAAAAAAAAAGGGGGGGGATTTTTTAATAGTAAAAAAAAATTGTTTTTTTTAAAAAAATTTTTTTTTTTCAATAATTTTAATTTTTTTTTAACATTTTAAAAACAAAAATTTTTTAAAATGGATTTGGGTTTTGGGTTTTAAATTCCCGATCGGCCCATTGTTTGGGGCCAAATTTTTTATATAAAAAATTAAGGGGTCCCAAAATTAAATTTTTTTTAAATAGCCAACAGTGAAGACTCTTTTTTAACTTTCCAAACTGATTGGGGATATTTGGTCACAAAATTTAAAGCCAGCTGAAAGTAATTAAGGTTTTAATGCCGGGGATTCTTTTTAAACCCTTTGGGTCATACTAGAGACACTGACTAGTCAGTTTTTCCCCTAAATAAAGGGTAATAAAAAAGATTTTTTCTCTAATCTCCAAATTTTTAAAACATTGTGTACATTACTAGTGTTTCAAAATTTTAAAACCAGCAAAACCCAAATTCAAAAATAATAGGTTAGTTTCCAAAGAAAATCCAAAAAAATTTTACACCCTTATTCAATTCAAAGGGAAATTTAATTTTTTTAAACACTTTACGAAAAAAATATTTATCTGAAAGTTTAAAATTCAAATTTTTCATGAAAAATCCCCCATGTGCATTTTTTGAGTTTAAAAATATCTTAATTGTGAAAAAAAACCAAAACCCTTTCAAATTTCCCCTTCATGCAAAAATTAAAAAAGCTTTTACTTTTGTTTTATTTGTTTTTTTTTTTTTGTTTTTGGGGTTAAAAAATACAGATCCAGGTGTACATCAACATTTTTTTATGGCCCTTTTCATCCAAAAGGTAATTAAGCCCGCTTTTTTGGCTCTTTTGGGGGTATTGAGCTGAGAAACTTTACTTCCCCTTTCATTTTTCCGGTAAAATTGCTTCCCCTTTAAAGAAAGGGATTTAAATTGAATTAAGAAAAATTTAAAAACCAAAGTTTTAATTTTTTTTAGACTAGATTTTTATTTAAGATTTTTTGGTTTTCTACCGTTTGTTTCCAGTGTGGTGGGGTGAACGCACGAAATTTTTTTTTTAAATCCCCTTTAAAACGGATTTTCCCTTTTTTTTCCCTTTACTGTGTTGCTTGATTCAATCCTTACATTTAAAAATTTGATAAATTTAAAAATTTCCCGCTGAATTTTTTTCTAATTGCCAAAGTTTTTAAATAATTTGTAGTAAAAAAATTCTAAATTTAGCTCCCGTGAATTTTTTAGGCAGATATGTTAACTTTTGTTTAAACCCAAAATTTTGGGATCCCCCAAATAAACTCAAATTTTTTGTAAGATAGAAAAAATTTAGTCAAATAAACCCTGTGATAGAAAACCAATGGCCCTTTTTTTTAGAAATGGAAAGCACCTTAAAAGAGAAACAAAACCCGTTTTTTTCTGAAAAACCCTTTCCCTTTGTTTTGATATAATTATGCCCTTTGAAAAATTTTTTATTGAAAATTTTTTTTTTTTTCCAGCATTATAAAACCTTTTACTATGTTAAAAAAATTTTTAAATTTTAAAGAAATCAAAAAAAAAAAATCCTAAATTTTTTTTCCCCCCTTCCCTTGTATCCATTTTATTTCTGATGTAAACATGTAGAGTAAAAGCCTCGAATATTTACAGTCTATTTGTGCTCTAAAAACTTGTCTTTTTACCAAAAAATTTTTTTTTCCTTCTTTTTTTCTCCCTTTAGAACTTGGGTTTTTTTCTAAGTCTTTTTTGGGAAAGGGTTTGTAACCCAAAAAAAGAGCCAAACTTAAATGATTTAAAATTTTATTAAAAAAAAAAAAGGTTGGGAAAAATTTTTATTTTGGGGAAAATTGGTGTCTGGTTTTCCCAAGGCAATGTAATTTGGAAACATTGAGGCTTTATTGTACATGACAGAAATAATGAGAATACATACTTGTCAGTATTAGAAACTATAGAAAAATTAGTCAGCAATAGAACAGTTCACATTTTTTTGTTTGATTTATTGTTGTTGATGTAATATTTTGGTTGGCTTAGCAACCAAGTTTTTGGAAGTGCTTCATATTTTTTTTTTTGAATAAATGTCCATTTTTACTTTTCTTTTTAAAATGTTTTGTGTACATTATACATGTAAACCTCAGTTGGGCAGCAAAGTGCAGAACAACAAATGAGCCGCATCACGACAAAAAACCCAACGTAATGCGTTTGCGAAAACCAGCATGGATCCAGACGCAGCCGCCGCATCCCGTGCAGTCTGGTTCAGGAAATCCATGCTTGTTCGCTATCAGTTTCTCTAACTTATAATAGGGTTTGTAAAGCGTGAACAGCCATGGATCCTGATCAGACTGCGCCGGATGTGCAGGCTGGTCTGGATCCATGCTGGGTCGCAAACCCATTATGTTGGTTTTTGTCATGACGCGGGCTCAAATTAACTGAAACATTACGCTGAGTGTTAATAGGGGTTTAAAAATCCTGTTTAAGTTGTTTCATTACATAAAATTTTTATAAACCCCCTGGAAATTTAAAATTCCCCCATTTTTTAAACAACCATTCCTTTATCTTTAAATTTGGTTTTTCAGGGGGGTTGTGGCCAAAAAAACCGGAAAACCTTTTCCCCAAAAAAAAAATAATCCAATGAAAAGTGGTGTTTAAAAAAAAAAAAAAAGTTCAATTTAAAAAGGTTGCAAAGCCAAAAAGTTAATGTCCTTGAAAAAAATTTGTTTTTTAACGAGGGCCAAAATTGGCAAAAAAGAATTTAAGGTTAAAAATGAATTTTCAAAAAATTGTTTTAAAATAAATTTTAAAAAGGGAGAAACCCACTCTTTGGAAAAAGAAAATTTTTGAATAATGTTAAATCAGGGTTTTAAATTACTTCTAAATAAAGCCCGCCCTTTCAGTGATCATTTATTAACACGATTGACAAAAGCATTAATATTTTTCTTGATTTATAATATGCCTGTTAATACCATATTTACACAATAAACATGGTGACAAAAATTCACTACCTCAGCATTCCATTTAACTGAAATACACAAATGTAGAAATACCCCTATTACAGGCATATAAATATTTAGTTAATTTGCCAAAAAAAAAAAAAAAGATAAAGCTTTAAATATTGTTATTATTGCTAAGGTTATGTTACTAAATTAGTTAATTGTCAAAGCCAAAAAACAGTTACACACACAATATGTACCTCAAATAATTTCACATGCATAATTTCTTGTTGAGATATTTACTTCATAAACCATTGTGATAAATCTAATTTTATCTTGCCACTGGGAATTAAGAAATAAATGTTTACCAAAACTTTTGTTTTTGCTTTTTTAGCTCACCTTGCACAAAGTGCAGGTGAGCTTTTAGGATGGCCAACCAAATGGCGTCCGTGGTCTGTCGTCCGTCCACATTTTAAATATTCTAAGGACATCTTCTATGATACCGCAAGGCCAATGTTAATGAAACTTGGCAGGAATACTCTTTGTATGAAGCTCTATCAAGATTGTTCAAAGAATTCCATTTCATGCAGAACTCTGGTTGCCATGGCAACCGAAAGAAAAATCTTTAAATATCTTCTTTTAAACAACCCTAAGAGCTAAAGCTTAGATATTTGGCATGAAACATCTTCTAGTGAGTGTCTACCAAGTTTGTTCAAATAAAAGCCCTGGGGTCAAAATTGGCCCCGCCCCAGGGGGTCATTGATTTTCCCTATATGCATATAGTAAAAACTTAAAAAATGTTCTTTTAAAGAACCCAAAGAGCTAGAGCTAAGATATTTGGCATGAAACATCTTCTAGTGAGTGTCTACCAAGTTTGTTCAAATAAAAGCCCTGGGGTCAAAATTGGCCCCGCCCCGGGGGGTCATTGATTTTCCCAATATGCATATAGTAAAAACTTAAAAAATCTTCTTTTAAAGAACCATAATAGCTAGAGCTTAGATATTTGGCATGAAACATCTTCTATGAATGTCTACCAAGTTTGTTCAAATAAAAGCCCTGGGGTCAAAATTGGCCCCGTGACCAGGGGTCATTGATTTTCCCTATATCATATAGTAGAAACTTAAAAAATCTTCTTTTTAAAGAACCCAAAGAGCTAGAGCTAAATATTAAGCATGAAACATCTCTAGTGAGTGTCTACCAAGTTTGTTCAAATAAAAGCCCTGGGGTCAAAAATTGGCCCGCCCCGGGGGGTCATTGATTTTCCCTATATGCATATAGTAAAAACTTAAAAAATCTTCTTTTAAAGAACCATATAAGAGCTAGAGCTGAGATATTTGGCATGAAACATCTTCTAGTGAATGTCTACCAAGTTTGTTCAAATAAAAGCCCTGGGGTCAAAATTGACCCCGCCCCAGGGGGTCATAGATTTTCCCTATATGCATATAGTAAAAACTTAAAAAATCTTCTTTTAAAGAACCCAAAGAGCTAGACCTAAGATATTTAGCATGAAACATCTTCTAATGAGTGTCTACCAAGTTTGTTCAAATAAAAGCCCTGGGGTCAAAATTGGCCCCGCCCCAGGGGGTCATTGATTTTCCCTATATGCATATAGTAAAAACTTTAAAAAATCTTCTTTTAAAGAACTCAAAGAGCTAGAGCTAAGATATTTAGCATGAAACATGTTCTAATGGGTGTCTACCAAGTATGTTCAAATAAAAGCCCTGGGGTCAAAACTGGCCCCGTCCGGGGGGGGTCATTGATTTTCTTTATATGTGTATAGCAAAAACTTAAAAATCTTCTTTGAAAAAACGCAAATAGCTAGAGTTTAGATATTAAGCATGAAACATCTTAAAGTAAATATCTACAAAGTTTGTTCAAATAAAAGCCCGGGGGTCAAAACTGGCCCTGCCCCAGGGGTGTCATTGTTTTTAACTATATGTGTATAGTAAAAACTTTAAAAATCTTCTTTTAAAAACCCCAATGAACTAGAACTTAGATGTTTAGCATGAAACATCTTCTTATGGGTGTCTACCAAGTCTGTTCAAATAAACAAATAAAAGCCCTTGGGTAAAAATTGGCCCAAGGAGGGCTATATACAGGTGAGCGACCTCAGGGCCATCATGGCCCTCTTGTTTCTTCCTTGTGCCAAATGATACGAGAGGGCAAACTTCTGCCACTTCCTTGTGCCATATTTATTTATATCTTGTGATGAGAATGATAATCAAATGGAAGAAATTTGTGAAATTTGTAAAATTTCAGTTTCAGATTGGTTAGTTACAGTTGCTGACATAGAATTACATACACCTCACCACTGGTCATATGCAAACACAAATATAGGTTGCTGGTTCTACTTTGACAAGGTCTTTATTCTGCTTGCTATTCAAAAATTATGTGTATAAAGAAGAAAAAGGTGGCAGATTTATGAACCTTGTCATGTATGTCCATGTATTACATACTATGTGATGTGGATGATGAAAAGTTTTACTTAATAAAGTTTGAAGTTAATCTTTTAAAAACAGAACAGAGTATGTCAAACTTTAAAACTTCAAAGACATCTGGTCTGTGACTATAAAGTATAGTGTCTAATTTATAGACAGGTTTGAGTCGTAGATTCGAATATTTACTTTTAGCATTAAAGGTGTAACGAAAGAAATGGCAGTTATTTTAGAGTGTAACAATATGACTGACTCATAAAATACGGTGCTGAATTTTCAGACAAAATTTCGAGCTGTCACATATGCTAAATACCCTAACAAAATTTCAAGCCATCATATAATTTATTTACAAAAAGCATTATTTAAGTTGTGACAATAGAAAAAGGTGGTACCTTAACCATATTACAGTAAAAACATTCCTGTGTTTTTATCTTGTGACACAAACACGTCATGTCATGATAAGTAGTATTTATTGTAACCCTTTGTGTTTCTATTTGAACCAGATAGCAATCAGTGATTGCAATTAAAGTATATTTTCACACATACAACTCGCATATAAAGACGTTAAAACACATACCGTGTGTAATAAAAAACTGCCATGCAAGTTGATCAGCAATCATATTCTTGCCTAGAAACAACAGCTGACGGAGGACAGCAATGCTTGACAATTAGACAGCTTTGTCACAGGGGTGTTTCATTGAGTATAGTAATGCGTACCTATATGAATAGTATTACACGAAATTGTCCCAAAAAGGTACAAAGGCTTGTTATTAGATGTTTTATTGAGTAAATCACTGCTTGTTTATTATGAATGCATAAAATTGTCACAGCACAAGCCCTTCAGTAGTTATCGAGATATCAGCTTACAGGCAAAAACTTGACGAAGAATTTATAAGTTAAAAAAGGGGCTTAATTATGCAAAAAAGCAGAGTTATGATTCTTGTACCAATCATGTAAGATAATCACAGAAAAGAAGCATATGAAGTTTCAATCCATTCCCTTCCATAGTTATGCTTACAAAACTTAACCAAGAATTTCCGAGTCGAAAAAGGAGCATAAATATGCAAAAGAGAGCAAATCAGAGTTATGGGACTTGATAATGTTATATAATCACAGAGAAGAAGCATATGAAGTTTCACTCCTTTCCCTTCCGTAGTTCTGGAGAAAGCAGCTTACACGCAAAAACTTAACCAAGAATTTCTAAGTCAAAAGGGGCCTAAATATGCTAAAAAGCAATCAGAGGTATAGGACTTCTGCCAATCATGTTAGATAATCACATAGAATAAGTGTGTGAAGTTTCAATTCATTCCCTTTAGTAGTTATAGATATACCAGCTTACATGTAAAAACTTAACCACAGGGACTCTGCTGCTGACAAATGGGTGACTGTATAGCTCAAGTATTCTGCAAATAGTCGAGCTTTAAAAGTGAGAAATATCACATGATGATTGATTTTGAGTAATTTAAGGTAAAATTAACTTTGAAATATTGTAATACTGTACAGACCAAATAAAAATTTTTGACACAAAAATTTGACTTATAATAAATATAGGTTTTCATTAAAAAAAAAAATGTAATAATTTGGACTTTCAGCTTTAACTTTGATACACTGAGAAAATCAATCTATCAAAGTTCAACACATATAAGTATGATAAGCATATTTCAGCCTATGTTTAACACAGTGCCTGGCTGTTATGAGGGCGGCTCTCGAAATAACTATGTATAGTGCAGTCACTATACGAGAAATAACCTCTAGACAACTTCCCAAAGTAACACTTCACAATGACTTTAACCTCTGTAGAGCAACAAACAAAATCTTTGTTTCTGGATGATGCTCTGTAAAGTTTGTACTGTATATTCAAGTCAAAACTGGTTAATTTTCAGATTATTTATTTTATAGAAAAAAAATATAATAATTATGCACTTTACAAAATGTAGAAAAAACTCAATTTTAACTATGACATAAAAAAATTTAGTATAAACATTTAAGCACAGCAAAAATGTTTCACATACTAATTTTTGTTTTTCAACAAAATATCACATTTTAGGTCTTTTCCAATGACTGTTTTCAATGTACATGTTTTTGTATTTAAAATAAGAAAAACTGGAATTTATATTGAATAAATATTTATCTTTGTCCATGTCCATGTCTAGTAAATTATATCAAAATTGATCAGAATAACTTTAAAATGGCGATCTCAAGTGTAAAATGCTTAGCTAATAAAGATTCTGAATCTTTGACCATAAAATATGTTTCCTCTCAAATAGCATCATAAATAATAAAAACACTATTGTTGCAGGAAACAAGAGCCTAAGTCCGCCAGCCTCCTGCTACATTATTACTACTCATTTAAATTAGGTGATAAAAATGGATTTCTTTGTTTATATAAAACTAGAACTGAAGCTGGCAGCTTTCAAACAGTAAATTAAAAATAGTTAACATTATAGTGCTGGAAAAAAGCTGAAAATTTACAAATAACTAGAACAGTGTATATTTAATGTTATAAGGTAGATTTCCTTATAACATAAAGGAAACGACAATAAACTCATAAAGGTGCTTTTCATTTCCTTATAAAATTTAGAGTAAGAACAATAAACTTACAAAAAAGTGCCTGTAAATTCCTTATAACATGAAAGTAAAAAAAAACAAAAAAAACTTTCAACATACACACTCATTTTCATGTAAACCAAGAAGCAGTAATGGGGCACATTGGCTTATAAACTGTTATGCAAACCTTAATGTATGGAAATAAGATCATCAGAAAACTACTCTGCAAATGGCCATGAAAGAAATTTGTTCATTGAAGGTCAAATGAAAATCATTTATGGCATTATCCTGAAATTCTTTCAGCTTGTTTGTACTTGTAGTGAACGGAAGTCTGAAAGGTGACCTCATGAAAATAGCAAATATAATCTTAATATATGTTTAAAACTTTAAACTCTGCTATAAATAAATTATTATATCAAATATCAATTATAAAACAAGAGTACAAGTTCTTTTGGTATAAAACAATACAGTGCCAAAAGTACTTAATTTCAATAGCTACATTTGTACATACTTTAAGAAGTCTTACCAAATCAATGTTTGATCTGGTACAATATAAGTTTTCAAACACAACAATTAATGTAAAATGACCAAACACTTTTAATCAATAAACATGATATGAAAAAATATATAATTAACCCTGTAAATATTTAAACTCTAATTGTTTCATCATAAAAATTTAACAATTCCAACTTGCATTGAAAAAATAAGTAAATTTCTGAACCAAACATTGCTGTGAATTGAGATCTTAGAAATTGGTTTGCATTTCTTCCACTCCATACAATTTCCTCAACCATAGGGGAAAGAATACAGTTTCTTCAATGATAATATATATTACAGCAGACAAACGTCAATTTTCTCCATGATGAATTTGACAGCTTCTGGTTTCTTCAGCACCCTTGGTACCTTGTACTGATTCGGTGAACCAGTTGTGGTGTCAATCATAAACGATCGCAGCTCAGTAAATGTACCTGGTTTTACAACGTATACCTTCATAGGTGCTATACTTCCCTTACGACGGAATGATGCATAGACGTATGACAGTGCTTTCAGCTCCTCATCAATCTAAGAAATAAAGACAATAAATTTGAGCCGTGTCACGACAAAACCATCATAATGGGTTTGCGACCAGCATGGATCCAGACCAGTCTGCGCATCCGCGCAGTCTGATCAGGATCCATGCTGTTCGCTATCAGTTTCTCTACTTGTAATAGGGTTTGTAAGCGAACAG
Organism: Ruditapes philippinarum; assembly: GCF_026571515.1. Taxonomy (NCBI): domain Eukaryota; kingdom Metazoa; phylum Mollusca; class Bivalvia; order Venerida; family Veneridae; genus Ruditapes; species Ruditapes philippinarum. Next base: position 475,426 of record NW_026865278.1, read on the forward strand.
CATGGATCCTGATCAGACTGCGCGGATGCGCAGGCTGGTCTGGATCCATGCTGGTCGCAAACCCATTATGTTGGTTTTGTCATGGCGCGGCTCATATGTATGTTATAGGACGTTACAAGAATATCAGTTCATATACACTTATTTTAAACAAGTATAGGAAAAGCTCTGAAGCGAGCCTGTGGCGACTTTTATAACATTTTTAAATTAATTTGATTTCAGTTTTTATCATTATATTTTCTTATAAATTAATTTTTTTTGTTTGTTTTGGGTTTTACGTCACATCGTCACAGTATAGGTCATATCGCGACATTCCAGCTTTACTGGTGGAGGAAGACCTCAGGTGCCCTTCCGTGCATTATTTTAGGCACGAATTGGCACCTGAGTAGAACCACCGACGTTCCGTAAGCTAGCTGGATAGCTTCCTCACATGAAAGAATCCAAAGTCCCTGTTGGGATTCGAACCCACAGCGGTGAGGGGCAAGTGGTTTGAAGTCAACGACCTTAACCACTCAGCCACGGACGCCCCATTCTTATAAAGTAATATTACAATTGTCATAAATATAAATCTTAGTTTTTGAACACTATTTTGAAATGACTCCAAAACTGTCTTGAAATAGTGTTATTTGAACGAAATAAAAATTACTAGTAAATGGAAGAACAAGTACTTCATCTGCAAAAGTAAAATATGGCTTTTGTTACATATAATACAGTATAGGAATATGAAATTATAAACTTCCAGGGTTATCAGTTGTTGGTTAATTTAACAACAAACGGAACAATTATCCTCCAGCTATACTATTATCATATTGCATCAGCAGACATACATGGAGAAAACATATCAACTCTGAATTTGTGAATCTATATCTTTCAAGAAATTCACAAAGATACAAATAAATTGATACATAATTATATACTTACTTCTAGTTTAGAAGAGACTGTTTCACCTTTTTCCAGTTCAATAAACACATGGTAGCATGGAGCAGCAGATGGTTTATCTACAACAACAACAACCAACAATGTACATTTGTTCTGTTAGTTTGGGTTTGTTTTTTTTTCAATTTCTGGCAACATTACACAATTTTACAACTTAATATTGGAGTCAAATTTCTTATAGAAATTAAAATATTTAATATCAGTAGAAATTCTTACATATGTTAATACCAATGATTGATTAATCACTTGATAAAGCTGTAAAAAACGAGATGGATTATAGGTCTACATATTGCTTAAATGTTATCACAGTACAAACATGTGCCACAACAAGCAGTCAATCTCCAAGAATGCTTGTCTATAAACCTTTAGCACCAGCCAGTTGTGACCAGAAACCCATTAACCTACTCGTTTATGTGGTAAAATAAGCTGAGTTTTAAAACCTTCTGTATGCCCCCTTTACTGTCATAGTTCCAGGACTTTCCTTGAACTTGTTAAAGTATCAAATCAAGCTACTAGTATTTCATAGTCTGCAAATAAAATTTTTTACATTAAACATTAAAATCAGAAAAATATAGAAATAAAAATATGCTTTACCATTTGAAACTTGATCGACCATAAGACTTTCTGCACAGCAGTAGTCGACCATGTTGAGTCCTGACTTTTTTACAGCAGATTCAACAGCTTGGTAAAAATAGTTCTCTGATGTCTTCTCTCCTCTTACATTTAAAAACTGTCCCTGTCTGTAATGTGATATCAGATGGTTAAATGTATTTGAGCTGCGCCATGACAAAACCAACATAATGGGTTTGCGACCAGCATGGATCCAGACCAGCCTGCGCATCCGCGCAGTCTGATCAGGATCCATGCTGTTTGCTTACCAACCGTATAACAAGTAGAGAAACTGACAGCGAACAGCATGGATCCTGATGATGATCAGACTGCGCGGATGCGCAGGCTGGTCTGGAACCATGCTGGTCGCAAACCCATTATGTTGGTTTTGTCGTGACACGGCTCATTTACACTATAGTTGTACTATTTTCTGTTTTTACAGGTCCAGAGATCGAAAATTCCACTTGTCTGCTCCTAATTACGTGTAGAATTTAAGAGAACTTGATGCAGGACGAGTAAAAATTTTTGCCTGCACATTGGATTTAGAAGCTACTTGTCCTGCAGGACAAATGACTCTGAAAATAATTTTCAATGCCTGAGGTCTTCATGTAGGCTTCAATGTATTTATAATTTTCATTAATATTAAAAACTAAAATTAGCCAAAAACAAATTGTTTAACTTTTTAATTACAAAATTAAACAGCAATTTGCAAGATGTAATGCTAAAAGATTGCCATTTAAAGTTTTAAAGCAATGTAATTATGAGAATGACTTATAAATGCCAGATATTAAAGAATTGTTTAAATGAGGTGACTGAATGGTGTTCTGGTAAAAATGTGGCTTATTGCCATGATTGAGAGGGTAAACTACCAACACCTACATTGATTAAATTCTGCCTTATATACAATCTCACAGCTACATTACAGGATTGATAATGTTTAGATATTGGTCATATTAGTTAACTGACACACAGACTAACAACCCAACATATGGCAAATCCATGATACTAGAAAATTGTAAAAGATACATAACCATGTTTTTATTGTACTTAACAATTCAAAAGGAACACATGGAGTTTAACCATTCAATTTACTCTCTCATTATTCTTTTTTTTTTCACTATATTTTATATATACAGTGAGTGTATGTGTATCTAATTTCAATAATCTACCTGTACTGGAACTCTACAACTGGACAGGTGTTGTGACGCCCAACAACTTTAACTACATCACCAAATCTGTACCTGTATAATCCACTTGCATTTGTTATCACCATCTCATATACCTGATCTACCTCTACCTTTAAATTAAAACACATTCTTCAATAATTTGCATAATAAATCCCCAAATAACTACCACTGAACAGAAATTTATTCATTAGAGGTTCATACTGAGTTCTGATGACAGTTCACAAAATTTCAAACTCTTATAAAATAATGTTATATTCAAAACAAGCGAATTTATGAAAATAATTCAGACCTTAACTTGTACAGGACACATCACTTACTTCACTCACTTTTGACTCAATTCCAAAAGCTGTGTAAAGTGGCGGCATGGTTGAGTGGTTAACATGTCAGACTAGTAATCTAATGATCCCAAGCCGCATGGGTTCAAACTCTGTCAGGGGCAAGCCGTTGTTTCCCTGATCAAGAAACTTTACACTTCTTGCTCAGTACTGTTGGTTCCAGGAACGGATTCGAAAGTGTGTCTATAAGCTAATAGCTTCTTTCACAATAAAACTAAAATAAATTCTGTATACACCAAAATTGTGTTAAAAAGATTAACTACAATTCCTTGCAAAATTTGTATATATGAGCCGCGTCTTGACAAAACCAACATCAGGGTTCCCACAAAGAAGAGAAATCAAAATTCCCTGACTTTTCCATGACTTTTCCCTGACCAAAACTATTTTTTCCTGACCAATAACAGCATCAAATTTCCACAATCTTAGAGCATTAAATGTATTTTTTATACATGCATTTCGACCTCCTCCTCCTCCCCAAATCAGCCAACCTATTTTCTCCAATTCTTTATTTTAAATTATTCAAGATAAAAAATACATGAATATTAGCGAGCTATTGTCATTAGCTACTTGTCTTGTTTACTTGTACATTTATCCAAAATGTAAAGTATTTGATAATACATGTCATGCTAAAAGATGTTTCATTCTCTTAAAAATACAAAGCAGTGTAATCAATGGAGGATTGACTAAAACAGGCCTGCATTTTACTAAAATATATGATAATAATCAATGGAACACTGGTGTTGGACAAGAAACAATAAGACAGGTAATAAAATGGCTAAATAAAAAGCAAAATGCAGTAAAAGCTAATAATACTACTAATAAAACTAACTATGGCAGTTAGTATCTCAAAGTTATGAATTGTCATGTGTACAAAAGCACAGCAAGGCACAAAATATGATTGGTAATTAATCGCAAGGCACAAAATATGATTGGTACTTAATTGAAGTCCACAAAGTGTTATCTCAAGTTTCTCAATTTCTTTACTGGATTCTTTTATTACTTTTCTTTGACCTTGCCCCTGAAGGCATTGCACTTGCCATTGGACTTCACAAGCAAGTCCATTTTTATCTTTTACAGCCTCCTGTGCCAGATTATCAGTTTCTTTCACAAGAACAAACCATAAACAGCTCAGGAGGCAAGGGACACCTAAACCCCTTTTTGCTTCTTTCTTAATAAGTTAGTTACTGTTAATGACAAAAAATATCCAAAATCTTCAGGCAGAAGCATAATCATTCTTTAAGAGTAAAAGAATATAAAAATAAGACAGATGCTCATAATCAAAAATAACAATAAAGATACCCAAAATAACGGAAGAAACTGCCTTAGCTTTTACTGATTTTGCTTCTTGCTGTTTGACAAAGAGTTATTTTCTACAAAATTCCCTGACTTTTCCCTGACTTTTGCTTATTTTTCAAATTTCTCTGACCAATTTCAAAATTCCCTGACTTTTCCCTGACCTTGAAAAAAAATCATTTTTCCCTGACTTTTCCCTGACCGTGGGAACCCTGAACATAGTGTGTTTGCGACCAGTATGGATCCGTGCAGTCTGATCAGGATCCATGCTGTTCGCTATCAGTTTCTCTACTTGCTATAGGGTTCGTAAAGCGAACAGCATGGATCCTGATCAGACTGCGTGGATGCGCAGGCTGGTCTGGATCCATGCTGGTCGCAAACCCATTATGTTGGTTTTGTCATGACGCGGCTCATATTATGAAAACTTACTTCATCTAGAAACAGGGTCTTTGGCTGCTCTTCTTCACAATTTTGAACAGGAATGAATTCAAAGAACATTGACTTTGGTGCCAACAAGTAACGACTGGGTCTCTCTTTTGGCCAAATGTTGATACCTAATAAACCCTCTGAAGCAGCATACAGGGGTGAGTAAATAGGTATTCCTTTACAATAAATCTCTCTTAGTCTATTAGCATAGAGTTCAAATGTGCCTGAATCGGCAGTCATTACAAAGTGTAAATTTGGCCATATCCTGGGTGCAAGTCCAGTAACACCTTTAGCTCTGGCTTCACGCAATTCAGCTGCTCTTTTGGGGTCAGGAGACATCAACTTGTTTAATTTTTGTCTTACGCTATCATCAATTTGAATATTTTCACTAACACTGCCACTTTCAATGTCAGATATCAGAGAGTCCCAGTTGGAATCAAGAGCTCTGAAGGATGAATAAACAAGAGATGCAAAATTAGCTTCGATTATGCCCAAGTTTTTATCTTTCAGTCCAAACAACAGATGTATATACAATGCCTCGGGTTCTGACAATACTTCATATCCTGCCTCTGGGGTTGAGTACATGCTTAGAATCCTTTTTGAATTTGCAGGAGAGGAAGAGTTTGGTCCGACGGGTATGCCACATTCTGATGTCCTCAGTTTCGGAGTGTAGAAGAATTTCATATCTTTCTGATTATTTCCAAACCCAGGGAAAGCATCACTCATACATTTAAAAATTACACATATACCCTGTAAGAAGAATGTTTTCTGTTGGCTGCTAAGCATTGGAATGGTTGAGCTTTTCCCCGATGTTCCAGATGTCACAGCAAATATTACCGGCTTATCTTTAGTGAGAACATTCTCCTCCCCTTTCATCATTCTCTCTATATAAGGCTCATAGTGGGGGTATCTGAAAATAAAAACATTTTTATTAACATTATTTTGTAAGTAAGTCCACTAACTTTTTTTTCAATTTTTTATAACAACCTATGGCTCTCTGAAGGGGAAAATATAGCATGATTAATCAGAAAAGGATGAAAACTTGAAATCAAATTCCAACAACTGAGAATGGAATTTACCCACACATTTTACAAAAACTTCAATTTCAATTCAATTTAACATGCCTGGCACACTCTTTTTCAGTCGATTAAATTTATCAACTAGCTGATATAAGGCAGACGCTGTTAAGTCATGGTTCTGGTGAAGAATGATCACGGGGCATTTATGGGGGAAAATATTACATTTTTAGGGGAAAATATACCAATTTTTTGCTAGGGGGAAACAGCCTTAATTCTGTCGTAAAAAATAGGAAAAATAATCACTGATGTCAGAACCTTTTGATTGATCTTATAACAAGCAGATGGGTGTCAAAACAGAGACATGGTTTTCATTTATTTGTGATGCAGTGCCAATGAAAAAACAAATTTGGTCAAGGGGTATATTTTAATCTCAGGCTGATAATACAACTGATTTTAATAGCATTTCAACCAAAGATATAGATCACCAATCTGTTATTAATGAAAACCCTGAAAGATATTCAATAACAATGAAATTTGAGCACATTCTAACAGTTTAACACAAGTCACTACCGCTATATCTCAATGAACTGAAAAGGCTAGAAATGTCAGGATATTGTATTATAAAGACCGTCATTTTTCTTATTATTAAATGAAATACATGAAGTTGTCAAACCAATATTGCTCATTTTTGTAGCCTTTCATATCTATGGTACCATGGTACTTAATGTTTAAATGAACAAAATACTGAAATATAAAATTTGTCTTTCATGATTATTTTCCAATGCTAATGGTATAAAATTCTTGCTAAAAGACCTAATTAAATTTTTTTAATACTGTATGTACTGTGTAGTATTTTCTGTACTTTAATTGCCTTCCTCTTTTCACATCTCATACTGTCATTCCTTATATTATCTTATTATCTTTTTCTCATTAAACAATGCCTTCCCTGTTATCTATTTCAACTACCATAGTTATCATCTCTAATTGTATTGCCTTCATTCTATCCTTGTGCTTCCCCTCCTTCCATTCCCAATTGTCTGCATATCTTATCTCTCACACTTCTGACCCCCAACTAACTTATCAATCAATCAATCAACCAACCAATAAAAACAATCATTCAAATCAATCAATCAAATCTGTCAAAATCAATCAATCAAATAGTAATTATCTTAAGCAATCTTAAGCAAGATAAGGGCTAACCTTGTAAGTGGATGGTTCTTCACAAAGTCTTCCCTCCCTGTTATATCTTTGAACAGAAATCTTTGACCATATTCTGTATCAGCATTTTCTTTAATTCTATTCATCAAAGTTTCATGCTGAGTTTTGGTTACATCTTTAGTTGACTCCTCCAACTCTCTCCTCTTGTACCAACCCATCCAACTCATAACTGTCATGTTGATATACCTAAAACAAAATCTTACTTCAATATAAATCCATTAATATGCTACAACAGGCAAAGCAAACACCACAATCTAGATTTTTACAAGAAAACTCTTACTTTAGTTTATTAATAAAGTATGAATAAAATCCTGCTTAAATTATTTCCAAATATCATGGTTTTCTACTTTTATTATCATTTTACTTTCTATAATATGTTCAAAAGAATTTTAAAGGGGTAAATATTTAATTTATATAGAATTTATAAACCTAACATATAATATTTATAACAGTAAATTTGTATGTATACATTAAATTTTCTATTAAGAACATTCAATCTTTAGTTTATCAAAGTAAGACTCTCTGGGGAAGTGGATAAACTCATATCATTCTTTCTTTCAATTGATATAACTTAAGAATAATGTAAGCTATTGGATAATATGGAAACAAAATGGTTATGTTCTATAAATGGATATATATTGCTTAGAAGGCAAGACATACTACATTGTATTACGATTTATTTGTATTTTATACTTAAAAAATGCATCATTTTTGGCACACAAAAAATCAACATTTTTGGCACACAAAAAATCAACATTGATCAGGAAAGTATCATTTTGAATAATATAGGACAAAGTTTATACCTATTCATTATGTCTTCATAAAGCGCTATGCATTACTCATTGGAAGACACAATAATATGAAACCTGCACCAACCACTCTGATTCAATCTGAAATATAGTAGATCTATACATTAAAATCATAAAGAATATAATTGAAAGTGAAAATCTTACTAAATTACAAGTGGTTATTCAATTTTTGACATCCTTAGGTGCGAGTATACTCCTTGTGGAGTGATGCAATTACTTGAGATGATGATGATGATGATGATGAATGCATGATGGATCCCTGACCTGTGTTATTCTAATTATTGGATGGGAAGATACAATAAAATTTCACAACATATGTGTTAACAGAAGACCAGATGCCAATGTTTGTGGTTAAAATGTAGGATGATTCTGGGCTCTGATGGAAGGGCTTATTCCTTTTTTATTATTCAGTATTTGTAGGCCCTAATTCTAATAAAAGGTCAGTTTAAGGATCTAACAATTTATGTAAGACACTTGAAACTTAAAATAGCTCCGTCTCTGGTGTAAAAAAACCATTCTTATTTGTATTGTCTCACCAACATAGCTTATCGTTGATTTAATGACATTATTAACTGATTAAATTTGTGTCGAATAGGGATGAGGCCGAAACAGCAGATCATGCTTCTGGAATTTGACCTCCATTATAATAACTGACACTTTACTACATCTTATTCAAACTTTTCTCGCGTACAGGCCAACTGAGAAACCTGTAAAATCTACTGACACATAGATTTGCATTATAAATTATTCTATTTACCTGAGCTGTCCTAACGCAATTTACGCAACCGGTACGAGTTATCGTTCCTTACAGGTATGACTGAAATACGAAAGTGACTTTTTTCTGACGAAAGTGAGCGAAAGTGGCTTATCAATACTAAATATAGCGTTTGGATAGATTTTTATATTGAAATTGCAGTTTGTAGACATATCATCAAAAATGATTAATATTAATTTCAAAAATAACCGTTATGATGGTTTAATCTTCATTTATTTGCACAAGTTCAGATCGAGAGTCTTTAAATCTTTGTTTCTGGCTAATGTAAAGGAAATACACGTACTCTTTCCACTCCAAGTGTATTCTGACATCTGTGACAGGTTTAAATATGTTTAAAACTACGACTGATGAAATATGAAACTTAGGCGGATGCTTGCCCTACATCTTGTAAACATGTTTTTTTCTCAAACATATAAGCAGCTGTTACAATTTAATTGACTTGTATCATAATATATATGAATGGACAGACTGCAGATATCTCAAAAGTAAATACTTAATGCGCATCAGCGCTTTGAAATAATTACGTCCTAGTTAAATTAAATCTGATTGCTAAAATAAACAAGAACAAAACAGATCGAGGATATACATGTACACATAACTTGTGAGTCAGGTTTCACTTTCCAAATGTTTTGTGAATATTGTTATGAACATGGACGAAATAACTTCTCATTTGATGGATTTTGTGTAAACTGTGATAAATACCTCTGCACAACATGTTTAGGAAAACAACATGTTTCGTAAACTCCTATCACAGCACATACTGCAGAACAAAAACAGAATGCCTGTCGACTTCTACGTGGAGAAAGTCAAAAAACACCCTCACGAGTGTCTTACGTTTTACTGCACCTCATGTGAAGATATCGCATGTTTTACATGCAAAACCACAGATCATACAGCATGTAAAGAAATACATCAGCTACCAAGACTAGCTGCTGATGTGGATCTAGTAAAAGAATGGAAAAAACCAGAGGATAATCTTGATCATTTAGAAAACGAAACTGAGGATTTGACACAATTAAATTGTTGTTAATTTTAGCACGGATTTATATAAATCCGTGATTTTAGGCACAAAACTGAACTGATCAGGGCAGTAACAGAACAAAAGCAGGAAGTTGAAAAGATTTCTGATGACTATAAAGAAGAGATTGATAAACTTCGCCAGGCAAATCATAAGACACTTGATTTGAAAGATGGCAAAATTGAACTTCTCCAAGCAGACATTCAAGGTCTAAAATCGGAAATAATGGAATTGAAGAATTCTCATCAAAAGTGTAAGATATACATGACAACCAAAAAGTTAACACATAAAAAAAAAACAATAAAAAATCTGTTAAAACATCTTAAACATCAACTTGGAGAGCCTTTAAGTAATCGTGTATTCAAGCAAACAAGCAAGAGATAGATTCAAGCCTGACCATTTCGGGAAAGTGACATTGAATCCCTTTGGAACTGCAAATGAAAATATGATTCAATGGCTCATTGATCATCTTATGAAAGCAAAGAAGAATATGATTCAATGGTTCATAACTGTTCTTATCATTGCATATGCAACTATGTCTGTGAAGAAAATGCCCATAAAAATCAATAATTGCACAAGAAAAAAAATGTCAGAAAAACAGTTGGAATCCCTCACTTGCTGCTACTGCTGCACGATACTGCTATTGCTGTGATACTGCTAAGTACTGCTGTGCTACTGCCTAATGTTATTGATGTATTGTCCAGGTCAAGCGCAATTTAACTAGCTAGGCGAACTCGTTTGGTCTAAAGCAACAACACAACACAAAGGTTGAATGAAATAGGGCATTTATTAATTTAAAATGACATAAATGACAAATGTTGGTATGTTCATATTTATATCTAAATGACCAAACTGGGAGGTAAAAACCGCCCAAATGGGAACCCTGCCGCCGAATGTCATTTCAATCCCGGAAAACACATTAAAAATCTATTCCATTAAGATGTACTGCAAAAATAAAGAAACTAAAACAATGGCAACAGTAGGGATCGAACCAAAGACCTCAATTATCAGGCATTCACTTAACCGTCTATGTTATTGTGAATAAACGAAAATCTTCAGCGGGTGTGACTTTCAAAACATGATTAATATACTATTATTTCACGTAAATTACATAGGGATCGAATATTTAGATGAGTGCTATAATGTATTCATAATTGACAGGTCAATATATAATCAGACTATACCTGCTTTTGAAAATAAATACGTTTTTTAAACACTTAAAGTTGAATCTGGGTTGACTGATAGTGACCCTTGTTATATACAAGTAGAATACAAAGCAAAGGTGTTATTATATATACCCAATTTAGAAGCGCATATGTGTTATTAAACTCATGAAGGTTATAAGAAGGCGGCGTTTGTAACGTTAAGGTAAGATACCTGTAATGGGTATATTTAGGAACCTGATCAAGCTTAATATTTTATCAAAGTACTCTATTTAACTTATTCAATTGCAACTTTTCAAAGACATTTACCATCAAGTTTTCAAATTATAAGCATTTTTATGTGAATACCCCCTCCCACTAAATTGCCCCCAAAACAGTGGGGGTAGGGGTAAGGAATATGGAATACATATGGAAAAAAAATTGCAGCTTTTACCTACAATGTAAGTGTTTATTATGTTTCAAGACATATATTATGATAACAAAATAACAATAAACTGTTCACAAAATGTATTGATTTCAGCCAATTGACTAAAACCTCATCCAAGACTTCTGAAACTTAAAAAAAACACATAAAAATAGATATAAAATAAGAATTATTATTATTATTTTTTTTAAATATTTGAATTGGGGCAAGCAAATTACTTCTATAACTTTTAATACTCTTCCATAGCAATCAAAATATGGAAATTTCATGACCTCTTTCCACATTACTTTTTTGACAAAAATGTGTTTTACAAAATGATGTAAAAAATTTTCCGAAACAAAAATGTACAGCATAGCTGTTACCTGTCTTACTTATCTCTTGGAAAACAGCAGATTTTGTAAAATATGATTATTTATGTGTTTTTCTAAACAGAGGCTATCTTAATAAATGTACAGTCATTTAAATGAAATCTTCAAATATTGTTTTATAATATTTGTCATGTTCACATTCTCAAAAATTTCATTGCTTAACTTCCAAAATCTAACAGGAAAATTATTGAAATTTATTACAAGAATAACTATTTCATCACAAGAAACTACTTGAATTCATTGCATCCTCTCAGTAAAATATTGAAACAATATTTAAATAATTTCACTTCCAAAATATCAGAACATAATAACACAAAAGCTGATATATAGAGGATATTGAAGGAGTGTTCAATGTTCAATACTGAATTTAGTACTGGCGAGCAAATTATTATTACATTCAACGGACCAAGTTTAGAAATAATTGCAGACATTTTGTTTATATTCACAGGTCATTTTATGGCAATTATTTTACTATTTTAAACGGTATATCTGTATCTGTATATCTGACCGAGTGGTAAAGGTTGCCGACATAAAATCACTTGACCCTCGCCGCTATAGGTCCGAATCTTGTCAAGGACTTATTATCATACCTCCGAATATTTTATTCCATTTCACTTCTATCTTTTACGCCTCTATCTGCTTCTGTTACATCGGGAACGTTTAATATACATTATAATGCACACCCCTGGCTACACGTACATTTATATATACTTAACGAAACTTATAAGTACTCCGACAATTTTTTTTATTATATTGTGTTAGAATAACTATAACTATTCTAAGACGGTACTGTATAAAATTTAATCATTGTATCATCATTTTATAATAGTAAATTCATTTTACAATAAATCAAACTTAACAGAAAATCAGTAACTGAGATCACCATTGTAAAAAAATCAAATACATGTATTTTGAAAACCGGAGTTTTCCTGAAAGTTTGAAATCGGAGTACTTATAAGTTTCGTTAAGTGTATATGCATCTGGTACACTTAATCGTCTTATCTCACATTTGTGACATTATATTTGAATTGAAAACAGAACCAAACATTACTAAAGATCAGTTTGAAAAATATATACATGTATGTTACATATATTTTGTTCAAATTTGGAAATCACGTGTATGAAAATACATTCTCCTTCTGTTTAGATAATCATATAAATGTAGGAAAAATACTTAAATTATTTCATGAATGATTCAATTAAATTGTACCCGACTTAAATCAAGAAATAATTAATTATATATAGCAGATAATAAAACGTTCTGGAACAGAATATCGCTATTATTTAAATAAAATGTTTACACTATAAATCACTTGAAACTTTATCAACATTTTTGCTGAAGAAATGTTTTATATGAATATCCAAATAATATACAGTTTTATTGTTTTATATCAATATTTAAAATACTTATGGAAAATGTGCCTAATGTAGACCAATCATCCTTAAATAAAAACCTATAATTATCATTACATTAATTATTTATTTTGAATGTTTCAGAGATATTGTCAGCACCACCCTGGAGTCCAGAATCCGCCGAAATTTTGCGGGTTGGAACGTGGGTCGTATGCGTATGTTTTTGGTTCGACGTAACTTTTTCTGTACTCGTCCAGTTTAGCTTCCATTTCTTTCACTAACTCGGGATATAATTCACTTAGATCATTGTGTTCGGTAGGATCATCTATAATGTTGTAAAGTCCTTCTCCTTCCCATTTACGGGTATTTTTAACGTCATTTCTTCCCAATCCTCCGCTTTGTTCCATTTCAAATTCAATGACAGGCTCTGTATGGTATCCATGCCAATTCAAATTATCGGAAGTTTCTGTATAAACCTGATCGGGCTTGTACCAGTCCCTATATCGACCCGGATATCCTTGAATGTACTTAAAGTCGCCAACACGTATTGCAGCGTGCCCTTGCGTATCTGGTTGTTCGGAATTATCAAGGTTATATACTAACTCTTTACGTTTTGAATCAACTCCTGTACTAATGGCTTCCCACTGGTTCAAACCATCTATATCATTGGTTTCACTTTTTTTATCAGTTCCACCTGCAGCAGCAACAATAGTAGGGTGCCAATCGACAGCATGCATTAGACCATTATATGTGTAGCCGGACTTTTCCAATCCCGACCCTACTACAAACGCAACTGCCCGTGTTCCACCTTCAAATATCGTCGTCTTTGCTCCCCGCAGCGGATAATTATTACCAGAGGCTAATGGAAGCCCCCCATTATCAGCTGTGAATATAATAAGGGTGTCTTCCAGCATGTCATTTTCAGTAAGAACATCTGTAATATTCCCGATAGCTTCATCCAAAGCGGATACCATACCACTATATTGACGTCTCTGTTTGGTTTTTATGTGTGGATACATATTCTCAAACCGTTCAGGTACTTGAATAGGGGAGTGCACCGACTGGAAAGGCAGGTACAAAAACAATGGTTTTGCTTTATCGTGGTCATTTATAATCTTTTTGGCCCTATCAGCATACAAATAAGCTGAGTAAGTTGTGTCATTAATCTGCTTTTTGTTTTCATGGAAATCAATACCTAGTCCAATAACTTTAGTGTAATAATTTTCCATGCCTTCGTAATACCCTAGGAAAGAGTCGAACCCACGGTACATCGGGGTGCAATTCCAGCTACAGGATCCGAGGTGCCATTTACCAACCATATGCGTGGAATATCCTAGCTTTTGTAGTTTTTGTGGAAAGAATTCGAGACTAAGCGGAGAGCACTCGTTTGTGCCTGGTATAATGACGCCGCGTTGCATTCCAACTTTGAATGGGTACACACCGGACATCCAGCTGTTCCGAGACGGTGTACACAACGGCTGGACGTATGAGCTGTTGAGAATTACTCCCTTGTTCGCAAGTTTGTCGATATTTGGAGTAATTATATCAGGATTATGGAAGCCAATGTCATTCCATCCAAGATCATCGGCTACGATGAAGACAATATGTCTAGGTTTAGCTGAGATGATGGACTGCTGACACAAAACTGCCATAAGTAACATGATGGTACCATTTAATATTCGAGCCATGGCTATACTCTGAAAACAAATATATAGGGAATATTTATATACAAGCGACCAGGAAATAAACAGAAACATGATATAAATATATAATATTCCAGATGTTTTTGGTCAATATTCTTAAAATAAGAGCTTTGCTGAGACGGGGCAATTTACGCCCGAAGGCAAATTTACAGTAAGGTATCATGGACAAATAAATGTGCCTTAAAGAAAGATTACGGTGGCACAGAGGTGAGTTTTTGGTATAAATTGCTTACAACGCAAAAGTTATACTGCGAAAACTATTAACAATTTGTTTGCGGACGTTCTAACATTTTGGTTCAGTGTGACTATTCGATTGTCCTAAAAAGCCATATAAAACACACAAAAAAAAACACATAAAATTTTACGGAATGAATAGGACCAAAGAAAATTTACTGTTAACTATTGTTCCCATAGCCATAAATTTAAACCCCCAAAAAGTTCGCTCAGACAGACAGACAGACGGACGGAGAGCGCCATATCGTAATACGTCCCGAAAGTCCTTGAGCGTATGAAAAGTCGATTGACCTTGATGTATGAAATTAAATGAATAAAACACGGGAGTAAAATATAGTTTATAACATAATCAGTATGATACCATATAAAGTATGAAAATAAATGTTTCAGCAACTCCGACCTGTTCAGCTATCATCTATCAATATGCAAACAATTCCTTAAATCGAGCATCGTATTTGTAGAAAATAGACGTATATACACTTAACAAATCTTATAAGTGTGCATGTATAAATATCTTATAATGTGAGTCAATATTGACCTATCATGCTTAGAATTTTTCCATAAATACAGTTGAGAGACATGGTATGATATTCCAGTTATTAAACTTCATAACAAACACAAATTCAACACACATGTCCAATAAATGTGATGGTGCGTAAAAAGTAAATGTCGCAAAATTATTACATCTGTGGTTTGTATTCTAAATCAACGTATGACTACATTGACTTTAAAAGCAACACTTCAGTCTGGTTTATCATTGTAAATATGATTTTGTGGTAGATTTTAGATTTAAGAAATCTTGGTTCGTTACTGGGCGATTGTCTGAAAATTGCACTCATAGGGAAGTTCAGGAAGACTGCTGTCACTAACAATATGTTCATTAACGGTCATCCCAGTGTCAATCACCACCAATATGATGAACCTCATACTAAGGTTTTATCAAAGTCTAAAAACAACATATGATTGCAGTTTCTACAGGATGTCATATAATAGATACACACGTCCAAAGCGCCAACAATCTTTCTGAACATTTATAAATAACATCAACCTAATGGAATATCACCAACATTTCAAGCTATACTTAAATGTAATAGAAGCTATACGGGGTGAAATGAACACCCCATAAGAAGTTTTGGTGCAATGCCACAAATCATCGCCTACATATATGCGAACATTGTCCAATAGTGAATAAATAAACTCCAATATAATGAAAAATATTGTTTCACATCCATACGACAACGCTGCCAGTTTGTAATCAACAGTTAGGACAGGCTTACAATATTAGAATAATTTTCAATGATACATTTATTTTGTGACATATGCTTTAACGCAATATCACTTTAATTCGGCATTTTCACCAAATTTGTGTTTCTTATGAAATTTAATAATTGCAATTATATATCATGTCTCTCAACTGCATTTATTGAAAATGTCAGCAGGATCTTACCAAAATTGGCACACATATGACACCATTTATACATGCACACTTATAAAATTTGTTAAGTGTAGTATAGAAACATAATTATACATATTTCATCATTAATCAATACATGAATATTACATTTACATTAGTGTCTGGTGTTTAAACTTACCTGTAGTGTTTATAAAATCCTTTTTCATTCCAATAATGACCGTCTAGTTATCAGTACAAAGCTTAGATCTACAAATTACAAAGATTTTCGTCTCATATTACTAAGTTTGTAAATCATCACGCGGAAATTATACAAACAAAATCGATTTTCTTAAATAATTAACGTAATGCGGTTTAAAAACTAGAAGATATTATAAAAGCTAGTTATCTGGGTATTTTAAAAATAGCTAGGTTAAAACTAGTGTCAATTTTCTTCTTTACTGTAAATTATTAATCATTCTCTAAGCATGAGGCCATGGGGCAGGATATTTCATACGATCAAAAATCCGTGTTGTATTCTTTACCTTAACCTTCAAAGGTATGAAACCATGGAAATACAATGCAATAACATAATATTATATGTTAATCTCGGATAAAACAGGATAAACATATATCAAATATCACACCTGTTGCTTGTTTAATGTAGATATATTCTAAAAATAGAAATAAAATAACAATATCGTTTAATTATAATGCTCGGTCAATAATGTATATTGAGTAGGAAAACTAGATCATCATACATTCAATTATAAATCGAATAAATTCTAGTCATCTTAATATTTTTGGCATGTGTTAACTAATACATAGAAAGTTTTACTTTTCCATGATTTGATAAGAATAAAGTAGAGTTATTCTAGTCACCCGAGCATAACTCTAGTCACCAAAGCGTCGACGTCGGTGTTGTTGCCAGCGTAACCACTTAGTGGCGGATTCAGGCCTGGGCTTCAGGGCTGCAGCCCCCCCCCCCCCAGCTTGCCCCCCCCCCCCAGCTCGGCTCAAAGATACGCTTACTAGCTGGGATGGAATATATTGTTGTCAGTTTCAAATTTTATTGGCTGTAGTGTACTCCATTATCAAAACATTTATTGTTGTCATCCAGTTGTTAATCCCCAGCCTGGGGGCCTGGCAGAGATCTTTATCTATCATACTTCAATGTTTATACTGCATAATTGATTGGTTTATTACTTTTCAAAGGTCTAACGAAATTAATAGTCACAGATAGTGCCCTATTAATATTAGTGGCAAATACACTGTAGATGTGTTACATTGTACACCATATTTTACTATCTTTGTTTTTCAATTTTCTTTGCCTATTATTAAGTAATTGAAAATTATTATTTATACATTAAAAAGGTGACAAGTTTTATAAAGATTGTACTAAATGAATCGTGTTTTAAATAATAACTAGTTTTTCTAAGATTTTTATTCAGATGAACTGATTGGTCATTTGCTTTTAATAACTTTTTTATTGCAGTTATATTTTTTTAAAATAAAATTTAAATTGTACTGACCTCTTTAGTGTCTAAAATGGATTCAGTGATGGAAAAAAATCTTATTGAATATATGTGTTTGAAATTATTTTTTTTACAATTGAAAGGCAGTACTTTAATATCTTTGGAAAATCGTCTATTATTCAGAGGAGTACATTGATCAAGTGTTTAAAAATTATTTTTATCAACAGTCGCGCAAACATTGGTTAGTGTGCTGTTAATTATTTTGTAAATGCTTAATACTAAACACCAGGGGAATTCTATTTGAAATACCCTGCAAACACCTGTAAAACCACCCAAAAGGTATCATAAACAGCACTAGAAAGTCAAGGAAATAACACCATTTTCAACCGCATATTTCAAAATTTTCTCAGTCTATGGGAGGGGACACCCCTCCCTGGCCCACCCCAATTATATATATTTTTCTTAATTTCATATCATCTAAATATTTGCAGAAATATTAGTATACACATATATAAGCGAAAGTACATTGCCACTCGTCAAATGAGCTATAAAACACATCAATTACAATTTTTTGTCACATGAATAAGATATTGGCCCAATCTTCAAACATGCACAATTTTCGCCTGTTGCATTATTTTTGTCAAAATCTTCCACCCATATGTCAGCCCCCCCCCCCCCCCCCCCCCCAGGAAACCATGTCTGACTTATGGTAAAGTTTGCGTACCATCTCAAATATTTTCAAAGTCCATTGACATGGCTTTGAAACTTTGCACACTTGTTCACCATCATGCCCACAACCTGTAGACAGGAGGAGGTAACTCTTTCAAGCATTTTGACAGAAGTATGTCCCTTTTTCAACTTAGATTTACGTTGAAGTTTAACCTTTGACCTTGTGACCCCAAAATCTACTACTCAATATGGACAATCATCTTATGAAGTTTGAACATCGATAGCCAAATGGAACTTAAGTTATACTCCGGAAACCAAATTGCTAACGGACGGACGCCAGGTGGTATAACATAATATGCCCGAAATCTTTCGGGCATATAAAAACAGTAAAAGTCACACAACAGAAGTATTCGTGGTTCTTTAGGAGTATTTCTAACAAAGCTTAGAACAAGCCTTTCTAATCGTATTATTGGCAGTCTCACTGACATCCCGGCAGAGCCCCGGTAGACGTCCGGGGTGATCCGGGAATGACCGGGAACAACCGTGGTACATCCGTAACTCTGCCGGCAACGTCCTGGATGATCCGGAGACATCCGGCATTCGACCCCGGATGGAATAATATATTTAATATCACCGGGGTGGTCCGGGATGATCCGGGAAATATAGCTTTGCCGGCTTCATCGGGAACGGCCGGGGTTACACCGGGGAAGCACCGTAGCTCTGTCGGCACAAACCGGGGATGATCCGGGGTATGATATAGCCGGTAGAGCTACGGTAGAGCCCCGATTAATGCCGACAGAGCCCCGTTGGATGCCGACAGAGCCCTGGAGGATGACGATGGAGCTACGGTTGATCCCGGTAGAGCCCCGGCAAAGCCCGGTTCATTTCAAAAGAATCACGACAATTTGCGATGATTGCACTTGTTTGTATTAAAACCCTTCCCATTTCCCTTCTATCCAGTCTTGCATAAGGATTTTTCAGAAAATCATCATAAATTACTTTTCTGGAACAATAGATATTATATTAAATAAAATTTATGTATTAATGTAATCATTTTCATCCACCGGGGTTCTACCGAGGCTCTGCCTGGATCGTCCTGGGCTCTGCCGGGGCTCTGCCTGGATCGACCAGGGCTCTGCCTGGGTCAACCGGGACTCTTCCGCCCTGCTATCCTAGTACTTGATGGTACATACCTTTATATCCATAAAAGCTCCAGTTTCAAACTTCAAAGAGGTACATTAGTGTTCATAAAGGGAGGTCAAACCAATGATGGTTGTTACTACAATAGGATATATAGTATCTGTTCTTGGCCCTTATTTAGCTGATAGAAAGGTGTTTTAGCTATTTGGGTGTTTTAAAATATTTTCTTTGTTGGTTTTTTTCTATATACATATAAGGAAATTCAACGACCCCTAGGGCTTTTATTTTAACACGCTTGGTAGACACTTACTAGAAGATATTTCTTGCTTAATATCTAAGCTCTAGCTATTCATGTTTTTTTTAAAGAAGATTTTTTAATTTTAACTATATCAAACAAAAAGAAAATCAATGACCCCCTTAGGCGGGGCAAATTTTGACCCCAGGGCTTTTATTTGAACAAACTTGGTAGACACCAATTATAAGATGTTTCATGCTTAACATCTAAGCTCTAGCTTTTTGGTTTTTAAAAAAAAAGAAATTTTTTTTAAAAAGTTTTTCCTATATACATATAACTTATATTATAAGGGAAATCAATTACCCCGGGTTAGACACTCACTAGAAGATGTTTCATGCCAAATATCTAAGCTCTAGCTCTTTAGCTTTTTTTAAAAGAAGACTTTTTAAGGGTTTTCTTTCGGTTGCCATAGCAACCAGAGTTCTGCATGGAATTAGAATCTTTGAAAACGTTTTAAAGGTGACCACCAAAGGAACATTCCCGTGAACATGGATAAAATTGGCTTAGCTGTTTATGAGGAGATGTTGTTGAAAGTAAAAATTTACGAACGGATGACGGATGGGCGACAGACATTTAACATTTTTTAAGTAAAAAAAATAAATTGATGGGGAGATAATTCTTACAATATTAGTGCTAGAGTTATGAATTTTGTCACAAAAGATGTGATTAATGATAAAGAACATATATTTGAAGTATGAAGTTGATCCCTTAAAAAAGAAGAAGTAACAGTGAAAAATAATATTTTTAAGGAAAATTCTGAAAATATTTGTCCTAGAGTTATGAACTTTGTCACAATTAAGATTTGGTTGATAGTAAGAAAGATATATTTGAAGTATGAAGTTGATCCCTTATGAAATAAAGAAGTAACAGTAAAAGATAATATTTTTAAGGAAAAATATAAGTTCAATGGGAGATAAATCTTAAAACATTCATGCTAAAGTTATGAACCTTATCACATATGATGTGGTTGATGATAAAGAACAAATATTTGAAGTTTGAAGTTGATACCTTAAGAAATGAAAAAGTTATAGTGAAAAAAATTTTACTGCACCAAAACTTGAACGTGGACGAGTAACACAGCTCTCCATATAGTTTGTATATTCAAGCTAAAAATGAAAGATCCTATGCATGATAAAAGTGAGATATTGTTAAATAAAAATTGGACATGTTTTTACACACTGTGGTGCATGGAGGTGAACGTCAGGCGATCACAATTGGTAGCTCGAGCCTTGTATTCCGAACTTTGGTAACAATGGGCAATAACTGTTATGATAAGTATCTCGATCAGCTTCCGCTTTCGCTTTTAAACAAAGTCTTGTGATAATTGAAAACTAAGTATTGCAGAATAAACTGAAGAATAAATTTTATTAATTTGATAAACGCAAATACATATGTACATGTATAATATTCTCTTAAAACAGTCAATCACAAATATATTTTATGAGAAAATTGATATAAGAACATCTTTTGTCAACAATACAGCACTTTTATTGTGCTAACAAAACAATCACTTTCTCCCAGACTTGGTTACATTCAACAAAGTCACAAGTTCAAGCATATAATACAGATTCTCTTAAATATCCCGTTCAGTACCGTCAGTAAGCCATGTAGAACTGTTACTATATTAATCATAAAATTAACATCTTACAATTACTAACAATATTACTTATCAAAAATGTTAATTCTTTGTTATGACTTGTACAAAATATTACATCAAAATAATTAACTACCTTAAAGACCTGTTGTTTCTTGAATAAAAACTTGTACTTAGCAAGTTGTTTGCGTGTGTGTACTCGTGTGTGAGAACTCAAAATTAAGCTCACAGCAGTTGATATACTCTTGTAGTTTTAGCAATGCACCTAGCTAAAGTTTGATTTAATGATCGAGTTTGTATGAGAATTGAGACCTAAATTGTTGTCATTATTTATTACTATAAATCTGAAAGCTAGATTGTGTATCAGTCGGTTACCATCATAAAAATTCCTGTTGTGTTATGAGTAGAACATCAAAATAACTGTGCATTTTGGAGTGATGTTTTTTTTTTTTTGTTAATGTAGCTGCAAGTTATAAAATTGATGAGTTGTTTAAAAACGCTTTTCCATGGAATGAAAATGGCAAGGAAGTATTTTTCGATATTGCATTGGTCGACTTAGTTTCCGTGACAGTCTACATTCGAATGGTGAAAGAAGTGGAAACAATCTCAACATGTATGAAAATAATATAGAAGTGGTTGACAAGGACGTAAATTGCATACTAGGTGGCGAAGTGTGTAAATTGCATACTAGGTGGCGAAGTTGTTTTATCAGAAAATGAAGCTCATGCATCTAACTATAGTTGTCTTAAGCAGTTCAACACTTTAATTTATTCATTTGTCAGAATAGCAAAATTACAGAGAGCGGACCCAGATTTAGGAGTTGTGATAACATGGGTTATTGAAAACAAACGACCCTCCAGGGACAAGAATCGAAGATAGCTGGATATTCTCCAAGTATAAAGAATTACTGGTTAAACTATGACATGTTAGAGATGAAAGATGGAGTGCTGTTTTTAAAATGTATTCTCAAAACAATCAGGAGGCTTTGTTTCTTATTGTTCCAAAGGTTTTACAGAGATTTGGTGTATACAAATGACTCAGTTAGGGGCACTCATTTGGGAATTACAAAAACTTTGTACAAAATAAAATTCAAATTCTATTGGTATAAACTAAGAAACAGTGTTGAAATGTTTATTAAGGAATGTGGGAAGTGTTCATTTCGGAAAAGCCCTCATAAATCTCCAAGATCGCCTGTGTTGGACATGCAATGGACAGGGTCAGTACTGATATATGATGGGACCTATGACAAAAACCAATATATCTGTACAGTTTCATACCATCAAGGCCCGTAAATCTGAATTGCAATTTAGAATTATCTCCCTTTTTGACTTGGTCTTAATTGTTATACTATTCAGCTCTGATAATAATATATTGCACTGTTACTCAACTGTATATAAATCCAAATAATAAAACGATAATTTAACTTTGTTTCTGTATACAGAAATTCACATTCAACAGAATAGGAGGGAACTCTGCTGCCGAGCACATTAAGAGGATAATGGAGAAGCGAGTAGTGAAAACCTAATGAAAATACAATGTACTTGAAACTTCATTATTTAATGCTAAGTAGCAATCTGTAATGGATACATAAAAAATGTCCTCATTTTTCATCAGAAATGAAAGTCCATGTTTTGCAAATTGTAACCCCCTCAGGGATGTTTGATACAGGATTAAGGGTAATCTATAGATTTTTCTTTCTGTTTTAAGAACCTTGACAAACGGACTGCAGTCGCTGATGAACAGGACAGGGAAAAACAAAAAGTTCCCCTTTGAAAGTACATATATATATAGCACTCTGAAAGGCGAGTTGAAACTTAACAAATTATAGACCTGTTCGTTTATCTTAAGAATTTACACTATATTCTTCTATAATTCAAAATTTTGCAAGATTCAAGATGTGGCAAATGAAATGTGTTGACAGACTTGCAGCCAAGGGAAAGTAATTATTTTTAGCAGAATTTTTTCATAAGCAACTATAAATAAGATGGCGTTCTGTCCCTCCACAGCTGATTATTGTATCGTGTAACCTTGTCATGAGATATTGTTCATGGTTTTCCATTTCTATCAAACGTATTAAAGTAGTGCCGCAACTTACCAATAGTGGGGAAAAGATAGTTTGACCAATCAATGTTTTTCTTTGAAATTCATAAAATGTATATGCTGTACGTGATCAGTATAATTTATTATTGTTCAAGATGTTATCACGTGTCAGTTGTGTTTCGAGAACATTGCCTGAGCTTTAATATGAACTGACTTACTATTTCAGATGTGGTATTAGAGCAGTGACGAGCAAAAATAACCTTGTCCAAGTTAGAGGACAAAGTGCAGGCAATTCTGAAATTCGCACCATACAGGACCGGGGGTGACAAATTATCAAGAGAAAGCCGGAAGAGAGCAGTGAAGCAAAATGAAACAAACAGTCATTTGAACGGAGATGTCGAAGCACATCTACAAACAAGAGGGCCATGATGGCCCTGAGGTCGCTCACCTGTATATAGGCCCCCGGAGCGGGGCCAGTTTAAACCCCAGGGCTTTTATTTGAACAAACTTGGAAGACACTCATTAGAAGATGTTTCACAATGTTAAGTTTTTACTACACACATGTAATGAAAAACAATGATCTCACCTGCCCTCACCCTGCCCCCACCCCCCGGCAGGGCCAATTTTCACCCAAGGGCTTTTATTTGAACAAACTTGGTAGATATCCATAAGAAGATGTTTCATGCTAAACATCTAAGCTCTAGCTTATTGGGTTTTTTAAAAGAAGATTTTTAAGTTTTTACTACACACACATAGTTAACAAGGGTGCCATAGTCACAAAATACGCCCGTTTACGAAAAAGCTTTAGATGGAGATGGGGGCATTATGGACAAGTGTTATCTAGCAAGCAAGTTTTTATTCTTGGCACTGTGTTGTTAAATGAACCTTAAAACAAATCAGTAGGGAAGATATGCACAGGATGTGTGACCTTGACCTTGGTCGCAGGGACCTGAATTTTATGCACGGCACTCAGCCTCACAATGATGAACATTTGTGCCAAATTATATTGAAATCCCTCTATGCATGTAGAAGTTTTGCTCCAGACAAGTGTTTTTCTATGAGCTCTAACTGCGACCTTCACCTTTGACCTAGAGACTTGGTTTATGTGCAGGGCACTACGTCTCATGGTGGTGAACAATTTTATAAAAGTAACATTAAAATTCCTCCATGCATGTAGAAAATATGCTCCGGACAACATCTGGATATTTAATCATCTCCAGTGACCTTGACCTTGCAAATATTAACCTAAATTAAATGTGTAACACCTGTAGTCATGATAGTTACCATTTGTGCTACAATCCATCAATAAATGATGACTAAACGGTCCCTATAACCATCTTCAAATTTTTATCTGAACTTTGACCTCTATGTGTAACCTTGACTTTGGTCGCAGGGATCTGAATTTTGCATGCAACACTCAGCCTCACAATGGTGAACATTTGTGCCAAGTTATATTGAAAACCCCCTATGAATGTAGAAGTTTTGCTCCGGACAAGCGTTTTTCAATGAGCTCTAAGTGTGACCTTGACCTTTGACCTGGATCATGCATGGAGCAATACATATCATGGTGGTGAACATTTCCATAAAGTATTATAAAAATTCTTCCATACATGTAGGAGATATGCTCCAGACAAAATCTGGATATTTCACCATCTTTAGTGACCTTGACCTTGCATATATTGACCTAAAGTACATGTGTCACAGCCGTAGTCATTATAATGACCATTTGTGTTACAATCCCTCAATAAATGATGATTAAATCGTCCCTATACACATCTACATATTTTTACCTTTTTTTAAACGGGCGTATAAAAAGTACATGTAATTGTAATTTAATAACTAAAAAATTCTGATTTAAGATTTTATTCTAGGGAAATACATTTCATTACAATTCTTAATCTTTGAATGAGCTGAACTGATATTTACTTGAAAATTAAAATATAATTAAATTTCTATGAGAAAGTATTTACATTTGATAAGGTAATTACTGTATGATCTTTATGAACAAATACCAAGTCTACAGAACACCATAGTTATCACAGTTAAGAATCTTGACCAATGAATGAAACATGTGTAAATAAATGTTACATTCTTAAGAACATACTCAAGTCCAAGAAAGAGGATTATTTCATGCCCTTTGATTAAATTCTATTTTCAGAATTGAAAGTGAAAGTAGATCAAGGGGAGTAATTGTGTAAGTCATTTATGAACAAAGTAATAACTTTGTTGTCGCCCTTTGATTTAATTCTATTTACAAAATCTGGATATTTCATCATCTTTAGTGACCTTGACCTTATATATATTGACCTAAATTATATGTATCACAGCCATAGTCTTGATAATGACCATTTGTGTTACAATCCCTCAATAAATGATTACTAAATGGTCCATATACACATCTTCATATTTTTATCTGAACTTTGACCTCTATGTGTGACCTTGACCTTGGCCGCAAGGACCTGAATCTTGCACGCGACACTCCGCCTCACAATGGTGAACATTTGTGCCAAGTAATATTGAAATCCCTCTATACATGTGGAAGTTTTGCTCCGGACAAGCATTTTTCAATGAGCTCTAAGTGTGACCTTGACCTTTAACCTAGAGGCCTGGTTCATGTGCGCGACACTGCTCCTCATAGTGGTGAACATTTATATGAAGTTTCATTAAAATCCCTCCATACATGTAGGAGATATGCTCCGGACAAAATTGGACGCCGCCCGCCCGCCAGGGGCGTTCCCATAATACGTCCCGTTTTTCAAACTGCGTATAAAAACAATGACATACCTGGGGCGGGGCCAGTTTTGACCCCAGGGCTTTTATTTGAACAAACTTTGTAGACATTTACTAGAAGATGTTCCATGCTTAATATCTAAACTCTAGCTATTTGGGTTTTTTCAAAGAAGAATTTTTAAGTTTTCACTATATGCATATAGGGAAAATCAATGACCCCCCGGGGCGGGGCCAATTTGACCCCAGGGCTATTATTTGAACAAACTTTGTAGACACTCACTAGAACATGTTTCATGCTTAATATCTAAACTCTAGCTATTTGGGTTTTTTCAAAGAAGATTATTTAAGTTTTTGCTATACACATATAAGGAAGATCAATGACCCCCGGGGCGGGGCCAATTTTGACCCCAGGGCTTTTGTTTGAACAAACTTGGTTGACACCCATTAGAAGATGTTTCATGCTGAATATTTTAGCTCTAGCTCTTTGAGTTCTTTCAAAGAAGAAAAATATATGCATATAGGGAAAATCATTGACCCCCTGGGGCGGGGCCAATTTTGACCCCAGGGCTTTTATTTGAACAAACTTGGAACACACTCATAAGAAGATGTTTCATGCTGAATATTTTAGCTCTAGCTCTTTGGGTTCTTTAAAAGAAGAATTTTTAAGTTTTTACTATATGCATTTAGGGAAAATCAATGACCCCCCTGGGGCGGGGCCAATTTTGACCCCAGGGATTTTATTTGAACAAACTTGGTAGACACTCACTAGAAGATGTTTCATGCCAAATATCTAAGCTCTAGCTCTTAGGATTTTTAAAAGAAGATATTTAAAGTTTTTTCTTTCGGTTGCCATGGCAACCAGAGTTCTGCATGGAATTAAATTCTTTGAACAATTTTTAAAGGTGACCACCAAAGGAACATTCCTGTGAAGTTTGGATGAAATTGGCTTAGTGGTTTATGAGGAGATGTCATTTAAAGTAAAAGTTTACGGACGGACGGACGACGGACGCCCTACCGGACGCCGGACGAAAAGCGATCACAAAAGCTCACCCTGTCACTTTGTGACAGGTGAGCTAAAAAGTGATAGTGACCAAGCACATCTACAAGAAAGTGATAGTGACCAGTGACACAAATATAGAAAATGTACTTAAGAATCAGGGTTGGGACTAGTATATATTGTCTGGCCGGTAAATGCCGTGTGGCAAATAGCCGTAAAATCACCTACATGTATGTGGCAAATACTTGCATTTATGAGTAAAATTGTTAAAAAACAGAAGAAACAAAAAAAGTCATTCAGACTTGGGCCCCTTATTATCAATCAAAACTGTTAAGTGAAGTTTGTAGATTGCTGGAAATAAATCAGACACGCACATCAGGTTACAAACCAATGGCAAATGGAACAACTGAAAAATTTAACCATGTCTTGCAGAACATGATAACAACCTATGTTAATGAAAATCAAACAAACTGGGACAAAAAAGAACAAAGATATGTTGATTACGTAATAGAAATCTATTACGTAATAGAACTTGAACAAAAAGTGTTGTATTTCACTATGAACGACAACTGTTTTGAAAGAATCACAGGGGTAGAAATGGAAAAGCAAACAACAAAACGACGCCATGAAGCAGTATCTCCATTACCAATATCAACTGCATTTTCTGGCATACATACGTCACATGTGCTTTACTATGGAAGTGCATCATCTTTAACAATGAGACCACTATAGCCAGCATCTAGACTGCCACATACAACGCCTAAAGTTCTAAGATTAACCTCTGATAATGAATTGTCTACAGCAATCGATTCAATAAACCAAAGATTAACCAACATAGAAGAAAAATTGGACTCTCTTTCAACAAAAATTAGTAATCTGCCCAAAACAAGTCCAAACTGAACTCCTTTGCAGATTTAGACAGATTAAGGAAGAAAATACTGGGATTTCAAAAATGAAGAAAGGAAATAATAATTAGAATGGTTCATACAAAATAATTTTACAAGAATAAGATGAGAGTGTAAATAACAGTGAAAAAGGTAAAAAGAGGAATTTTTCACATGATTTCTTTCAAAATACATCTCAACTCGAATATTGTGATTCATTTCAAATTGGAATATTAATTTGAGGTTCATTCTGAACTGGAATATTATAATTTTGTAATTCTTTTCTAATTGGAAAAACTTGGCGAACACTCATTGTCATAAATAAGGTTTATATTTGCAATTAACACTAGGGTAACCTCCATATAATTAGCGATAAAGTATTTTCTATAAATACTGGTACAAGATTTTCTAAGGGATTATTTTTCAAGAGCAAGAGTCATAATACTCGAGTCAGTTTAGGGATTTTTTAGTTAATATTCGGTGACTAGTCAACCGTGTGTGAGGAAGTAAAACACTCTAAATTATCATTATTAAGTTATTTATTTAGATTAGAAATTTAGACATTAAGAACAGTTATTTGAGTATTTTATCATATGTGGAATTAACAAAGTAGAAATTCTAACAATACTACCCAAATTCACATAAAAAGTGTGGAAGTCCACATTTCATAATTTGTGAAGTTTGCCATTATTATATTATGTCTGCAGCTATATTATCAGTTGCATTTTCTTTTTTTTTCCACAGGTATGGAAGATTTTCAAATTTAAACCATAGAAAGTGCTATGAAGGAAAAATCAGATAAAACCATTAATTCAGCCGTCAGAATTCTAAAGGTGGAAAATGTTCAATCCAAATTACACAAAAAACAACACTTCAAAATCCTTCTTCCCATGCCAGATAGCAGATAGTACCGGAAGTGCTTAGGTGAGGGTTTATAGATAGTACAGGAAGTGCTTGGATGAAGGTTTATAGATAGTACCGGAAGTGCTTGGATGAGGGTTTATAGATAGTACAGGAAGTGCTTGGATGAGGGTTTATAGATAGTACCGGAAGTGCTTGGATGAGGGTTTATAGATAGTACAGGAAGTGCTTGGATGAGGGTTTATAGATAGTACAGGAAGTGCTTGGATGAGGGTTTATAGATAGTACAGGAAGTGCTTGGATGAGGGTTTATAGATAGTACAGGAAGTGCTTGGATGAGGGTTTATAGATAGTACCAGAAGTGCTTGGATGAAGGTTTATAGATAGTACCGGAAGTGCTTGGATGAAGGTTTATAGATAGTACAGGAAGTGCTTGGATGAAGGTTTATAGATAGTACAGGAAGTGCTTGGATGAGGGTTTATAGATAGTACCGGAAGTGCTTGGATGAAGGTTTATAGATAGTACCGGAAGTGCTTGGATGAGGGTTTATAGATAGTACAGGAAGTGCTTTGGATGAGGGTTTATAGATAGTACAGGAAGTGCTTGGATGAGGGTTTATAGATAGTACAGGAAGTGCTTGGATGAGGGTTTATAGATAGTACCGGAAGTGCTTGGATGAGGGTTTATAGATAGTACCGGAAGTGCTTGGATGAGGGTTTATAGATAGTACCGGAACTGCTTGGATGAGGGTTTATAGATAGTACCTGAAGTGCTTGGATGAGGGTTTATAGATAGTACCTGAAGTGCTTGGATGAGGGTTTATAGATGGTATCAGAAGTGCTTGGATGAGGGTTTATAGATGGTACCAGAAGTGCTTGGATGAGGGTTTATAGATGGTACGGAAGTGCTTGGATGAGGGTTTATAGATGGTACCAGAAGTGCTTGGATGAGGGTTTATAGATGGTACCGGAAGTGCTTGGATGAGGGTTTATAGAAAGTACCGGAAGTGCTTGGATGAGGGTTTATAGAGAGTAACAGAAGTGCTTGGATGAGGGTTTATAGATAGTAACAGAAGTGCTTGGATGAGGGTTTATAGATTTTGTTTGTTTGTTTTGGGTTTTACGTCACATCGACACAGTATAGGTCATAACGAGACGTTCCAGCTTTACTGGTGAAGGAAGACCTCAGGTGCCCTTCCGTGCATTATTTCAGGCACGAATGGATACCTGAGTAGAGCCACCGACATTTCGTAAGCTAGCTGGATAGCTTCCTCACATGAAAGAATCCAAAGTCCCCGTCGGGATTCGAACCCAGAGGTGAGGGTTTATAGATAGTACCTGAAGTGCTTGGATTAGTGTTTAAAGATAGTACCTGAAGTGCTTGGATGAAGGTTTATAGATGGTACCAGAAGTGCTTGGATGAGGGTTTATAGATAGTACCTGAAGTGCTTGGATGATGGTTTACAGATAGTACGCAAGTGCTTGGATGTAAATGTAAATATGTTAATTTTTTTTATAATCTATTAAAGAATCATAACCTTGCTTGTTCCATTTCGCAATTGTATATTCAAAATCTTGTTATGAGCACTAGTTTATAGATATTGTCACATATTAAAAAACGATTAATTCATGCATAGATGAAAAACACACTTCATATCTTTTTAATAATGTTCATCGTTTAACATGATCGATAAATATTTAAAAATAACTTCATGTGTCCAACTACAACAAAAACTTCATTTTGGCCTTCTATAAGACATCCCAGTGACTATTCTAAAGCAAGCCACTGTTACTTTGAATGCAGGGAATCAGGAGCATCAACTTTATGAGGCAACAATTGCATCTTCACCATCTACCTTGATTGGCAAAATTACAGAAGTTTGTCCATGTTTAATATAATTATTTTTCCTGTGCATTACCACCAGTTGACAGTGACTAGTTGAAGTTGGTATGAATACATAAGAAAATAGTGAATTTCTCCTAGAAAATGGTAGCAGAGTGAAGCTTACAATGAAAGTAAAAATAACAAGAGGGCCATGATGGCCCTTAATCACTCACCTGAGTCACAATACTTGTTAATTTGGGGTTTTTTTTAAAGAAGATTTTTTTGTTTGTTTTTACTATATACATAAAAGGGAAATCAATGACCCCCCCACCCCCAGGTTGGGGCCAATTTTGACCACAGGGCTTTTATGTGAACAAACATGGTAGACACTCACTAGAAAATGTTTCATGCTAAAAATCTAAGCTCTAGCTCTTTGCATTTTTTAAACAAGAGCTTTTAAGTTTTTTTCTTTTGTTTGCAATGGCAACCAAAGTTTTGCATGGAATTAAATTCTTTGAACAATTTTTAAAGATGACCACCAAAGGAACACTCCTGTGAGATTTGGATGAAACTGGCTCAGCGGTTTATGAGATGTTATATAAGTAAAACTTTATCATTTGTGACATTGGAGAGATGTACATGAGAGTAGGAATTAATCAGATTGATCAATGGTATCATCGTTTCCTAATCAACCCAAAACATTCTACATGAATTTAATTTGCTTGTGTTAGGTGTCAACGCATCTCTATTTCTCGCACAGTATGTCGCTTGCAAAAAAGCAATTGTGTATAGAAATGAATTTCCACATGCATCAGAAATAGTCTTGAAGTCGACTGATATGGGTGATAGTATGGATTCAGTTGTGAAACCATTTGAAGGAATAGAGGTGTATCAACAACTCCCAAATTCTTGCAAGAAAACCAACATGTTTGCACGGAAGTGATTATCAAACTCAACTGAAGTGATGGACAAAATTCCAATGAAAATCAAGCATTAAAAGTGGAATTACATCAAAGCAAATTGGCTAACGTGAAAACTTTAGGTATGTTGTGATTCTCAAATGAGGATAGATTCACATACAATGCACAGACATCACAGGCAACTGAAGAATAATTTTAAGGAAAATAGCATAAATAAATAAATAAATAATACAAGAGGGCCATGATGGCCCTGAGTCGCTCATCGCTTGGCTCTGGTGAGCTAAAAATAGCACGGATGGATTTATAGGAACTTACATTATTTGATGCAAGATTTGTGGTTAGCAGGCTTAGATTGGGATGAACAAATTCCAAAAGTGATAGCACGGTGTTTCTGGAAATTGTATAATGAATTAAATGACATAACAACATTAGGATTCCACACTGTATAAGACTTGAAACATTTAGTCTAGTAAAAAATGTGACAACATGCATTCGGTGATTCTTCAGAGAAAGCATACGTTACTATAATATTTGCACAATGTGAAAATGAAAATAATGAAATTTCTGTAATACTTGTTGTATCTATATATAATTCAACTCAGAAAAATAGAAAATGGACCTGTACTGGTAATAATTAAAGTTGTCTACATGACAGAGCAGAAAGTGAAAGTGAGTGTGGAAACTCTAATTTTGAATTCTTTTTAAACGAAGACAGATAACTTTGTCCAAAATCATCAAACCATGACCAAATTCAAACTTGGCCTGCTTATTCCTAAGACGTATTTGTATGTCAAATTTGAGTTGAAATGTTGGGGAGATAATGAACAGAAACCAAACAAGTTTTTTTTTCAAGTTCAAGAGGGATAACTCTGTCAGAAATCATCAAACCATGCCCAAATTCTAACTTGACCTGTGTATGCCTATGACATATCAATATCTTAAATTTGAGTTGAATGTGTGAAACTGTTACCAAGATAATAAACTGAAACTGATGATGACGGAATGACTGAATTTCAGAACGACGGAACAGGGTAACACTATACCCTACCCATTTTATGGTGGGGGCATAATTAAAAAGAAAATGAACTAAAACAAATAAATTGAAATGAAATTGACATCTTGTCCCACAAGAGATAATGACATAACTATTAAGTCAAATTAACCTTCCAACATATACATACTGAAGTTCAATCAAAATGCTAAAACTAAAAACATTCATTAAAATAGAAAAAAATATCTTATAGTTTCAGTCCACCTAATGTAAACTCATACCTTAAAGAATTAAATTGGCATTAAATTTAATTAACTTGATAGCCTAAATTTAATTTTGGCATGTAAGTTTCTTATTATTCCTAATACAACAAGCAATTATCATAGTATTGCAAGCAATCCATAAGTCCCCTACCGGTAAGAGCCCAAGCAACATTCTGAAGGGCAATTGGCCATTCACTTATGTTCCTATTTTAAAAAAGTTATTTAAAAGTCATTACAGGAAACAGTTTTTATGTACAGACAGACAGACTGAAGGACACTCTAAAGTTATTTTTTAAACATCCCTGTTATCAAAATATAACATTTTTAAAATCCTATCATGATTGAAGAAGTTGGAGTAAAAATTACCAATTTCTCAAAAAAAAGTCTAAGTTCAAAAGGGGCATAATTCAGGAAATAGTCTTGCTAGAGTATTGAACACTCACAAATGTTGAGTGATAATAAGAAACATTTATTTGAAGTTTGAAGTAGATACATTCAAAAAAAGAACTTATTAAAAAAACAATGTTTTTTTCATGAAAATTTTAAGTTCAAGGGAGGTAATTCTGATAAATTTTGTGCTAGAGTTGTAAACCTTGTCACATATGATGTGGTTGATGACAAGCAACTTATATTTAAAGTTTGAAGAAAATACCTTAAGAAATAAAGAACTTAAAGTGAAAGAACTTAATCAGAAATCTTGAAATTCAGTCTATTTGTTGCCATAGCAACCAGAATTTTCAACATAGGAAGATAAGAAAAGGATGTGCATAATTTCCATACTGCCATCTACCCATATGTCAAGTTTCATAAACATATTTTCAGTACTATTTGTGTTATCACTGGATCCAGGTTATGTGTAAAATTTGCCATATTTTCAATCTATTTGTTGCCATAGCAACCAGAATTTTCAACATAGGCAGAAAAGAAAAAGATGTGCATAATCTCCATACTGCCATCTATCCATATATCAAGTTTCATAAAAATATTTTCAGTACTTTTTGCGTTATCGCGGGATTCAGGTTATGTGTAAAATTTGCCATATTTTCAGTCTATTTGTTGCCATAGCAACCAGAATTTTCAACATAGGAAGAAAAGAAAAAGACGTGCATAATCTCCATACTGCCATCTATCCATATATCAAGTTTCATTAAAATATTTTCAGTACTTTTTGCGTTATCGCGGGATCAAGTTTTGTGGACGGACGGACTGACGGACGGACGGACGAACGGAGGATAAACCTAAAGTCCCCTCCGGTAAACCGGTAGGGGACTAAAAATACCTATTTAACAATGTAGTTCTTGGGTAAGCAAATTCCCTTAAAAAGATATAGACATATATTCATACAGTATATGCCCAGCTGGCCCCAGCATGTGCTATATTATCTCCATCAGCTGATAAACCATATGTACATGTATGTATGTCAAACTATAACTCTGTTCCAACTAAAACATACAATTATCAGTATCATTAAATAATACTTCAAAATAAACAATAAAAAGAAACTTATTTATATCAGAATCTAGTATCACATGAAAATCACAAAACAAGAGGGCCATGATGGCCCTGAGGTCGCTCACCTGAATATAGGCCCAGCAACCCCCCCCCCACCCAACGTTGCAGGGCCAATTTAACCCAAGGGCTTTTATTTGCACAAACTTGGTAGACACCATAAGAAGATGTTTCATGCTAAACATCTAAGCTCTAGCTCATTGGGCTTTTTTAAAAAGAAGATTTTTTTAAAGTTTTTACTATACACATATAGTTAAAAACAATGACACCCCTGGGGCCGGACCAGTTTTGACCCCAGGGCTTTTATTTGAACAAACTTTGTAGACACTTACTAGAAGATGTTTTCATGCCTAATATCTAAACTCTAGCTATTTGGGTTTTTTCAAAGAAGATTTTTAAGTTTTTGCTATACACATATAAAGAAATCAATGACCCCCCGGGGCGGGGCCAATTTTGACACAAGGTCTTTTATTTGAACAAACTTTGTAGACACTCACTAAAAGATGTTTCATGCTTAATATCTTAACTCTAGCTATTTGGGTTTTTTCAAAGAAGATTTTTTAAGTTTTTGCTATACACATATAAGGAAAATCAATGACCCCCGGGGCGGTGCCAATTTTGACCCCAGGGCTTTTATTTGAACAAACCTTGGTAGACACCCATTAGAACATGTTTCATGCTAAATATCTTAGCTCTAGCTCTTTGAGTTCTTTAAAAGAAGATTTTGTAAGTTTTTTACTATATGCATATAGGGAAAATCAATGACCCCTGGGGCGGGGCCAATTTTGACCCCCAGGGCTTTCATTTGAACAAACTTGTAGACACCCATTAGAACATGTTTCATGCTAAATATCTTAGCTCTAACTCTTTTGGTTCTTTAAAAGAAGATTTTTTAAGTTTTTTACTATATGCATATAGGGAAAATCAATGACCCCCTGGGGCGGGGCCAATTTTGACCCCAGGGCTTTTATTTGAACAAACTTGGTAGACACCCATTAGAACATGTTTCATGCTAAATATCTTAGCTCTAACTCTTTTGGTTCTTTAAAAGAAGATTTTTTTAAAGTTTTACTATATGAATATAGGGAAAATCAATGACCCCCTGGGGCGGGGCCAATTTTTGACCCCAGGGCTTTTATTTGAACAAACTTGGTAGACACCCATTAGAAACATGTTTGATGCTCAATATCTTAGCCATAGCTCTTTGAGTTCTTTAAAAGAAGATTTTTTAAGTTTTTACTATATGCATATAGGGAAAATCAATGACCCCCCCGGGGCGGGCCAATTTTGACCCCAGGGCTTTTATTTGAACAAACTTGGTAGACACCCATTAGAACATGTTTCATGCTAAATATCTTAGCTCTAACTCTTTGGGTTCTTTTTAAAAGAAGATTTTTTAAGTTTTTTTTTACTATATGCATATAGGGTAAATCAATGACCCCCGGGGCGGGGCCAATTTTGACCCCAGGGCTTTTTATTTGAACAAACTGGTAGACACTCACTAGAAGATGTTTCATGCCAAATATCTAAGCTCTAGCTCTTATGGTTTTTTACAAGAAGATATTTAAAGTTTTTTCTTTCGGTTGCCATGGCAACCAGAGTTCTGCATGGAATTAAATTCTTTGAACAATTTTTAAAGGTGACCACCAAAGGAACATTCCTGTGAAGTTTGGATGAAATTGGCTTAGTGGTTTATGAGGAGATGTCATTTAAAGTAAAAGTTTACGGACGGACGGACGGACGCCGGACGAAAAGCGATCACAAAAGCTCACCCTGTCACTTTGTGACAGGTGAGCTAAAAAAAAAACAGTGAAAATCAGCAAAAAGTTTGACAGCTGACTGCCTGTGGAAAACCAGTAAAAATGTCAATGCCCTTTAGAATATGCATTACCCATTGTTGAAAATTTGTGACCTTCTCTGGTAAAATTCCTGGATTTCCACCTGTGTAAAGTGGTATCATTTAAATCAATCATTCTGGTTTGAAACCAATCCTATTTTGTTAACTAAACTTCTTTACATTTTTTATTTTTAATCTTAAAGTAGCCCATTATTGCAATAAAAGTACTGCCAACATCATTTCTTTTTTTACTGTGAACATTTATTTCTCTCTGATTTAATAGTGTTGTATAGAACATTTCTTCTTTTCAAGCATTACATCCAAATCTCTTTCCTTTAATACTGTTGCCATGGATACCAGTCTATAGTTGCCCAGGGATACTATACCGGATTTATCAGTTTTTTCACAGCATCAACACATTTCAATGCAAGAAGCAGAGATTCACTTGCAT
The DNA here is from genome assembly GCF_026571515.1 of Ruditapes philippinarum. Taxonomy (NCBI): domain Eukaryota; kingdom Metazoa; phylum Mollusca; class Bivalvia; order Venerida; family Veneridae; genus Ruditapes; species Ruditapes philippinarum. The sequence goes on from NW_026865278.1 coordinate 512,164, forward strand.
CATCAGTCACAGGAAATAAGTTAGAATGCCAGAGGTTAAATTTAGCATCCGGATTGTCAGGAAATTACCTTTTGCAATGTCTCCATTAGTCACTGCTGTGAAATCA